>NW_019154169.1:8634663-8699448 GCF_002288905.1 Enhydra lutris kenyoni | reverse complement strand
CCTGGGATCGAGCCCCACATCGGGTTCCCTGCTCAGCGGGGAGCCTGCTTCCCTCTCTCTCTCTCTGCCTGCCTCTCTGCCTACTTGTGATCTCTGTCAAATAAATAAATAAAATCTTTAAAAAAAAAAAAAAGTCATGATCTAAAAAGCCAGGTCTGTGTGGGAAGAGAGGGAAGAGAGGTGGCCCAGTACTGTGTTCTGTCTGAGGGAAACAGGCAAGCGGGCTGCCTTTCCTCCCAGCTGTCTGTAAGTCACGTGGTCCGGCCCACGGTCCTGTTTCCATTTGCCAAATCAGAGACACCCATCTCTTATGGCCTTGGGGATTGGCATGGAGGTGTTGCTCTGTGTCCTGAAGGCTGGGCTGCTCCCAAAGGTGACTGCTGGGCAGACGCCAGTGCTGGCTGAGAGTGATACACATGCACTCCCTGTCCCATATTGTACCACGGCCATCACCCACCCCCGGGCTGGCGCACACACACTCCTTGGCTCCCCTTGATTTGGAAGCTTTGTGTGCCCGGAGGCAGTGGCACGCTTGCTTGGGTGTGACCTGCCCCCCCGCCCCGAATTTTCAGCTCCATAGGAGTCACAGGGGCCACACACAGAAGTCACACACACTGGGAAGTCACAGAAGCTGGTGTTTCCATTAACATGCCCTTGGGCACGTACCCAGCTAACCCATGCAGACGTACACACACTCACAAGCCACACGCCCAGGATCACGCAGACTTGGAGGTCACAGCTCAGATTCACACGCACTCGTGAAAACACTCGTGGGTCACATGTGGGTACTGCATTGGCTCATGCTTGGTAATCACAAGATGCCACATGCCTAGATCCATTTGGTCACCGCAGAGTGGACCCATGACCCACACCCCATGACCCCAGAGGTCGTCAGAGGGGGCCACCTGAGGGCCTGGGCCCCTTGGCTGACCTCCACCCTTCCCTGACTTCCCAGTGCCCGAGATGGAGCCTCCGGGTGCCAGTGACAGCGACAGCATCAGCGCTCTGTGCACGCAGATCAGCTCGTCCTTCGCCAGTGCTGGAGCCCCAGCACCTGGGCCGCCACCAGCCGCAGCAGGTAAGCCCAACCCAGCCCCTGTAGCGGCCACCCCGCAGCGCCCTCCCCGCAGCGCCCCGCCTGCAGGCCCCTGCTCCGTCCAGACGCCGGGAACCTAGGAATCCCACGAGCTTAGAACCGTGGGTCATCTAAGGGCTAGGGGACCATCCCAGCTCCATGGAATCAATTTTGAGCCTTGGATCATCTTAGAATCCCAGGGTGATCTCAGAGCCATGGGTTCATCCTAGAACCACGGGGTCAACTTAGAACCACGGGATCCGTTTTAAACCTTCCGGTCTCAGAACCATAAAATTGAGAAACCCACAGTCTTAGGATCACAGGATATTAGAACCTCCAGATTCATAGCCACGAAGCCTTGGAATCACCTTAGAGCCATGAGCTTATCCTAGAACCACAGAAGCCCTCGGAAGTGCAGTATAAATTTAGAACTCTAGAATCTTCAAAAGCACAACCTTAAAACCAGTGAACCTCGCTATGTTGGAAATGTATGGGACCCCTCGACAAAGACTTACACCATCTTAGAATTTTAGCCTCCCAAAACGATACATTGTCAAAATAATCAGAACTAAGGGTGCTATCAAAAATATTTAGGAACAGGTTTGGCCCTGACCCATCAGAAGGGAAGCTGGGCTGGTGACGGTCAGTCTTGCCTGTACTTTTCCATCTTAGGACCTGAGACTCTCAGAACTGTATTTTCTGAGCGCTCGGAACCAGCCCGTGGTCCGGGATGGTTAAGCAGTTTGCCCCGAAGTCGACACAGGTAGTGAGCGGCAGGGCCCAACCCCCAGCCTAGGGTTCTCTCAACTGTCCCCTCTCCTCTCTCTAGGGACTTCTGCCTGGGGTGAGTCCTCCGCGCCCCCCTCAACTACCTTCCAGCCTGGGCACAAGCGGACCCCTTCGGAGGCCGAGAGGTGGCTGGAGGAGGTGTCCCAAGTGGCCAAGGCGCAGCAGCAGCAGCAGCAAGCGGCCTCCGTGCCCCCTGTGGCCCCCGCTCTGCAGCCCTTCCCTGGCCCCGTGGGGCCTTTCGATGCGGCACCTGCCCAGGTGGCCGTGTTCCTGCCACCCCCACACATGCAGCCCCCGTTTGTGCCTGCCTACCCGGGCTTGGGCTACCCGCCCGTGCCCCGGGTGCCCGTGGTGGGCATCACCCCCTCACAGATGGTGGCCAACGCCTTCTGCTCTGCCGCCCAGCTCCAGCCCCAGCCCGCCACCCTGCTCGGGAAGGCTGGAGCCTTCCCACCCCCAGCCATGGCCACTGCCCCCGGGGGCCAGGCCCGCCCACGTCCCAATGGGGCACCGTGGCCCCCAGAGCCGGCCCCTGCCCCGGCCCCTGAGTTGGACCCCTTTGAGGCCCAGTGGGCAGCATTAGAAGGCAAACCGGCTGTTGAAAAACCTTCCAACCCCTTCTCCGGCGACCTGCAGAAGACCTTCGAGATTGAACTGTAGCTCGAGCTACCCTGCCCGTCCCAGCATCTCCTGGTGCCCCACAGCTGGGCATGGAGGCCCAACCTCTCTCCCTAGTCCCACACCCTGGGGCTGTGCCCCCCAACATCCCCTCCAGCCCCCTGATCACCCCCCGCAACCACTACAGAACTGACATTGTATGCCCAGATTGTGACAGGATGGAATTCAGGGATGGACCCGGCCTGGCTAAGGGACCCATTTCACTGCCAGACTTAGGCTGGCAATGCCCTCCCCACCCCCACCCCCACCCCCACCCGCACACACAGTGGGATGGCCGCAGTCCCGCTGAGTGCCCTCAGTTCAAGCAACATCTCCCAGTTTCTGTCGTTGATCTTCCACCTTCCAGTGTCGGGTGGGATGGAAAAGGGACGCCTGCCTCGGGGCTCTTCTGGGCCCACTAGGGCCCACCCCAAGTCTGGTCATCCCCTCCCATACACAGCACAAGCAAAGGGCTTCCCTCTGCCCACCTGCTGCGTTCACTGCCAATGCTGTGCTCACCCGGATCACCCCTCTCCCCCACTTGGGGGGGGCCCACATCTTCCCTGGGCCAAGGTCTCATGGGGGTGGGGGCCAAGTTGGGGGCCCAGGAGGCGGGGTAGGGGGAAGGGGAAGGAGATGCTCAGTTACCTCACGTCAGTGCCCGCTGGGGAGGGGTCCGGGATGAGGAGGCGGGGGCGCCTGGCGGGTACTTTTCTATCTTTTATTTCCAGATTTTTTTGTATCTAAACTTACAGATTTGTATTATACAAGGACAGCCAATAAAGGAAGAATATAATGACGCCCCTCGGGACAGTGGGGGGTGTGTCGGGGCGGGGATGGTGCAGTAGCAGAGCCTTTTCTCCTGAGTCCTCTCCTAAAACAAGAGGGACCATAACCTCTGAGTCATAACATGGTAGGAGGGAATGCTGGCCCAGCATTTGAGAGGTTGGGTATTAAAGGGGACCCAAAATTAATCACCCCGATTTCTAATTCTTAACAGAGTCTGAACCAAAGAATTCAAAATATTATAATCTGCTTCTAATCAGTTCAGTATTGAAATGTCATTTTTGTATTTCTTAGTCGAGTATGGAAATTCTCAATAACCAGCTCTGGAACAGTAGATCTTTGAGCTGGAAAATTGGTCAATTTGCATTTTCTATAACTTAGGCCAAAGTGTCATCTGACACAGCAGCACGTTTTTTTAAGTCTGTCTCTTGTTTTTTGGGTCCCACACCCCATGGAGACCGGTTCTTCAGGGTGCTTCTCCCTTCACAGAAAACACAGACCTGGGGGTAACCCACTCACTTCCCCCCCAAGCTTGGGCTCTCAGAATAGACCTAACACCCCTGCCCTATCTGGGAACCTCCTCCCACCTAACCCGCGTGGGGCATCCCAACCCCACTGCCACCAAGGTCACTTCGCGGGGACCACCCAGCCCAGGCTGGTTCAGTGCCCCTTTTCCAGTTCTGTCTAGGAAGCTCTGCCCACCCTCACAGCGGCTCCCCGCGCCACCCCCTCCCTCGGGGAACAGGCCACGTGAGCCCCTCCTCGTGCTTTCTGGGGGGTTCCGCCCTTCGCGATGCCTTCTCTCCAGGCACCAGGGAGGCCGCAAGGGCTCTTTTGGAACGTCCCACCGAAGGGCTAGTGCTTAGCGCCCCCTGCTCTCGGAAAAGCTCCACAGGGCGCCGCAGCCCAGGGGTACCCCGCCCCCGAGCCGGGGGAACAGACCCCACCGCGCTGGCGCCCTGCGGCTCCCCGGGCCCCCGCGCCTCTCGCCGCCCCCTGCGCCGGGTCTCTACGGAAACGTCCCCCACCGACAAACAGCCCCCGCCAGACCTCCGGCTCCGGGAAGGCTGCGGGGATCAGCGCGAGCGCGGGAGAGCAGCGCCCCCTTGTGGCCCTGTCCTCGGCAAGCCGGACCAGGGCTCGGAAGGAGAGACCCGCAGGACCGACGCTAAGGCCGAAAAAGTGTTCAAGCACATACATACACGCATGCGTGGATAAAAACAAAATTAGCGGCGCGGTCATGAACAACATTGTTCAGGCTCTGGTTCAGCCGTTTGCTCCTTCAGTAAATGCTCCCTGACTCCTCCCATCCCCCACGCCTCCCGCTCCTCCCTGAGCACCCTGCCCCACGCCTCCCCAGGTCTGGCCCCCTATCACAAGGACGCTACGAAGGCGCACGCACCAGTTGGGGCTTTCCACGACGTCGCCTCTGTTCAATCACGAAGCAAAGTTAAATCACAACTCTAAAGCAGGTTCAGGATTCCAAGCTCAATGACACCTCACCATGTGATTAAACATGGCTTCTTACCCAGCGCACAGAGCGGGACAGAAGACAAGCCACACGACAAACAAGAGGACAGAAGGGGGCAGAAAGTGAACGGACCAAAAGCAAGGTCGGGGTCAACTCTTTGCACCTACTGGGGCCTTTTTTTTTTTTTTTTTTTTTTTTTTTTAAGATACTATCTATTTGAGAGAAAGTGAGAGAGATCATGAGAGGGGAGAGGGTCAGGGGGAGAAGCAGACTCCCTGCATGGGCAGCCTCCATCCCAGGACTCCCGGATCATGACCTGAGCCAAAGACAGACGCTTAACCAACTGAGCCCCCAGGCGGGGTCACCTACTGCTTCTGATGTTCAAGCACAGAAGGATCTCGGTTCTGTTCGGAGAGCAATTGGGAGAGTCTTTGGGAGGAGATGCCTTTTTTTTTTTTTTTTTTTAAAGATTGTATTTATTTAACAGACAGAGAGAGCACAAGTAGGCAGAGAGACAGGCAGAGAGAGAGAGGAAGGGAAGCAGGTGCCCTGCTGAGCAGAGAGCCCGATGTGGGGCTCGATCCCAGGACCCTGGGATCATGACCTGAGCTGAAGGCAGAGGCTTTAAACCACTGAGCCACCCAGGCGCCCCTGCAGCTGCCTTTTTAAAGTGTCAAGACAGAGAGGAATCAGGTCTGAAGAGTCTCAACAGTTTGCTGCCAAAATCCTATCTCTTTTAAAGGGATTTCCTCGGTTTGGGGTCTCTGCTGACTTCCTCCGGTTCTGCTCGTTATCAAGTCTGGGTGTCAGCTGACGTTGGTCCCGGTGATATGTCCTAGCTGCGGTACCTTAACTGCTTGCGTCATTCCTTGACACAGGCTCCTGCTTGACATGAGAGACTCCATTTTGCTCTCTACACCCCCATCCCCAGGGCTGTCACTGTTGGCCTGTGAAGGCAAGGGACAAAGGCCATCTGGGTCACCACTGTAACTCCACAATCAGGGACACAGAGTAAGGCTCAGATGACCACCAAGGCACCCTCAACATTCTCCCTCAACACACATTTTGCTTTAATAGTTTTTTTTTAAGATTTTATTTTTTCATTTGACAGAAAGAGAGAGCAAGCATAAGCAAGAGGAGCAGCAGCAGGAGCGGGAGAAGCAGGCTCTCCTCTAAGCAGGAAGCCCCAAGTGGGGCTCGATCCCAAGACCCCAGGACCATAACCGGAGTCAAAGGAAGACATTTAACCATCTAAGCCATCCAGGCGCACCTACCCTAAAAAGATTTCTTGGGCCCCTTTGCAGCCACTCCCCATTCTCACAACCAGCCCCAGGCAGCCATTCATCTACTTTCCCTCACGTATATATTCTTTTCTCCCTTTTACATACATTTGCTGGATACCTGCTTCCATCAGATATTACGTGCTGAGAATACACAAAGACACACACAGGCTCTGGCCTCAGGGAAGTCAAAGTCCAGCTGGGGCAATGGCTAATGGGAAAATATGTCCATTTGCTCATTCATTCATTCAAAACTATTTAATGTTTACTGAGTACCTTCCATGTGCCACGTACTACCCTAGGATCTAGGGATAGAGCAGTGGTGGGAGGCGGGACAAAAATCCTGTTCTGCTGGAGGATATTTTAATGAGAGGCTAAAAATAAAGAAATCACCAAGTAGATGTATGATACAGTGCCTGGTGGAGTGTTATGAAGTTTTATGAAGAGAAATAAGCCAGTGGAAGGGATAGAAAATGATGGGGTGAGGGGCGCCTGGGTGGCTCAGTCAGTTAAGCATTGGAATCTGGGTTGTGGCTCAGGTTGTGACCTCAAGGTCCTGAGAGTGAGCCCCACATCTGAGCTTCTGCATCAGGGCTCCCTGCTGAGCAGGAGTCTGCTTCTCCCTTTCCCTCTGCTCCTCCTCCCTGAGCTAGTGCGTGTGTGTGTGTGTGTGTGTGTGTGTGTACACGCACTCTCTCTCATTCGCTCTCAAATAAATAAATAAAATCTTAAAGAAAACTATCCCTCCCTCTCTCCCTCTGACCCTCCTCCCCCACGCTGGTCTTGTGTTCTTTCTCTCTAAAATAAATAAATAGGGCGCCTGGGTGGCTCAGTGGCTTAAGCCTCCGCCTTGAGCTCAGGTGATGATCTCAGGGTCCTGGGATCAAGTCCCGTATTGGGCTCTCTGCTCAGCAAGGAGCTTGCTTCCCTCTCCCTCTCTCTCCCTGCCTCTCTGCCTGCTTGTGATCTGTCTCTGTTAGATAAATAAATAAAATCTTCAAAAAATAACAAAATAAATAAATCTTTTTAAAGAGATTGATGGGGTATGATTTTAAGGTGTTCAGGGAGCATGTCTATGAGAAATAAACATTTGATCAGAGACCTGACCTATTTGATAATAAATATATATAATAAATTTTATAATAAAGTGTTGAGGCCCGACGTCGGGGTGGCCCACACACTGGGGCACACTCTGCGCTCCTAGCCATCCCAGGTTTATACACGCCTTCTGAGCAGGTCTCAAGAGTTTGGTTTAGGGACCCCAGGGGAGGTCCCGGAGACATCATGTGGACAAAGTTCACATGATTTCCATAATAATATCAATATGTTCTTTTAGCTTATTTCACTCATGGAACGTATACTTGTAAGTTCTTATATTTTGTTTATTTATTTTGAGGTAGGATTTCACTTTATTTTTATCTTTTTTTTTTTTTTTTTTTAAGTAATCACTACACAGAATGTGGGGCTTGAACTCACGAGCCTGAGCTCACAGGTTGCATGCTCTACTGACTGAGCCAGCCAGGGGCCCCAGGTTCTTGTGTGTAAAATTCTCTGTTTGGGGGCACCTGGGTGGCTCAGTCGGTTCGGCATCTGCCTTCGGCTCAGGTCGTGATCCTGATAAGGGAGCAAAAGGCTGGCTAAGGACAAAGCAGACACTGGCACCCTACACCCCCCACCCCTTGTGACATCTGTGACATTCCTCCGGAACTGCTGGCTGCCCTACAGGAAGGACAGATGGTTAACTGATAGAGATCACAATCCTGCAGGATAGGAGTCCCCCTCAGTTTGCAAATGCCCTTGTGACTTACAAGGAAGAGGCTTTCTTATCAACAGCCTAACTTCCAAAGACCCATAACTCAGTTCTGGAAGCCCTAACACTGCCCCCTCCCTGCCCATAAGACTGAAGGATCCTGAGGTGAAAGGAGCTGTAGATCAAGCTGAGTTTATTCTAAACCTAAAGTTCACTGACAAGGATGTGTGACAGTAGAAATGTGACATTCCACCAGGAAACTCCCAACTGTCTTCATGTTGGTACCTCGTCGTTAGAGAAACAAACAAACAAAACACAGCTTGGCTTGACAATTACCAGGCCGCCAGTATCCTGAGTCTTCTTTACCATATGTCCGCCCATCTGACCCCTTTTGTCCTCACCTCCCCAACTCCTAAGTATATAATCAGCCACTCGGGATCCCGGTGCAGCAGCTCTTCCTGCCCACAGGGCCTGTCCCCGTGCTTTAACAGAATCACCTTTTTGCACCAGAGACGTCTTAAGAATTCTTTCTTGGTCATTGGCTCCGGACCTCACTTATGTTCTAAAACTTCATCATTTGGCACCCAAACATGGGGCTTTGAGTCCTTACATCTGGACTCTGAGCCTGGGCGCAAAATCGGTGAGTACTTTCTTTCCTCTTCCCCTAGTCTCATTTCAGGCACCCTTCAAGGAGTGTGGTCTTTACGGAACACTTGCCTGTCGATTGCTCAGGCTGTAACCATCTAGCCCGTGGCTACTCTATGGGGAGGAAAAGTCTGCCTTTTGGCTGGAAGTTAGTTTCCTGGTCAGAATGGTAGTAAGACCCAGAAACTTGATGCCCTCTCTTTATTTCTGCTTTTACACAAAGTTGTCTGTCTTGAGCACAGGGCAGCCACCTGTGTCACTAGGACGGCTGCTAATCTTAAGACTCCTGTGTGAGGCTTCCTCCTGACTGATCTAATGTGATCCCCTCCACATCCCTGGTCTAGCCACTTCTGCCCACAGGACCTCCACTGGGAGTCGGCCAAAACTAGTACATGACTGAATTAAAACCCAACTGGGGACCGTTTCTAGGGAAGTTGGCTGTAAGGACCACATATGTTGGAATGTCGGTTAGACCATGATGGATTTCTATCTTTATGGTTTTCTTCCAATGTCCTCTATTAACTACTTGAAGCTACACAATTGGGTAATTTCCTCTTGTGAAACTTTTCTAGTATTTTCCATGGGTTGAAAACGCCAGGGCAATAACACAACTTCCAGAGTGTAGGACGACACAATATTTTAGTCCATTCACCAGGCACCCACCTGTAGCCTAGGATGCGATGGGGAAGAGGAGGGCCGCCGGCACCCCTCCAGGGCCTTTTCCGGCAGGAACGGTGTCACAGGAAGGCAGGGATGGTGCTCAATAGTGATTTTCGTTGAGGGACATCTCTGGTCACTTTTGACACCTGGAACCTCTGACGTATCCTGTGTGGGATGCCACCCAGGAGTCGGGGGGGATTTTGGTAATGGACCTTCTTTTTCTAGGAACATGGGATCATCTTCTGTTCCCAAGGATTCTCCCTTGGGATGCCTTTTAACCCACTGGTATCAATTTGGACTACAAGATTAAAGAAAGAAAAAAAATGAACTTCCTCTGTAACACTGAATGGCCTCAGTACTCCTTAGGAGGTGAGGAAAAGTGGCCCATAAATGGGACATTAAGTTTCAAGTCAATCTGTCAGTTAGACCTCTTCTGCAAGGAGAAGGGCAAATGGACTGAAATCCCATACGTCCAAGGCTTTATGGCCCTAAATCAGGATCCAGACCTGCAGGCCTCTTGTAGAGTGTGTGTAACCCTCAACCAGGCTAACAACCCCCAGTGGATATGTTGGGTGAGGACTGTCTAACTAGGCCGATTCCTCTTAAAAACCTGGGATATTGGAGGAATTGCCAGCCAGTCCAAAGAAAGAGGATGTCTGCTCTGTTGCTATCCCTCCTCCTTATAAACCCCAAGACCCCTCTGCCCCCAGCCCAGCTGGACATACCAGGACGGGACTCCCTATCTTCCATTTAAGAATGGGATGCTTCCTCTTAGGGAAGTCACTGATGGAGAAATGGACACAATTAGGGTCCACGTCCCATTCTCCATGGCAGACCTGGCTCAGATAAAACAACCATTAGGACAGTATTCTGAAAACCCCTCTCGATTTATTGAGAGCTTTCAAGAAGTATCGATTGTGTTCGATTTGACCTGGCAGGATATATATTTATCATTTTAACTCGTTGCGCCCGTGAGGGAAAGAGACAAATCTGGGAGGGAGCACAGGAGTTCGTGACGAGCTGGCGATGAGAGGCAGGGATGGTTGCCTGGCCGGGGGTGCTGCTGTCCCTAGCACCAAACCACGCTGCAACTATCAGGAGGACAGTCCAGGGGGAGAAAAATGAGATCATATGATCACTGATAGAAGGAATGAAAAAAGGGTTCTCTAAACCTGTAAACTTTGATAAACTTCAGGAAGTCACACAAGGAACTGATGAGAATCCAGCTCTATTTCAGGGACGAGCGGTAGAGGCCATCCGGAAATATACAAATTTGGACCCAGACTCACCCGAGGGAGTCACCATACTAAATACGCCTTTTATCTTTTAAGATTTTATTTATTTATTTGACAGACAGATATCACAAGCAGGCAGAGAGGCAGGCGGGGGCGGGGGGGTGAGAAGCAGGCTCCCTGCTGAGCAGAGAGCCGGATGCCGGCTCCATTCCAGGACCCTGGGATCATGACCTGAGCTGAAGGCAGAGGCTTTAACCCACTGAGCCACCCAGGCGCCCCTAAATACGCATTTTATAAGCCACTCAGCACCTGACATCTGCCAAAAACGAACTAAAATGGCTTTAGGCCCTTAAACTCCCATTCAGTGCCTCCTAGAAATAGTGACTGGAGGCTTTAATAATAGAGACATGGCCTTAAGGCAAGAAAAGGACTGGAGAACTAAACTGCAGGGTAAGATACAGGCTCAAATGACGGCTGCACCATACTAACCAGGGGCAAAAGAAAAGGCCGGTAACAGAGAACTAGTTAAGTCCCCATGCTATACGTGTGGCCAGATCGGACACTGGAGCAGAGAATGTCCAAACAAGCCCTCTCCACTAGGGCTGTGTCCTGTCTGTAAAGAAACAGGACAGGGGCACCTGGCTCAGTGGGTTAAGCCTCTGCCTTCGGCTCATGTCATGATCTCAGGGTCCTGGTATCGAGTCCCACATCGGGCTCTCTCTCAGCGGGGAGCCTGCTTCCCCCTCTCTGCCTGCTTGTGATCTCTCTGTCAGGTAAATAAATGAAATCTTTTTTTATTTATTTATTTGACAGAGAGATCACAAGTAGGCAGAGAGGCAGGCAGAGAGAGAGGAGGAAGCAGGCTTCCTGCTGAGCAGAGAGCCCGATGCGGGGCTCGATCCCAGGACTCTGAGATCATGACCTGAGCCGAAGGCAGCGGCTTAACCCACTGAGCCACCCAGGCGCCCCTGAAATCTTTTTTTTTTTAAAAAAAACCTTCCAATAAATACCTCTGCCCAAAAAGTTGAAATAATGTTACTTATCCATGCTCTTTAGTTGGCAAAAGGTCTAAAAATTAACATTTATACTGACTCTAAATATGCCTTCCTGGTACTATATGCCCATGGGGCTATTTGGAAGGAAAGGGGATTGTTATCAAGTCGTAACTCCCCAAGCCAACATGGGCCTGAAATCATTACCCTTTTTTTTTTTTTAAAGATTTTATTTATTTATTTGACAGACAGAGATCACAAGTAGGCAGAGAGGCAGGCAGAGAGAGAGAGAGAGGAGGAAGCAGGCTCCCCGCTGAGCAGAGAGCCCAATGTGGGGCTCGATCCCAGGACCCTGGGATCATGACCTGAGCCGAAGGCAGAGGCTTTAACCCACTGAGCCACCCAGGCGCCCCTCATTACCCTTCTTGAGGCTGTACTCCTGCCCAAGGAGGTAGCATGATTCACCTCAAAGGATATCAAAAGGATAGGACCTTAGAATCTACAGGAATCATGAAGCCAAAGAGGTAGCAAAACAGAAACAGATATTAAGCCTTATGCCAGTCTTAGCTCCAATGGGGTCCATAATCCGCCAGTCTACTCAGATCAAGAGACTCACATAGCTCAGGAGCGAGGATATACTAAAACTACAGAGGACCGGCTTGTTAACAATGAGGGAAAAATCTTTATACCCAAAGATAATCAGTGGAAGTTAATACAGGGCCTACACCAAGCTACTCATTTGGGCAAAGACACTTTAAAACATTCAATTAAAAATATATTTGATGAGGGCGCCTGGGTGGCTCAATGGGTTAAGCCTCTGCCTTCAGCTCAGGTCATGATCTCAGGGTCCTGGGATCGAGCCCCACATCGGGCTCTCTGCTTGGCAGGGAGCCTGCTTCTTCCCCTCTTTCTCTCTCTGCCTGCCTCTCTGCCTACTTGTGATCTCTCTGTCTGTCAAATAAATAAATAAAATCTTTAAATATATATATATGTATATATATATTTGAAGAAGTGAATTTAACAGCCACAATAAAACAGGTCTGCCGATCCCCTATTGTCTGTACCCAAGTAAATCCGGAAGGCGCGGCTCGCCCTCCTCCTCTCTTAAAACCGGTCCAAAGGCCTGGATCCTCTCCAGGAGAGGACAGACAACTTGATGTCACACAAAGGCCATCCTGCAAAGGCTCTAAGTTTCTATTAGTGTTGTTGATACCTTCACCAGATGAGTCGAGGCCTTTCCATGTAAAACTGAAAGAGCCATAGAAGTAACCAAGATTCTGTTGCAAGAGATTATCCCTAGATCTGGCCTTCCTCGATCTCTTCAAGGTGACAATGGTCCTCCTTTCACCACTGAAATAACTCAACCCATAGCCCAAACCTTAAAAATTAAACATTTCTTGCATTCAGCCTGGCATCCACGATCCTCGGGGAAAGTAGAAAAGGCTAATCATAGTTCAAAACGTCATCCTGCTACACTTAGTCTAGAAACCCAGGAAAACTGGGTTATTCTCTTGCCAGTAGGACTTCTCAGGATAAGAACTGCTCCAAAACAACCCCTAAGACTCAGCCCTTTTGAGTTATTGTACAGATAACCATTTCTTTCTGTAGATCTGTTATTAGATGCAGATTATAATGCTCTATTATTCAGTGGAAGCTGGTTTAATTCATAGATTACTCAATGAATCTACTAATCCTCACTCCTAAAACCTGATTTAACTATAACTGAATGCCCACCCCATGTAAATCCCAGAGACATGGTTTATTTAAAAAATTGGAAGTTGGATACAGCAGAGAACTTAAATCCAGAATGGAAAGGCCCATATCAGGTCATACTATGTACTCCCACTGCGGTAAAGCTAGAAGGTCGCTCTTCGTGGCCTCATGTATCTAGAATAAAGCCTGCACCTCCTTCACAGGAACCCGGTGCTCAAACTAATGTGTCTTCTTCCTCCTGTGAACCCAGAGAAGATCTCAAACTTCTCTTCAAGCGAAAAAGATTGTATATCTTCTCTTTGCTTTCCTTTCACCTATCTTAACGGACAGTTCCTTTCTACAGTGGGCACAGTGTTATGCTGAACTACAAAATCAAACGGGTTGTTGGATGTGTGGAATTTTGCCCATGTCAAGTACCTCTGGGTTACCCTGGTGGGTTTCCCCTTCACAGGGCACTGATTGGCACACTCTATAGGATTATATTTCAGATATAATATATAGAGATAGCATGTATCAGGATAAATCTATCACTAGTCAAGAAATTTCTTCCTGGCCCGTGATCAGTAAGGCGTGGAACTCACCAGGACATGACCAAACTTTTTCATATGCTCAAACTATTAAAATCTTAACTGACCTTACAAACCCACAAATTAATACCCACCAATCAGCACCCAAGCTACAAAACCCTACTTATCGCTATACTGAGGAGAGCATGTATCAAATCTGGGATCCATGTTTCTGGCTCACACCCACTATCAGACAGCTCAACCAAAAGGCAGTTTTATGCTGGGAGCAAAGAAATCCTACAGATGATACTTGGACAAGTAACACACGACATCTGGGATGGCTGTCCTTAGAAGCATGTTCCCAAATAATAGTACTCCTGGCTACTGACTGGTTTGCTCCTGATTGGGTAAGGCGATCTGGCATCAGATGGCCAGCACCAAGTGGAACCCACTGGGTATTTGGAACTAACCTGTGGCCCCGGCTTCCTCTGGGGTGGATAGGTCACTATCCTTAGGTTTTGCTGGGATTCATGGATGCGTTACTAAAAACCATCACTACCAGGGCATGATCTCAAGGTCCTGGGATCGAGTCCTGCATCGGGCTCTCTGCTTGGCGGGGAGCCTGCTTCCTCTGCCTGCCTCTCTGCCTACTTGTGATCTCTCTCTGTCAAATAAATAAACAAAATCTTAAAAATAAATAAATAAAAACCATCACTACTGCAACTAATCTCCCCAATTTAAAACAAAGATGGACACGATCTGCTTTTAAATGGTATGATCACTTAACATCCATTTTTGTTCCATCTGTAGGGCTAGAGGATGTCATCTGGCATGTAGAACCCCTTCATAAATGCGCCGTGAAGGCACTCAGTGATTCACTAAATAGCATTTCCTTATTTAATATGGAAGTCACATAGATGTGCAAGGCGATCCTACAGAACAGAATGGCCTTAGCTGTCCTAACAGCGCGGCACAGGTGCAACGATCAGAACAGAATGCCGTGTGTACATCCCAGATTATCACAAAAATGTCACAAGACTAATAAAAGATATGAATGCCCCAACTGGGGCTGTACAAAATCCTTCTCTCTTTCAGCGATTGGTTAAGTTCCTGGTTTAAAGGAGGATTATGGTCAATGATTAAAGATCTCTTTCCTGGTCTTCTCGCAATTTTTTCCTTTTTTAAAGTTTTGTTTTTTTATTTTACAGAGAGAGAGATCACAAGTAGGCAGAGAGGGAGGTGGGGCGGGGGGGGGGGGGGAAGCAGGCTCCCCGCTGAGCAGAGAGCCTGATGCAGGGCTCGATTCCAGGACCCTGAGATCATGACCTGAGCTGAAGGCAGAGGCTTAACCCACTGAGCCACCCAGGCGCCCCTGGACTTCTCATTCTTATAGTCTTACTAATCTTAATGTGCTGCCTCCTTCGATGTTTCTCCACTTGGTGCTGAGACTCCGTGGCTACAATGACTTCACGTCATCCACATCATCCTGACCGCCCACAGAGATAAGTTCTGTACCGTCACTGTTGGATTCAGCTACCTCCATCTTCCGTAACTCCCCTACATTCCCCAACTGACCAATGTTGACTCATAGGTAGGGACAGCTCGATGCCCCTATTCAACAGGAAGAAGTTCCAGAAGATGAGACCTTCCACCTTCAAAAACCTTAAAGATTTAAGGGTCAAAATTGTTCAGGGGGGAAATGATGAGGGAACAGAAGGCAAGCTGAGGACAATGCAGAAAATGGCACCCGAACCGCCCCCCCCCATGGGATATTTGTGACATTCTTCAGGCATTCCTGGCTGCCCTAAAGGAAAAACAAATAGTTAACTTGTAGAGATCACAATCCTGCAAGACCCGAGTCTCCCTCAGTTTGCAAATGTCCTCATGATTTGCAGGGAAGAGGCTTTCTTATCAATAGCCTAGCTTCCAAAGATCCATAACTCAGTTCCAAAAGCCCTAACACTGCCCTCCCCACCCCGCCCCGTAAGACTGAAGGAGGCTGAGGTGAAAGGAACTGTAGTTTCTTCTAAACCTAAAGCTCACTGACAAGGATGTGTGACAGGAGAAATGTGACATTCCACCAGGAAACTCCCAACTGTCTTCATGTTGGTACCTCGTTAGAGAAACAAACAAACAAAACACAGCTTGGCTTGACAATTACCAGGCCGCCAATATCCTGAAAGTCTTCTTTACCACATGTCCGCCCATCTGAACACCCCCTTTTGTCCTCACCTCCCCAACTCCCGAGTATATAATCAGCCACTTGGGATCCCGGGGCAGCAGCTCTTCCTGCCCATGGGGCCTGTCCCCGTGCTTTAATAAAATCACCTTTTTGAACCAGAGACGTCTTAAGAATTCTTTCTTGGTCGTCGGCTCCAGACCTCACTTATATTCTAAAACTTCATCAATCCCAGGGTCCTCTATCAAGCCCCACATCAGGCTCCCTCCCTGCTCAGCAGGGAGTCTGCTTCTCCCTCTCTCTCTGCTGCTCCCCCTACTTGTGGTCCTTCTTGCTCTGTCAAGTAAATAAATAAAAATCTTTTTTTAAATTTCTGTTTTAAGTTCTAATATAATGAATATCAGTAATTGTAACCCCACATAAATAAAAGCTCTTTGGCATCCTTAGTACTTGTAAGAAAAGGATCCTGAGACTGAGAAAGTTCCAGAAGAGCTGCCCACAGCAAACCTTTCCCAAGTCACTGTGACAGTCACAAAACGCTTCCACAAATTTCCAAATGTTGCCCAGCCACTGCTCCTGGGTGAGAATCACAGCCATTGGCTACAGAGAGTCAACAGAAGTCTCTGTCCTTCTTCCTCTTACTTCTGTAAGAGGATGCTGAATTGGATTTTTCCAGGACCACCAGAATTGCTACTAAGTCCCCAAGATGGGGCCCAAAGTGTCCAACTACCCCATAGCTTAAGTTTAAGGTCTCCACAATTGGAACTAGCCACCTACCCAGAGAATTCACTGAGATGGTACAAGGCTGACCCACCTTCCAGCAACCCCCTCACCCCCCGCCACCAAAAGATGGAGCAGAGTAAGGAAGTGCCAGCCTGTTTGGAGAGAATGGAAAAGGCAGAGTTCCCTAGAGTAACAAGACCTTTCTTTCCTTCATAAACTCTGAATCAGGTTTCAGCAGAAGTTTTTTTATTTTTCCCCTCAAATATTTGCTATGAAAAAATTTAGGGGTGCCTGGATGGCTCACTCAGCCAAGTGGACGACTCTTGGTTTTGGCTCAGGTCACGACCTCAGGGTTGTGGGATTGAGCCCCGCTTCAGGCTCCGCGCTCAGCTGGGAGTCTGCTGGAGATTCTCTCTCTTTCCTTCTGCCTCTGCCCGCCCTCTCTCTCTAAAATAAAAAAATCTTTGAAAAAATTTTTTAAATCTATGGAAAAGTTGAGAGAATAGTACACAAACTCCCACATATCCTCTCGGTAGAATCAGCAGTGGCTAACATTCTATACTGTTTGCTTCCTCTCTCTCTTAGTACCCACACATGCTCACACACGTGACCTTTGCTGAACCATCCTGCGTGTTGGCTCCTAAAGACTTTATGTATTTTCTAAGAATAAGGATATTCACTCCCTGAATGACAATACCATTATTACACCCAAAACCATGAGCAAATCATTCCATACAAACTCGTGGTACCCAAGGCTCTGTTTTAAAATGAATGAAAATGAAGTACACCAGACTGATCAAGACAAATACCATAGGATTTCACTCACATGCAGATTCTAAAAAGCCAAAACGAATGAATAAAAAGCAGAATCCCACCTAGAAATACAAAGAACAAGGGGAGGGTTGCCAGAGGGGAGAGGCTGGGGGGGATGGGCAAATAGGTGAAGGGGCGTGGGAGGTACAGACTTCAAGTTACCGGCTGAGTAAGTCCTGGGGATAAAAGATACAGCATAGGGAATGTAGCCAATGATATTGTAATAACGCTGTAACGTGACAGACGGTAACTACGCCTGTAGTGAGCATAGGGTAATCTTTAGAGAGGCAGAATCACTATAGTGTAAACACCTGAAGCTAATGGAACATTGTGTGCCAACCAAACTCAAGAAAAACTTCAATAAAAACAAAATGCATGACAATGAGAAAAGCAGTAGAGAGTCTGGTGAAATTGTCATTAAGGTTCCCCCACAGCCTTTATCCAGCAGGGGTTGGGGGAGAAAGAAAGAAAGAAAGAAAAAGAAATTAACGTGGATATTAGGTGGGGCCAGTAGTTGAAAAACAAAAGGAAACTCACGTTTTGATCCCCAGGCACTGAGACTTCTCAATAAACGATTTCCATTTGGAATTGGGACTTGGACACCATGATCCCACAGGATGGTACTGGGCACTGTTGGGACAGAGGTAGGTTTTAAATTAGTACCAAGATGAGCCAGATTGTAATTTCCCAATTTTGGCTGTAACAAAGTTTCCTATCCCGCATATTTCCCGAGAACCTTGATGCCCCTCTCTTTGAGAAGTGAGGATTGTATGCCCTCTCTTTTGACTCTTTTGCGAAACACTCACCCGTTGGAGGCTGAGCTGCAGGGTCAGAATTCTAAATGCGCCGGGACCACCACCCTGTGAGGAAGCCCAAACTAACCTACGTGGAGAGACCACGTGAGGAGAAGAGAGCCGCCCCCCCACCCCGGCCCCCAGCTGCTTCTCTGTCCCGGCTTCAGCCACCCACTGATTGCAACCATATGAGATCCCCAGGCAGAACTGCCCTTCTGGATCCTTCCCCCAAATCTGACCACAGACATGGTGAGAGAGAACAGGCTGAATCTTGGTTTAAGCCATTATGTTTTTGGAGTGATTTGTTACCCAGCAGTAGTTAACTAGAAAGAGGGTGGAGTGCAGAAAATAAGTAGCTTGCGGAGAACTGCAGCCTCCAGAGCTGAACATGATCATATCAATGATAGCAATAGCTGATAACATTTTAAGTGTTTTTGTGTCTGAGCACCATTTTAAGTGCTTGACATTAGCCACCTTATTTAATCTGCACAGCAACCCTAGCAGGAGAGCGTCATTATTATCTCCGTCTCACAGATGGGAAACAGAGCACAGAAGACAACGGAAATTAGCTAAAAAGGGGAATTTGAACCCCCCGCTATAGCTTCAGCAGCTGGGGTTAACCACTCATCTTGCCAAAGAGGAACATGTGACTTGGCTCAGCCAATCTGGGCATTCTGCTCCCAACTCTCCCAGGCCACAGTGATTGGCTGTGAGGTGGGCATGTGACTAGAGCTGCAGTGTCATGTGACCTCGGCCAGCCAGTCAGAGTCAGCCTCATCACTTTGGCAGGGCAAGCTGAGTCTGAGGTGCTCTGTTTTACCTTCGGAATAGGAAGGCGGTGTCTAGTGGCCGGAGGGCTGCTGGCAGCCATCTTGGGAGCTGCCACAGAGAAAGATGGGGGCGGAAGGAGGGAAAAAAAATGGGGTCGTTGGTGACAATGCTGAACTATTGTCTCAGCTTTAGATGTGGCCAACCAAGGGGTGGATTTTCCAGTTAAAGTTCCCTTTGTAACATAAGCCATTTGAGTCAGCTTTTCTGTTATTTGCATGAGACTAATCAAAATATTTAACAACCAGTGGGGACCTGGGTGGCTCAGTGGGTTGAAGCCTCTGCCTTCAGCTCAGGTCATGATCTCAGGGTCTTGGGATCGAGCCCCACATGAGGCTCTCTGCTCAGCGGGGAGCCTGCTTCCCCGCTGCCTCTCTGCCTACTTGTGATCTCTCTCTCAAATAAATAAAATCTTTTTTTTTAAAGATTATTTATTTATTTATTTGTCAGAGAGAGAGAGAGAGGGAGAGAGAGCGAGCACAGGCAGACAGAATGGCAGGCAGAGGCAGAGGGAGAAGCAGGCTCCCTGATGAGCAAGGAGCCCGATGCGGGACTCGATCCCAGGACGCTGGGATCATGACCTGAGCCGAAGGCAGCTGCTTAACCAACTGAGCCACCCAGGCGTCCCAAATAAATAAAATCTTTAAAAAAATATTTAACAACCAGTGCTTTGGGCACTGAGAAGTCAGTGTGGTTCACTGCTGTGCAAGACAGTGCACTTCTCTTGCTGCATTGTGGAGAGGTCTGGGACGCTCTGGGGAGGGGACCAGGGCAGCTGGAGTGGTCATGGTGACGGACATTTGCGGGCCTCAAGGCAGCGTAATTTACCAACCAAAGCAAGTACTTTAGTATCTCAGCCACCGACACAGCGAGACAGTCCAGGCTGACTGTTCCGCTTTCCTTGCTGACTGATACAACCCCCTTTTGACATAAACTAGTGTGAATGGATTTCTGTTTCCTGCAAGTGGAAAAAAAGACATCCTTTCATGAACCTGAGTCATGAATCAAACCTTTAGGAAATAACAAATAGCAGTGAGATCTCAGTGTAACCGAATGAGGTCATTTCAGCTTCGGGTCAGGCAGAAACTCTACCGAGATTCTGACGGAGCTGCCAGAGTCCGCACCCTTTGGCCCAGGAATCCCGCTTCTGGGACGTACAAGGATGTGGATCGCGGCATTATTTATAATGGGAGGAAATTGGAAACAGCTTCAATGTCTGGCAACACTGCCTCATTGAGTAAACATTGTGCAAACATTAGAAATTGTGTTTATACAAAGATGTTTTAACAGGGGAACAGCTTACGTTTTAAGAAGGGAAAAAGTGGGCTGTATAAACAATTCGCTCACAGAGTTATGTAAAACACAGACACAGACACACACATTTTCTTAAAGCCTGAATAAAATAGAAAAGACGCAATGAAAATACATTAACCTGTTAACTACAATAGTGTCGTGGGGTTTGCAGGCAATGGATCTTTGTCTTTCTAGTTTTCTATATTTTCCAAACTCTGCTCAAGGGACAGCAAACTTTTTTTTTTTTTTTAAGAAATGTTAACTATTGGGGCGCCTGGGTGGCTCAGTGGGTTAAAGCCTCTACCTTTGGCTCAGGTCATGATTTCAGGGTCCTGGAATCGAGCCCCGCATCCGGCTCTCTGCTCAGCGGGGAGCCTGTTTCCCCTCCTCTCTCTCTGCCTGCCTCTCTGCCTACTTGTGATCTCTCTCTCTCTCTGTCAAATAAATAAATAAATAAATAAAATGTTAACTATTATTATATTTAAGATTTTATTTTTAAGTCATCTCTACACTCAAGGTGGGGCTGGAATTCACAACCCCAAGATCGAGAGCTGCTCTCTCCACAAACTGAGCCAGCCAGGTGACCTGAAACTCTTCTTTATTTTTCAAAATTGTAACTGAGATCATGAACATCTGCAGATAAAGGAAAACAAAACAAAAACAGAGAGACAGTAAACCCACACAGGCCCATCACCCAGCTTCAAGAACCATCAACATTCTACCATTTCATCCTCTTTCCCCTCCCCATTGTTTCCAATACTTAAAAAAAAAAAACAAAACCAGACATCACATTCATTTAAATGATACAATGAGCATCGAAAAGGGGGAGGGGTATATTTCCTTACATAGCTACAATGCCTAATCACATCTAACAAAATTAACATGTTTTTAAAAGTTTACTTATTTGTTTATAGTAATTTCTGCCCCTAATGTGGGGCTCAAACACTGGACCCCATGATCAAGAGTAGCTTGCTCTTCTAGCTGAGCCAACCAGCCACTCCAATACATTTCTTACAGCCAATCCTTATCTGGCTCCATTCACTGTACTTGTTCTTAATTGTTGTTGTTTGAACGAGTTCTACTCCCCAAGGTGGGCCGGAACACAGGACCTCAAGGTCAAGAGTCACACCCCTGTTCTTGTTTGTTTGTTTTTATATTCTTATTTACACACAGTGAAAGTCAAGTGACTGTGTGTGTGTGCGTGTGTGTACAGTTCTATGAGTTTTGACAACTACAGTCATATTAATGACCAGCAGAAGCAAGATTTGGGGCACTTCTACTCCAAAATGCCCCTGGGCTTTGTAGTCAAGTGTGTTTGATTTTTATGTTTCTGTACTTTTTCCTAATGGAAGAGAAAGCAATAATCAGAGGTGATTTAAGCCCTGAACTTACTTAATAAGATTTCCAACCATGGGGTTAGGTAGGAGACCTGGGCTCCCGTCCCCACTCTCTCCAGCTTGGGGCCTTCCTCTCTCTGGGCCTCAGTTTCCCATCAGTAAGGTGGGTGCTCTGAGGACCCAGTGAGTTATGAAGGTTCTCAGGAAGCTCTCAGTGACGGGAGATGGGGGGCGGGGGTGGTCTGACCTACTCTCCCTTCTTTAATCACAGCCCCCTAGACTGAGTCATCTGGTCCAGGCACGAGGCCTGCGCAGACCAGCCCGCACTCCTTGGCCCCTCCCCTTTCTCTCCCTGAAGCCAACCAGACACTGTGTTCTGCGGTTCCTGCTGTTAATGAGACTCTCAGCCGGCGGGGACCCCAGTGCCTGTGCCACCTGGGCCCCAGCCTGGCCTACAGCCTTTCCTTGTTTCCCCTGGAACCCGCTCCTCCTCCCCCCTTCCTAAATCACACCACACCCTGCGTGATATCCAACAGGATATCACAGAGGCCTGCCAAGTGCCCTCGTGCCCTATATGACAAAATTATTTCCAGTAATAATCAGAAAATGAAACGAACAATATTAATGGCCACAAAAAAATGCAGAGTGAACATTTTCTTTTCTTGAACCTCATATATATAAAATCATGCCAGTAGAAAAAGCATTTAAAAATAAACATTACAGTACAAAAAAGAAAAAAAAAGCACTATTAATTATTCAAAGTTTATGGCAAGATTCAAAGTTTGAACTTGGGTCCTTTGGTTACAGTAATGTAACCAAATGATGTAATAAAGTTTTATGTAAATAACTGAGTTTTTTTCCTTTTGGACGAGAGCGAGATTGGGAGGGAGGGAGACAGAAAAAGAGAGAGAGAGAGAACGCATACAAAGAAGCAGGTTGCATTTCCAATGGCTACTTTACAGTAAAGGCACAGCTCTGAGTCCCATCTTCCGGACACAGGGCTCTGAGCACTAGGGGGCGCCCTCCAAACCCACCCACCCCCGCCCCGCCCCCAGCCCAGGAGTTAGGACAATGGCTTCGCAGAAACCTTACCTCCTGGGCCCTGGCTCCCTCCAGAAGCTGCATCCCTCCGGTTCGCACCTCCAGCTAGGCGCTGGCCAGCCCTGACTGCCCAGAGTTCTCTGCGGGGCCTGCCTTGAACCTGCGCAGGGAGATGGGCTTAGCAAAGCGGAGGGTGGTGCTGGGGGGACGGGGTTGGAACTGAGACGGCGGGCAGGTGTGTGGATATAAGAGTTCTGGTAGTGGGAGGGCGCCTGGGTGGCTCAGTGGGTTGAGCCGCTGCCTTCAGCTCAGGTCATGATCCCAGAGTCCTGGGATCGAGTCCCGCATCGGGCTCTCCGCTCAGCGGGGAGCCTGCTTCCCTTCCTCTCTCTCTGCCTTCCTCTCTGCCTACTTGTGATCTCTGTCTGTCAAATAAATAAATAAAATCTTTAAAAAAAAAAAAAAAAGAGTTCTGGTAGTGGGAGAGAAAGGCCTGAGAGCTGAAAATGGCCTGCTTCCTAAGCTGGGCGGTGGGAAGAAGGAGGTTCATTTCATTTTTTTTTAACCATCTATTTAAGTAGACACACGTGCGAAACAGTACAATCTATAAGTGTACAGCGGGGTGAGTTTTCGCCAACTGAGGTCATTCTCACTGTGGATCCCCCGTGTGACTATACCTACTTTATTTATCCCCTCTCCGTTGGGAATGAGGGAGTCAGCCAAAGGGAAAGAGTTCTCCAGGCAGACAGAATAGTCAGTGCAAAGGTCCTGAGGTGAGAACATGTTTGGTATTTTAGAGGACCAATAAGGAGATAAGCGGGGTTAGAGAGGACCAAGCAAGGGAGGTGGGGTGGGTAGATGAGGTCAGACAGTGCGAAAGAAGCCAATGGTGCCCAGTCTTAAGGGCGGCAGTGGTGAGTCTAGCTTTTACTCAGAGTGAAATGGGGCTGAGGGAAGTTTCTGAGCAGGGGAGGGACCTGATCTGACTTGGGTATTCAGAGTCCCACTAACTGTGTGAGGGAAGAGAGCCCAGGGGCAGGGGCAGGACGGGGAAGAGGGAGGGAGTGGGTAGAAGCAGTGGAGGTAGCCAGAAATGTAGACGCAGAATACACTTTTGTGTATATGATTAGGGATATATTTTATTGACTTCTGCCATCTTATTTTGTGATTCTGTTGTCCCCACCTTTGCTATGTATTCCACTCCCTCTAATGTAGGCTTCTTTGAAGTGGCTAGCTGCATATTTGGCTTGGTCTTGTCTTACCTATTTTTTGCCTTTCTTTTCCTTCTATTAATTTGCAATTTATGCATTCTTTGTATTTTTTTAATAGTAATACTTTGCAATTTGGAGTTGCAATGAATTTCAATCCTTACAATTCGTGTACACTTTAAAAAATCAGGTCTGAAGTTTAATGAAGAGTTTAATCATTATACCAGACGCTATTTGGGTCACGACCCCCAGTCCCTAGACCAAAGGCTGGAACTGGCCCTGAGTGTTTACTGAGGATTGTGCGAGCACCGGCCACCAGGGGGCACGAGCGGTTTGGGGTGCACCGGCGCGCAGCGACCGTCAGGGGGCGCGGGGGCGCTCGTCCCGTGAACGCCTTCACCACCCGGATTGTTTTCCTCCGGACATTCCAAACGAGAACGCGTTGGTCCCCGATTTGTGCCAACGGCCTCATAGCGCTGGTTCTGAGGATTAGTGCGCGGGATACAGGCAGGATAAAGGCTAGATCTTCGATACACCGTCTGGGCCCCGGGGGGTGGGATGAGAGGGAAGCTGGAATTCGACCTCAAAGTTTTCCAGCACTGTTGGCCACCGCTGTCCCCATTCCTGGGACATTTATACCTCAAGGTGGTCGTGGGAGGAAATGGGATGAACATGGGCTTCCAGACAGAGGTGTCTGAGGGAAGGACAATATAGAAATTGCCTACGTTTGTGTGTTTCTCTTCCGTGATGTTCAGAGCTTCAACGGATTCTCAAAGGGACCTATAAACCCCCAACACAGACTGTTTGGAACCCTATCTCTTCCTCCAGGAAGCTTTCCCTGATGCTCTCTCAGACTGGGTCAGGTGCATTCTCTGGGTATCCACAGCCTCTGATCTTACCCCAGCTGGGTCCTGACCCCTCTACCAGTGCCTCTGCTATCCCAGAATGGATTGCCAGCCCCTTCCACCCCTGGGCCCCCGGCCAGCTCAGTCAGTTAAGTGTCTGCCTTCAACTTGGGTCATGATCCCAGGGTTCTGAGGTTGAGCCCCACACCAGACTCTGCGCTCAGTGCGTAGTCTGCTTCTCCCTCTGCCCCTCCCCACCTCTCTCTGGGCCAAATAAATAAAAATCTTAAAAAAAAAAAAAAAAAAAAAGACCCTAACACTGCTACGTGGGTGAAGAATGACTCAGGCAGAGACTTCCGTTCTGTTTTGTTTTGGTGCCAATGAGCCCTTCCACTCCCAACCGTTCCCTGTAGCCTAAGCTTATGATTTGCCAGGCTGTTTTTTGCCCTTTTTGTGGTAAGAATTTGGACTCTCCTGACCACCACCATCACCACTAACACCATCATGGCCAGAAAGTAGGCAGGGGTCACTGGGGTAGGGAGGCCTGTGTGGGACACTTCAGCATAACACACACAGCTCATTGTCACTTCCACATGTCTCTGCACAGGCCACCCACCAGGACAGCCACACCCTGCTCCTAGCTGGAGGTCCAGGTCTCCTCCGTTCATCCCTCCAGGGACTCCAGGCCCCACCACCTCCCAAGTCCCACAATAGCTTTTGACTTTGGGGAGTAGGGGAAATCTAGGGCCCCCTCTAGCTGAGAAAAGAAGGAGCCCTCTGAGCAAGGCCCGACACGGCAGGGGTGGAGGGTGGGGAGAGGGGAATCTCTCCTGAGATTAGAGAGATAGGAAAAAATACACAGACACAGAGATTATGTCCCTGTGTCATAGAAAAAACGAAGCAGAAAGACAAGAGCCAGAGAGAAAAGCGAGTCAGAGAGAAACAGACATAGGAGGAGAAAGATACATAGGCAGACAGAAGCGGAAGGTACAAAATAGGTGTTTTTTAATTGAAATTTTTTATAAAAAGGAGAGGGAACGTGAAGGCACCCAGGGCTAGTCCCAGGGCCCCACAGCGTCAGTAGGAGGGTCTAAGGATGGCAGGAGCAGTGAAGGGCATCCCTCTTTCCATCGGTTCATGCTTCGTGTGTCCCTCCTTGCTGGCCCTCAGGCACCCCCTGCTCATGAATACAAGCAGGCAGGAGGGTGTATGGCAGGGACCTGCGTGCTCAGGCGTGGAGTGAATGGCCTGGGGCTACCAAGGCTCAGGCCCGTGGCCTGGCAGGAGTGCAGTGGTGTGGCTGGTGCGAGGGTGCGAATCCTGGGCGGCAGATACAGCGGAAGGAGCCATCAGTGTTGACACAGCGTGCGTTGACACAGAGCGGGGAGGCTGCCTCAGCCTCGTCACACTCGTTGATGTCTGCAGAAGGAGGTACAGGGAGCGCTGCTCAGGCCTCGGGACCCTAGAACCCACTTGTCTGGCCCCTGGGGCTCCTGAGGCAAAGGGGTGCAAATGCTGAGCCTCCTACTTGGAGTCAATTGTGGCCACTACCACCTGCTGGCTGTGTGAGCCTGGGCAGGTGGCTTAACCTCTCTGTGCCTCAGCTTTGTGTTCTGTGAGATGGGGACGGTAGCCCTTAGGTCACTAGGTTTTTGTTAGGAAAATAATACTGATAATGATATCACAACAACCAATGCTTACTCTATACCAGACATTGTTTAAAGCACATTACGTGTACTTATCCTCCTAATAACCCTATGAGGTAGGTACCGTGATCCCGTTGCCATGCGGGCAAACTGAGGCCCAGCCTGGGAAAGCTCCTTGCCCAATATCACACAAGCCCCCTTTCTGCCCAGCGAGTTCTCAGGCCAGCTCTCACAGTCTCTGAGTTCTCAGTCCCCTGCTATTTCTTGGCTGTGAGTCCTTGGGACACTCAGTCCTCTTTTCTGAGCCTTGGTTTACACACAGGCCTGTGTCACCGTCAATCAGTACTGATGATGGTCACAACTCTACGAAATGGGTTCTGCAACTATGCTCATTTTTTGAATGCGAAAAACTAAAGGGCCAATGACCTGTCTAGGGTCACACAGCACATTGCTAGATTGAGCCTGAGGTCTGTCCAACTCCCCCAGCGTCCTTGTCTATAACCACTTTGCCTTACTGCTCCCTGAACTAGGCAGCCCTGACTCATATTCCCATTCTACAGAGGAGAAGTGGGAAGCTCTCCGAAGAGGTCAAGCAAATCGCCCCAGGTAGGACCGGGAGATCGCATCTGCAGGATTCTTCAGGATGCCTCGATCCTGCTTCAAGCCCAGCCCCCCTGAGGTCCTCGCAGCCTGACCTCAGCTTCTGCGGGCAAGCCCCATCCCTGTGCGGGAGCTCCTTCCTGTTCCCTGTGATCTGGCCGGACCCCTTGACATCTCCGACTCCTCCCACCCCTGCTCGAGTCAGGGCGTCCACCCTCTCCCGGCGCGGGCTGGTTCTGGCCGCCCCTCACCGACGCAGGCCATGCGGGTCATGTCCAGGCGGTAACCACTGAAGCAGTCGCAGGTGAAGCCCTCGGGGACACGCACGCAGCGGCCGTGGGCACAGCCGTCCAAGATCCCGCACTCCTCCGCTTCCAGTCCTTCGTAGGGCCCAGACAGGGTGCCTGCAGAGAAGGCGGGGACTCTGGGGTTGTTGTTGGTGGGGGGATGGTCTCAGCCTCCCATCCCTCGAACCCCCACCGTGGGGCAGCGCCCCGCCCGGGTATCCTCTTCTAAACTGTGCGTCCCGCTCGGGGGCTCTGGGGGGCGCTGTGGGGCCAAGTTTCCCTCGATCTGCTCTCCTGCGGTCCTCACCTCTTGGTCTGCTGGTGTTTCCGTCCCTCTTCACGGCTCTCCGTAGCTCTCTCCGACTGTATCTGTGTTTTCCCATCTCTCTCAGCCAATGCCCCCCAGACCCCCCCCCACGCTTCTCTGGGTTTCTGGATCTCATGCTCTTTCTCTCCCTCTTCCCTGTCTCCATCTCTCTGCACCCCTAACTCCCCATTTCAGTCTCCATCTCTCGGCCGCAGTGCTCACCAGGATAGCCTCCACCTTCAGGTGACTCCTCAGGCTCTGGGAAGGAGCCACGCGTGTCGCGGGACCGATAGCGCCAGCGGCTGCCTGGGCCAGGTGGCGCGGCAGCCTCAGAGTCACTGTAGGGGCCGCCATCGTCCTCAAAGTCGGGCATGTCGAAGGGTGGTGCTCCGTACGGGGCCTCCCGGCGGGCGAAGGGCCCAGGAGGAGGTGGGTAGGGGTCGTAGGGTAGCACGGCTGGCGGGTACAGTTCGGGCCCATAGGGAAGGCCCTGGTAGGGTGGACCTAGGTCAGGGCCATATTCGTAAGGGAGTCCAAAGCCACCTGGCCGCGGGGGACCGTATGCAGGGGGGCGCAGCACATTACACAGGGCCTCAAAGTCATCTGTAAACAGGAGCCAAGCCTCATGGTTAGCCCAGGCTAGCCTCAGCACCCACCATTCATGTCCTAGTGTGGAAAGAGGAGTCCAGAGAAGTGAGGAGGGCCTGGGGCTGAGGCATGGGAAGGGCTTCAAAGGAGGGGGCTGGGATCCCTCAGTCAGGATCAGGGGTTCTGGAGCTAGGATTAGGCGGCTGAGGGCTGAGACTGGGATTCCAAGTTGCTGGCATCAAGAGTACTAAGGACAGCTGCTGGTAGGAATCAGGGTCCAAGTGCTGGAATTTGGGGGGACCCCTGGGATCTTGGACTAGGGGCCTAGAGAAATAAGATGGAAGGTGTTTTAGGGACCAGAGCTGGGGAGTCCCGGGAACTGGGGGCCTGAGGGGCCAGGATGCATAGGAAGGGATCTGAGCCAGGGGAGCTGGAGGTCTGAGGACCAAGGACCAGGGTTTTGGGCCTGGGGTTGTATTCCCAAGGGCTAAGGATTGGGGGATTCAGGGGTTTTAAGAGCCAAGCTTTGGGGGTCTCTGGGATTGTGTGCTGGGGTCTTAGGCACCTGGAAGTGAGTGTCCAGTACACTGTGGTCTGTGGGCCAGGATGGTGGGGTCAGGCCTAAGGGCAGAGGATCTGGAAGGAGGGGTCTCATGGGCTGTCTCGGCCCCTGGGTGTGGCCCAGGCAGGTGGCAGTACCTGAGTCCTGGGCGGGGCAAAGGGCACAGTCCATGCCCCAGGCCTCGCCATAGAGGCAGCAGCACTCTGTGTAAGTGGCCTGGCGGTCCAGCCGAGGGCGACTACACACGAGGTCAGCTCCTACTTCCTGCCAGCACACTCCCAGGTTGTCATCTGAGGGCAGAGACAGCGTGCATCAGGGTGGGACAGGCAGGATCGGGTCCTCCCAAACGCTTGGAGCAACCCAGCCACCTGGTGCCTAACACCAGATGCTTCTCCTTAGCTGTGATCTGCCTCCCGGAGGCCCTCTGAGGTAGCTCCTGGGCTTGGTCTGAAATGAGGCAGTCGTAGAGGAGGTAGGGTCTGAGAGGATTCTCTCCAAGCCCAGCCTCTGAAGGGCAGTTGCTTTTTATATCTGAGCATTGTTTGAATGGAGTCCCAGGGTGTTTAGGGGGTGAGGGGTGGGGGGAAATGTAAAAACAGGGTGTGGAAGGAGAAGAGAGCTTAGGTCAGTGGGCAAAAAGAAAGGACCCAAAGAGATAGAGACAAATACATCCCAAGAATCAGAGACTCCAAGAAAAACAGGAAAGCAAAGATGCAGAGAGAGGGAAAGAGAGAAATGAAAAGAAACAGACTTAGAAAGACCCCAAGAGTGGCAGAAATTCCGGAAAGCCCAGAGAGGTGGAAAGAGACAGAGACACACAGGGAAATCATCACAGGAAGCGCGGCTTCAGCGCTTAGTAAAACCAGGTCCCATAACAGAAATAAAATTCCCCATAGCCACCAATCGCCGGCGCACCCAGTGTGCCGAAAGGAAGCCGGGACCCCGGGGCTATAATCAACGTGCAGATACACACGGCCAGCCAGTGGCAGGCTCCCCTGGGACCTCTGATTTCGGGAGAAGCCCCGGACACCACGCCAGTTGGCCTGTAGGAGCCTCAGACAACCGCGAGGAAATGGGGTTAGAGTTAGGGGCGTGAGGGGGCGGGGCCGAGCGTGGGCGCGGGCCCGGCGGGACGTGAGGTGGAGCCAGGGGCGGGAC
Organism: Enhydra lutris kenyoni; assembly: GCF_002288905.1. Lineage (NCBI taxonomy): Eukaryota > Metazoa > Chordata > Mammalia > Carnivora > Mustelidae > Enhydra > Enhydra lutris. Next base: position 8,669,680 of record NW_019154169.1, on the reverse strand, counting down.
GAGGGGGCGGGACGGGAGGCGGGACAGGCGGATCTGGGGGCTGGGCTACCGAGGCTCTGGCTCTCGTTGGAGACGCAGCGGCGTCGGGAGCCGTCCAGCACCAGCGGGGGCTCGCAGGTGCAGTGGTAAGAACCCACGGTGTTAACACAGCTGCCGCCCTCACACGCAGGCTCTTCGTCGGCGCACTCGTCGTTATCTAAGGGAGGCGTGGAGGGAGTGGTTAGGAAGCAGCCCTTGATCCTTTCCCACTTGCCCAGCGCGTTGACAGTGATAGATGGAGTCTAGACTCCAGGAAGGATTTCCTGCTGGCGGTGGCTACATTCCAGAGAGGGACTGGTGGGGTAGACGGTCGGGGAAGTGGGGAGGGGAGGGGAGGGGGCTCGTACCGACGCACTCCAGTCGCTGGGCATGGTAGTAGTAGCCGTTGCTGCAGTAACATGAGTAGCCTGGGGCCGTGTTCACGCACACGCCGCTCTTGCACACCTGGTCTCGGAAGAGCTGGCACTCGTCCACGTCTACGGGAAGGATGGTCAGAGGCGCGCCCCACACCAGGCGAGAGAAGGGGGCGGGCCAGGGCGTGGGGCGGCTGGATGTGGGGAATGGGTGGCTCCGAGGCTTGACCCGGGAAGAGAGGGACCGAAAGGTGGCGACAGAGACCCAGAGGTAGACAGACAGGGAAAGGCGGAGAGAGCATGGGGTGTGGGGGAGTCGGGGAGACAGAGAACCAGTGAGAGATAGAGAAGAGAGAGGTGAACAGACCCAGCGGGTGAGACTGAGCTGGGCCTGGGGGCTGAGGGGGATTTGGGGTTGAAGTCTGGCCTTACCCCTCCGGAGGCTCAGGTCTCCACTCGGTGCCAGATAGCCCCGGCCATGGGGACATAGTGACTGGTACTCCACTGCACACAGACACAAGGCTGAGCACAGATGCGCTACACCCAGCCCCTGCCCTGGGTCCTGGGCTTACTCTTGCCCCTGGGGGCCACCCTTCATCACCCAAGTTTTCAAGCCCCCTGCCTTTGTGCTCACCTCTTGGCCTCATGCCCACCTGGCTGGCAGCTCACCCTTGCCCTTGCAGTTCCCAGTACCCCAGTCCATGTCCCAGTGCATCTGCTGTCCCAGTCCCATGCCCCCCTCTCTCGACCCAAACCCTCAGCCCTCCATCCACCCCATAGCCCCTGCCCACCTGTCTCAGTGCTGGGGCATTGCTGGATGCGGCAGCCGCTGCCCCAGCCCTCACCCACGGTGCAGCAGCACTCTTGCCACGTCACATTCCGTGCCAGGATGTTGTCACAGGCATCCGGGGCTGCCGTGTCAAAGTAGCACTCCCGGCGCCCACTGCCTGCAGGGCCCTGCCTGGGTGGGCTGGGCCGGCGGGGCGGGGATGGCGGAGGTGGCCGGGCAGGCAGACCCGGGCTGGCAGGAGCCTGGGGCTGTGGGCCTGGGAATGTGCCTAGGGAAGCAAGGGGCTAATTTAGCCCAGTGTGGGCTGAGCCTCCCACCCCGATATTATAGATGAGGAAACTGAGGCAGAACCCAACTCCACACCTCTCCCCATCTGTCCTCATCCATTCTCACTCCCTGTCGTTTCTCCATCTCTTGCCTCCCCAGTTCACACCCTGCTAGGTGTCTGGCCCATGGCCCAGGGGCACTTTGGGAAGCGGGGGCAGGAGGGGGGTGTCTCTGGCCTCCTTTTTATCTCCTGGGTCCTCAGATCCAGTGCATTCTAAACAGGCCCCAGAGTCTTTCCAGACCTAGCCTTAGGCCTGGACACATCTCTCTCTTCCACCAGGCAGCCCACAGCCTGGCCACCGGCCTCTTGCCTTCTGCCACCCACCCTCCCTTCCTCTCCCACAGCCCCCTGCCTTGGTCTAGTCCTCTCCTCTCCTGCCCAGGTCCCTGGCCCAACCTGCTCTCTAGGGTCCCAGCCCCTAGTGTCACCCACTCCAGTCCACCTTCACAGGGCAGCTGGAGGGAGGTTTTAAAATCTGATTATACCTCTTTCCCACTCAAAGTGCCCTCAGGAAAGGCCAACCTCCCAAAGATGGTAAATCAGTGCGATCCGGCACTGCATCCCTTCTGTGGCCTCGTTTCTCCCCACCCCTTCCCTTGCTCTGTACAGCATGCCACCCTGAACTTATTTTTGGTCCTCAAACAGGTCAGGTCCTCGCTTGCCTTGCCAGGCCTTTGCCCTTGCTGTATCCTCTGCCCAGAATGCCCTCCCTCACCCACTTCACCTGGCTTATTTCTACTCATCCTACTGCTCTCAGTTTAGACCTACCTTCCTATAGGAAGCTGTCTCTGACTTTCATCTCAAGCTGGGGTAGGTACCTCCTCCAGATTCCCATAATCCCCTACCCTTGCCCCGGCACAGCCTTGTTCCCTCTGGCCTGGGCTTCCTCCTTCTAGCCCTGATTTCTCTGCCTGTCCCTTCTGGTCTGTGAGCCCCTTAAAGACAGAGTGGTCTCAAAAAAAAAAAAAAAAAAAAAAAGACAGACAGAGTGGTCTCTCCTCATCACTACTGTGTCCCTAGGACCTAGAATAGGGCCTAAACACAGTGGATGCCCTGTTAACATTTGTTGAATGAGAGAATCTGGTATAGAGTTAGGGACAGGGCTGACACCGAGTCCCACCACCCGTATTAACCCATGTGTTTTGATTTTTTTATTGTTATTTAAAACAGCACTTAACATGGCAACTGTCTGTGCCTGGAATGGTTAGATCACATCATTTTTCTGTGAGCCCTGCAGCCATCAGTTAAATAGACTCATCAGTCTTACCAACAGAAGTTCGCGGGGGAACACAACGTCCAGTCATGGGGTCAAACTCCTCAGGGCTGGTAGGACAGACACAGAGGAAGGAGCCTTCAACATTCTCACACAGGGCAGCTCCACACACACGCTGTAGCGTTTCACATTCATTCACGTCTGTGAGCAAGAGACAAAGGAGAGGGTCAACGGTTGTAAACGTCTGTGATTCCAAAGCTCTAAAAGTCTGAAATGCCCAAATGTAATGGGTATTTTTAACGACTCAGACCCCATCATTTACTTCTCTTTGGGGGACAAACCCTGGCTTTCCCTTCGGAGCCTTCTGCTCCTCCATTTTCAACTCATGTATTTTTGAGTACGGTTAAATCTACTCCAAGTAGACCCGAGTTCCAGGCATGGCTGACCAGGTTACTGCATTTCTCTGGTTCAGAGAGATGGGTGGTGGGGCAGTCAATGCCAGTCCTGGGACTTTTGCTAGGAATATCAAGAATGAGCCTCCCTCTTTAGCGTTGAGGTTACCAAGCTAAGGATGTTAGCCTGGAGGTGCTAGGGCCTTCTTTGTCATTGTGAAGTGTCTGCCTGAAAATAAATACAACAGAGGAAAGCAGGGCTGAGAGGAGGAGACAGCTAGCCTTGTTAGAATCCCTGGATCCAAGTGTGCCTCAAGTTAAACATTTTCTAGGACTTCACCGTTTTAATTCTCTTCAAAGAAATAAAGCCTATTGTGTTTGCACACAGGGTGCCTGGGTGGCTCAGTCGGTTAAGCATCGGACTCTTGATCTCAGCTCAGGTCTTGATTTCAGGGTTGTGAGTTCAAGCCCCATGTTGGCTCAGCATAGAGCCCACTTAAAAAAAAAAAAAAATATATATATATACATATATACACATATGTATATATGTATATATATATATATATATATATATGCACAAAAAACTAGGATTCGTGCAACTCACTGTATGTAAATTGAACCTCAAGTGAAAATATCTGGAAACTCCTACTGGACTCTGGTTAATGCTATACATACTTTAGAATTTAGGGAGAAATGTACTGATGCCTGTGATTTAATTTTAAACCAATCCTAGAGAGAAGATGAATTACAGACAGGTAGGTGAGCCAAGAAGTAAATAAAAGAATGATAATGGAATATAGATCATGGGCATGTGGACATTCATTTTAGAGGTCTTTCAATTTTCTGTACATTTAGATATTTTCCTCACAAAATGTTGGGAAAAGAGAAAATGTTTATGTGCACTTAAGATTAGAGTGCATTAAAAAAAAAGATTAGTGTGCATTTTACACACTTTACACATGTATTTTTTTAAGCCCTCCCCAAACAAGATCTGAATGAACAGGGTTTCTGTTGCTTGCGACCAAAAGGAGTCCTGACCAATATGGAAATAATGTATATTCCAAGTCTAAGTTCCACAGGCCCAGTGTGTGTGTGTTTATACTGATTCATAGCAAATGTGAACTCAGAGCTGTTTGGGTCTGCAGAGGGGAGCAGGGCCTGACCAACCTCTTCCCCACCCTCTGGACCCATCCATCCCCTGGAGCCCCGTACCCACGCAGTGACGCCCGTCCCTGGCCCCCTCGTATCCCTGGTCACAGAGGCACTGGAAGGAGCCGGGCAGGTTCTGGCACACGGCGTGGGCCCCGCAGAAGGACCGATTCCGGCATTCGTCCACATCTGCAACCACCAGACAGTCAGGCCCTTGCTGGACTTTCCTTCCCCTCCACATCTCACCCAAAGCCAGACGGACACCTACCCTGGCATCCGCCCCCTGGCGTGGGCTGATAGCCAGGGTCACAGGCCGGTGTGCAGCGGTAGGAGCCAGGAGTGTTCTCACAGCGCTGGGCTCCACAAATCGCTGAGCCATATTCTTGGCACTCATCAACATCTGCAAAAAAAGTGGTGTGGGTGGAGGGGAGGGGAGTCACAGGACCAGATTCACAAGATCCTGATGCTGTTTCCAGTTCCCGTGGCTGAGAAGTCTCTATAAATCTGGTATTCTAGGAGTCTGAGCTTCTAAAGACTCTTAAGTTCTTACTGCCATTTCTCACAGTCCAAATGGTCCCACCTCAGGGCCTTTGCACTCACGGTTCCCTCCGTCAGAAACACTTTTCCCTCAACTCTCTGCATGGCTCCCTCTCTCACTTCACTCAAGTGTCAAGGTCGAGCCCTCCTAGCACCCCTTCCCCCACCGTTCTATCATCTATGTCCATTTATCCTGCTCTATTTTCCTTCTTAAACTTGATATTATATTATCCATGTGTCTCTTGGCATACCAACTGTCACCTCCCTAGACTACAAACTCCACCATGCTGGGACTTGTGTCTGTCTGGCTCCTGCCACCTCCCCCCCAGCCCTGTATCCCCAAGGTGTAGAACTGTGCCCGACACCCAGTAGGTGCCCCCAAAGTGTTTGCTGAACGAACCTTGAATCTATTTGTGTATTTACTGCCTATCTCTCCCCATCCCCTCCCCATCCCCCATCAGCTCCATGAGGGCAGGGACTTTGTTTGACTTGATGCCTGTTGCACCCCCCCCAGTGCCTGACACACAGGTGTTTAATGAATTCTTGTGGAATTCGAATGAGGTACCCTGAAACTAGGCTTCCACAGATCAGAGGTCTGCTAGCCAGAGAGCCCAAGTCATTTCATTTGCTCCCCCAATCCTCCCACCTCACCCCCACGAGAAAATGCAAGGGCACACTGGTGGCTTATTTCCACCACAGAGATGTGAGACACGGTTAAGTGCACGGGCTGGGGACTCCTTCGCTCCCCTCAAGTCCCGAAGGCAGGGTGCTCCTCCTCAAGTCCCCAAGAGAGCTGACTCCAGCAACTTGTCCTAGGGGCAGGGGTAGGGAAGGAGAGTAGTCTCACCGTCACAGGTGCCCTCAGGGCCCGCGTGGTAGCCAGGGTCGCAGTCTCGGACACAGCGGTAGGAACCCGGGGAATTCTCACAACGCTGGGACCCACACAGGGCAGGGCCCCGCTCGCGACATTCGTCCACGTCTGAGGAAGGAGAAACAGCAGTCAAATGGGGGAAGCAGAGGAGTCTGGGAGGCAAAGGAGAACAGGTGAGCGAGTTAAGGAAGGCAGTAGAGAGAACGGGGCGCCGCCGGGGGGGGGGGGGGGGGGGCGGGTAGGGAGGAAGCAGCGGAGGAGAGCCTAATGGGAGAGAAGGGGAGGTAGGAGAGAAAGGGCAGGGATCCGGCCGGGGGCGCCTCTCACCCAGGCAGGAGGCGAGGTCTGGGCCGGCGCGATGTCCGGGAGGACAGACGCACTCGAAGGAGCCGTCGGTGTTGGTACAGATGCCACTCTGGCAGAGGTCCTCCTCGCTGCACTCGTCCACGTCTGAGGGACCACGTTCGAAACGGCCGCCCACCTCCGCCGCTTAGCATTGCAGGCCCCGCCCCTCTGCCCCTTGCCCCGCCCCTCTGACTGAGGCCTCCTACTCTTTTCCCCGCCCGTCTTGGGCTCCTCCTTTCTCTGCAAGCCCCTCCCTCCCGACGGGTTCAGGCCCCGCCCTCTCCAATCACGGCACACCTTACTCCGACTCCGCTCCTTTCCCCTCCAAACCCCGCCCCTCCCTGATCGCCACCAGGAGGCTCCACACGCCCGGCTTTGAAGCTTTGCGACCTCAGTCCTAAAATTCAGACTCCGCCTTCCGCGCTCTCCTAGTCCTGATTTTCTTGGTGTAAGCCCACCCTTTCCCGGTCCAGACCCAGCCTGGGTACCGACCGAGGCAAGAGGCTCCACGGGGTCCGGGCCGGTAGCCGGGGGCGCAAGTGCAGGCAAAGGAGCCGTCGGTGTTGAGGCATTCGCCATGGGGGAAACAGAAGTCGCCCTCTAGGCACTCGTTCACGTCTAGGGTACAGGGAGAGATGGGACTCGGGGGTCGTCGCCCAAGGAGCAACTCCGCCCGCAAGCCCCACCCACAGCCTGCCAGACCAGCTTCCACCTCTCCAACAGCGTTTGCCGAGGAACGCAGACCCCTGGATTCCCAAGTTCTTCGACCCCTCTCCGCCCTCTCCCCTGCCCTACCCACCTGCGCAGGGCCCAGGCCGACCAGAGGGCGCGCGGTAGCCCGGCTCGCAGCTGCAGCGGAAGGAGCCTTCGGTGTTGGTGCAGTGGCCATGGGGGCCGCAGGAAGCACCCGAGCTGCACTCGTCCACATCTGTGGGAACGCAAGTTTCAGAGGAGGTCTGGTCTAGGGACACTGCAAGGATCCCCTTGGGGCTGAGGGGTCTTGAGCAGTTGGTGGGTAGTGTCTCAGGTTGGATAGGAGGTGAAGGCTCTGTGGCAGAAGTGAGTGGGGTACACCAAGATTCTGTGATTCTAGGGACCATAATCCTGTGAATCTGGATTTCTGGGAATTCCCTGTGCTAGGATCCTGGAGTCAGGGAGGGACTCTGGACTAGGACTGGGGTCAGAAATTAATTAGGTTAAGAGGCCAGGTATTACAAGCCAAGAGCACTGGATGGTATTCTGCTGAATCAGGGGTCAGAGTCAGTAATTGGCATCTGAGACCAGTTCGGATCGGGGTGAGAGTCAGGGTCCAGAATTCTGCCTCTAGTCAGGGTCAGGTCAGGGATCATGAACCCAATCAGGCCCCAGGGAAGGAATTCTGGGAATGGGCAGGGGCAGTGAGAGACAGGATCAAAGGTCACAGAAAGCCAGGGGTTATGGCAGGAGTTATGGCTAGGTTAAATGGCACAGTCAGTTTCAGGGGTCACAGGTCACATTCAGGGTCAAGGGACAGTCAGGATTAAAAGGGTTACAACTGCTTATCAGGGTTGTAGGGAGTGTTTATCAGCAGGGGTAATGGCTAGAGTCAAATGTCACAGCCAAGTTGAGGGTTCATGGGTCACAGAATTAGATGTCACATTCAGGGTCAAGTTTCATGGTCCAGATCAGGAATTGCAATACGGGTCAAGGGCCCATAATCTAGGTCAAGAGTCACAGTCAGACTCTAGGGGTCATGGTCCAGGGAACTGAGGTCCAGGTTAGAAGGGTATGGATCATGATGCAGGTCTAAGGTCATAGCCGGGGCTTGGTCTCACCAGCGCATCGGCCATGGTGCAGGTGGTGGCCAGCAGGACAAGCCCTACACTGGAAGGAGCCGGGTGAGTTCACACACTCCTGCCCAGGACAGGCCAGGTGATTCTCACACTCATCCACATCTGGGGGGCAGGGAAGAAGGTGGCCTTGAAGGAGCAGCCCAGAGCCCGCCTCACCCATCCACACTCCTCCCTCCCTCCCCGGCCTCACCCTCGCACTCGGAGACGGCAGCATTGGGTTGGAAGCCCGTGGGGCAGACACACTGGAAGCCGCCTTCTGTGTTCTCGCACCGACCATAGGCGCAGGGTGGTGGGCTACGGGCACATTCATCCACATCTGGGGGAGAGGGGACCAGTGGGACTGAGAAAGGGGCCTGGACCCAATCATCCCCATTGCTTTCACCATCTACTCCGACATTCCGGGCTGGAGGCAGGCTTCTGGACTTTGCCCAGGCTCATCCCACTCCCAGACAGACTCCTTTCCTGGACCCCCATCAATGGTCTCTCCAGCTGCCACGGGGAAGCTAGGACCCCACCTCCTACGTGCTGCTCTCCCCACCTCAGGGTGGTCCCCTCCCCAGACAAGCACATGAGTCATTCCAAAAGGGAGGAGGAACGCAGGGCACCCTCATATTCGGAGAAAGCGGAGAAGACTCTGGAGTCAACCCCCCCCCCACCCTTTCCGTACCTCCACTCCTGTGCCCCTGCTCTCCATCACCAACCCCCACCACCCTATCTCTCTACTCCCCAACCATGTCTCTCTCCAGTCCCCACAGCCAGTGGCTGTGGAATGGACTTGGACCCAGCACCCTCACCTTGGCATGGGGCCCCGGGCCCTCGGGAGCGGAAGCCAGCAGGGCAGGCACAGTGGAAGGAGCCCGCTGTGTTGTCACAGCGGCCTGGCCCGCAGGGCGGTGGCTCTTGGGCACACTCATCCACATCTTCTTCACACGCCGAGCCCCGGAAGCCAGCCGGGCAAACACAGCGGAAAGAGCCGGACAGGTTCTCACAGACCCCTCTGCCACAAAGGCCCGGGCTCTGCGTGCACTCGTCCACATCTGCCCAGGGCAAGGGGCCAGCCAGAGTCACACCTTTATGCCCCCCCCACGCCCCACCCCCACGATCTGCTCTGCCTCCCTGACTTCCAACACGTTCACTATCCCCTCTCCATCATTCTGCCTCCCTGTCCCATCACTCTGCCTCCTTGTCTGCCTCATTCTACCTCCTCTTCTCTGTTATTCAAATTCTCCGTCCTCCATCCCTCTACCTTCTCAATCCCTAAGCTTCCAGTCGCCCTCTTAGAACTCTAGTCCCCATCAATTGGTCTCTTTCTGCACTATTGGTTATTCTACCCCCTTCCCCCATAACTGACATCTCCATCTTCCATCCTTCTGCTTCTCCAACTTCCATGACTCAGCTTTTCTGTTTCTGACCACTCGGCCTCTCCATCCCCATGTCAGTCTGTCTCTACAGCCATCAAGCTGCCTCCCTGGCTCTTAGAACCTGGCCCTTCCGTCTCGCAGCAATCAGTCTCCTCCTGCCTCTTTGCTCAGTTTCTCCATCCCTCATCACTGCTGCTCTACCCTTCCCCCCACATCCCTTTCCCCTGAGTCCCTCCCAGTTCCTCACCCTGGCAGCCGGCACCGTGGGGAGCCGCCTGGTACCCAGCGGGGCACACGCACAGGAAGCTGCCTGGCGTGTTCTCGCAGCGCCCGCGGTCACACGGCGGCGGCACGCCGTGGCACTCGTCCACATCTGCAGGCACCAACCCGGAGGTTGAGGCTGGGCCAGACACTCCCCCTCACTCCCCCCACGCCCGCCTTCAGAGGGCTCAGGGAGGATGGGAGGTGGAGAGGGCAGGGGCGGAGCCAAACTTGGGCCGGTGCCACACTGGGGCGGGAGCCAGCGGCAGTAGGACAGCCCGGAGTGGGTAGGTTTAAGGCGTAGGCGGGGAAGGCGGGAGGAGGGCAGGTGAGAGGGAGGACCAGACGACGACTGGGGACCCGGCCAGGGCAGAGGCGGGGAGAAGATCAGCGAGGGGGGCAATGTGGGGAGGGCAGGACCTGGGCAGGGCTAGGGTGGGAAGGGCAGCTTTGGGGACCGAACAAAGGGAAGGCAGGAGCGAGGGAAAGGGCGCTGCGGGGTGAGGACGGGGCAGAGGTGCGGCAGGGTGGGAATTGTGGCTCGTGGTCAGGAGATAGGATGCGGCGGGTATAGGACAGGGGCGGAGCCGGGGGGAGGGCGGGAGCCCGTCGGGAACATGGAGGGGGCGGGGCCAGGGGAGGAGCGGAGCGGGACTGGGTCCGGGAGAGAAGCCGGGCGGTTGTACAGCAGGGACCCGCCCGGACGGGAAGAGCCGGCTGGGCGCCGAAGAGGCAGTGGTGGGGCCGAAGGGAGAGCGGGAGCAGATCGCGGGGGCGGGGTGGGGGACGGGAACAGAAGCGTGGGGAACCGCGGGACGGAGGGAACTGCTGGAGGGCGACCCCGGCAGGGGTGGGGCCTGAAGCTGGGCGGGGCGGATTTCTCACCCAAGCACTCCGCAGCCCGCGGGCCCGCTCTGTAGCCCTGGCCACACACGCAATGGAAGCTGCCTGGCGTGTTTTCACAGCGCCCGGGGGCACAGGGCGGGGGCACGCGGCGACACTCGTCCACGTCTGAGGGCATGGACGGGGCTGGTCAGGAGGCGATTGGCAGAGCCCCCCACCCCGCCCCGCCTCCGTCCACCCCCACTGCCAGACTCACCGATGCAGTGTGTGCCCTGCGGGCTGAGCCGGAAACCGGAGTCGCACGCGCAGGTGTAGCCGCTGGGCCGCGGGATGCAGCGTCCCGGGCCACAGACCTGGGGATTGCGCTGACACACGCCGGGCGAGGAACCGGGGGGGGGGGGGGGGGGGGGGGGTCCAGACAGCCAGGGTTCCTCCATCTCTGAATCCTCTGTCCCCTTCATCCCAGTACAATCCCCTCCGATGCTCTGCCTAAGGCACCCTCATGGATGTCCCTCCGCAAGTCCGCTTCTGAGCTCAGAGAGGTTAAATGACTTGCTTAATTGACAGAGAACTTGAACCCAGGCCTGTATGACACCAGCTCCTAATGTTACCCAACACTTGCCCGTCGAAACCTTTCTCTCTTCTCACCCGTTCCTTAACTCCTCCTGCTGTAACATCCCTATCCTGAGATCTTCACCTTGGAGCTCCCCACTGGAATCCCCACCTGTAATACCCCCATCGATGCCCTCGATTCTTTCTACTGCACCTGATTCAGGGATCTCAGGACCAGACCAGGCAGGGATGCTGGGCAGGGGAAGCTCAGGGCCCGGCCTGTGCTCAGGTGGGAGTTCTGGACGGTGGGTGGGCAGAAAGCCTGGCAAAAAAGGGGTACCAGTAAATGGAGACCTAGATTTGGGTGTCCCCCCTCCTCTCTCTCCTCTTTTCCTTACGAGGCTGAGTCCTCCCCTTGGAGATGGCATCTCCTCCTCCAGAAGCCAGCTCACCTGTGGGTGGCCTAGGGGTGGAGGGTGGAGCCCGGTGGCTCAGGGACACTCGGGGTGGCTCCTGGCCCAGGGGTCTGGTGTTGTAGCGGAGGTCAGAGGCCGAGTAGTGGTAGCCAGGGCCAGCAGGGCAGATCTCCCGAAAACCCTCTGGGAACAAGAAAGGGAGGGAGAGAGACAGAACGTGAAAGTAGGAGGGAATGAGGAGTCTAGAATCTGACCTTGACTGGGGGCAGGGCTTGGCTTTAGGTGTGGGTCAGGGGTTTGGGTTGGATGCTGGTTCGGGGTAGTATCCTGGCCAAAGAATGGGACATCTCAGAGGCTAAGGGTGCGACCAAGGGTGTTTTTCCTTATTTGGTATAGGGACAGGGACAAGGGTTGAGAGTGGAATCTGGTTTAGTCTGTGGAAGGGTCTGGCTTTAAGCAGAAGGCAGATTGCCAGGGAAGTGTCTCAGGAAAGGGGGTGTCTGGGGTGGAGCCCAAGAAGGAGCCTAGGCTAAGGCAGGGTCTCAGGAACTTCGGGCTTGGCCAAAGTTTGGGGGCACGGTTGGGCAAGGAGCATATCCAAAGGGCTAGGTGCTGTCAAATTGGGCGGGGACTCAGGGGTGTGTCTCAGGGGTAGGTGTGGCCAAAGGTGGGGTGGGGCCGGGCCCGAGTCCAGTCTGAGGATCTCAGGGGCTGGGGGCGTGGCCAAGGCTAGCGCCCGGGGGCGGGGCCTAGAGTAGGCAGCTTTAGTCAAGTCTAAAGATAGGCCAAGGCCGGAGGCGCTCACCTGAGCCGAAGGGTGGGCAGAGCTGGCAGCCTCGACCCCAGGCTTTGCCCACGCGGCTACAGCAGCAGATCTGCTTGGTGATGTTGCGCAGAATGGGCAGCGAGCAGCCACCGTCGCGGAGCACGCGGAAGCAGGGCCCTTTGGCCTCTGAGATCACGTGCTGGGCTGCGGTGGGAGTGAAAATTATTCAGGGCGGGCTTGGGAGTGTAGCGGAAGTAGGGGATCTGGGAGACAGGAGGATAGCCCCCGGGAGGGTTTAATGGGTGTAAAGGCCATTAAGAGGTCTAAGAGGGTCTGAAGGAGAGGTGAGGGGTCTGGAGGTCTGAGAAAGGTCTGGGGCCTGAGGAGGGAATGAGGGAATCTGAGAAGGATCTCAGGGTCTGCAGAAGGTCTGGTGGTGGAGGGAGACGAAGGGATTCGGGGCCTGAGAAGAGCTGAAGAAAATCTGAAGATCTGAAAGGATACAGACCTAAAGGTTTGAAGGGTTCTTAGAGGGGCTAAAGAAGGTCTAGGGAGTCTGAAGGTGTGTAAAAGTCTGAGACGTTCTGAGGGGTGTAATAAGAGTGACCAGGGGGAGTCTGGGAGGACCTGGGGAGTCTAAGGGAATTAAGGCCCAGGGATGCTCTGGAATGGGTCTGAGGGCTGGGAGGACAGACTCGGGATACAGCCTCAGCCCCCTCCCGGTGGCTCACAGATACAGCTGCTGCGGGATGAGTCGTGCAGGAAGCCGTCGGGGCACACGCACGTGTACCCGCCGTGCGTGTTCGCGCACTCCCCGTGTTGGCAGCGCCCACCGGTAGCGCACTCATCCACATCTGCCAGGAATGCCGTAGTCTCAGTAGCTTCAGGGACGAGCTCCCTGCCAGCCCAGCTCATAGAGCCAAGCCCTTCCCACTCCTGCCCCGTGCCCCCCCCACCCCCGAGCTTACCTTGGCAGGACCCATTAACCCTTTGAAAGCCGGTTGGACACGGTCCATCTGGGGTGCCTACTCGGTCTGAAATCCCTGTGGAGAGGAGAGAGGGGTGGGCCAGGGGCGGGCGGAGCGAAAATAGGTGGGCGGGGACAAAAGAGGGATGGGAGGGGTTAAAGGATGTTGGGAGCGGCTTGAGTGCGGCTTGAGCGCAGCAAGAGCCTTAGGTAGGAGGTGGGACAGAAGGCAACGTGGGAGGCTCCAGAAATGCATGAGTGGGGCCATGGCATAAAGGTGGGGTGAGAAGAGAGTAGCCTAAGTCAGAAAGCGGAGTGGGCGGTCCCAGAACGGTATGGATAGGTCTAGACTGGAAATGATCCCCACAGCTGGGCAGGTGTGGCTTGATTTTGTGAACACGGTTTGTCTGTGAGCAGAGTACCAGGAGTCACTGGGTTATCACCTCTCCCCAGCTCCAAGCACCTCAGGGACGTCCTGGGGCTTACCCAGGTGTTCCGAGCATGACTGACAGTCGTGAACGCCCCAGGCCAAGCCTGCCCCTCTGCAGCACACCTCCTGAGTCCGGAGCCCGGGCAGCGGGGACGCACACTGCGGAAAAGTGTTGGGTGAGCGCACCCCCTCGTGGTGGCACGCTCCGGGCCCCTCCCCACCTGCCTCGTCTCACTTCGCCTCCGCGCAGCTCCCGAAAGCAGTAACCGAAGCCGGAGGCATCCGAATAGCTGTCCTCGCGCGGCGCGCTCTGTGCCAGCACCGTGTAGGGCGCCGCCGCCTCCGCCCGCGCCGCCGCCTCCGCCCGTGCCACTGCCTCGGCGTCCGCCTCCTCCCAAGAGCCGGACACACGCTCCACCTGGTGCACCACCACGGACGCCTCCTGAGGATGCTCCACGTGGACGCTCACCATGGACGCCACGCCTGGAGGAGGCAAGGCAGGGCAAAGGGGTGTCGCCACGGGTTCTTACGGACTGGGACTAGGAATGGGGAGAAGGGCGCGCTGGAGAAGGGTACTCAGGGGAAGGCAGGAAAGATGAGGGTCAGAGAAACGGCGAGATAGTGAACAGATGGGGCCGAGGGGACCCGGGCCTCATTTTCCTCACCGTGCTCGTCGTCGCGGTGATTGGCCAGTGGCATGGTGTACACCGAGCGGGTGAGGCCCGGCATGGCTGGGGCCGGTGGCCGGGCGCCCGAGGAATGCAGCTGGCAGAACTTGCCAGCGAAGTCCGGGGGACAGAGGCAGCGGTCAGGCTTCACGCACACACCGCCGTTGTGACAGATCAAGGGACACAGGACTGGGGGGAGAGAGAGGCTAGCTCAGACCTTAACGTTATACTCAAAGTATGACCTCGTTGTAAGTCGCTCCGCCTTGAGCTGTCTTATTTCACCCCCACCAACCCCGGCCACCTGCACTGGCTGGGTCCCGTCGTCCAGCCCTTTGGTATAGCTCCGCCCCCTGGATCAGGTCCCCAGGCCCTTCCGCTCTTCATTCACTCTCAGGTCACTCCGCCCTTCCTCTCCAGTCCCACTTTGAGGCCGGGTCCAGGCGTTCCAGCACCACCCAGACAGCGCTGTCCCCGCCCATTGGTTCAGCCCGGACCACTCTCGCTTTTTCCTAAGCAGTTAGCCCCGCCCGTCTAATCATCTGGCTGGGTCTTTAGCTACGCAGGCCCGGCGCTGGTCTCTTCCATTGACTAAATCGACATTTTGGCCACCTCCCTGGCACCACTCCCGTCGCCCAACTCTGTCTCTTTACCATTCTAGGCACACGCACATCCCGTCTGCAGAGGTCCACGACACTCAGATTCCGTCTACTGGCTGGACGTCCCCTTCTAAGCTATTCGCCCACATTACCTTCTATCCACCGGATTCTAAAACCTCGGCTGTCAAGGTGTTTAACCAGCTGCCTTTAGCCCCGCCCACCCGCCTTTCCTCACGCGGATTTCCCCCAGCTCACGCTCCTCCCGCCCCACCTCCCTGGCTATCTGGGCGTCCTAGCCCCACCCACCGCGCTTTGTCTCCGCCCACGTCCCCTCCCGGCTCTGGCAGCAGAGTTCTCGCTCTGCCTTCCCGCCTCCTGTAGCCCCGGGGCGGGGCCGCGACGGGGACGCGCCTTCTCTCCCCTCTGCGCGCCCTCGCTGGGCCCCTAGCCACCTCTGGGCGGGGCACTGCCAGCTGTGCGGCGGGGTAAACAAAGAGAGGGGTGCGGCGGGGGTAGGGCGGCGGCTCCGCATTCCGGACCCTTGGGGAGCCCCGAGTCCTCTGAGCCAAAGAAGGCCGGACGTATCCTGAGAGGGCACCCCTCCCTTTCTCCCCTGGGGCTGCAGAGAACAGCTGGAGACAGCTGTGCGGAGGGAGGAAGGGGACAGGCGGCTGGGGCCGTCCAGGAAGGCGTGTGTGGGATTCTGAGCCACACAGTGGAGAGGGGAAAAGCAGAGAGGGAGATCCTTCTGTTTAGAAGGGTAGAGACTGGGCTCCTGGAAGGAGATGAGATAGAGTGCAGTGCTCTGGGATTCAAAGATGGCTCAAGATTTCTAGAATGGAAAGAGAGCCTAGTTCAGAGGAAACTGAAGCTCCCTTTCATTAGAAGTCTGTTAAATTCTTTTGGGGAGAGTTACCTAGAAAACAGGATTCTAGTGCCTTCTGGGGGACAGCCAAATTGAGGGTGCTGAGAACAGGGTTTACATGGAGAAGTGGGGTTCCCTGGGAGTCCCCAGCACACAGGAGCCTCAACTGTCTGGGAAGATTCTTAGATACTGTGGATCCCCCTCCCTTCCCAGCTCAGGGATTAGGTACCCAAGTTTTTGGATTAATGGCTGCATAGAGGGCACAGTGTTTGCAGAGTCTTCTTGGAGAACCAGCTGATTAAGAGCAGTTCTAGGGTTCTCTGAAGACAGATGGATCAGAAGTTCCTGGGGGAGGGGTCAGCTGGAAAAGCAGGGCTTGGGAAGACAGGAATCGGGAATCTGATGGCACTCGGCTGGAAATACAAGAGAATGGTAGTCTTTTGTGGAAAGAGAATTCAGTGAGGGAATGGAGTTATCGCTGTACAGGGTTTGTAATCTGGGGTTTCTCTGAGAAGTAGGGAGGAGTAGCTGAGGGACAATACTACAGAGTTCTCTGGTGAGGGGCACAGTTTGGGGGGATTACATCAGAAGAATGGGAGGGAACTTTACTGGAGGGGCTGGTCTCTGGAGTCTGTTGATGGGATGGGGAGGAGGCTTAGGGTCTGAAGGCTGAGATGCTGAGCTCCCCTACTTAAGGGAGTCGGGCCGTGACTCCAGAGTGCCCTAATAAGGGTCCTTAATTGAGTAGCAAGAGAAACTTAACTAGGAATCACGGTTCCAGAATAGGAGGGGTCTCTGGTGGTGGTCATGGTAATCCAGCTAGGTCTCAGGACATTTTCCAGCCTCCACCGGCATTTCTCCACCTTTTCTCCACCGCACCACCCAGCTCCCTTGGGGCTCCCACACCCCGGATGGCTGGTTACATGGGTACAGCCAACTCCATGCCCCACGCCTCTGGAGGAATAAGGAGTTGAGGACATCGGGGTCCTGCCAGGGTCAGCCCCCCTTCACATGCCCCTCCTGAGCCTCCAGGGGCTTGGCACCCGCCTGGGCACGGCGCCTGGGCACGGCGCCTGGCACGGGCGCGTTGGGGCTGGGGCGCGTTGGGGCTGGGCCGGGAGTCAGTGTAGGAAGGAGGGAGGGAGGGGAGGAGGGAGGGAGTGGCAGCGGGCGGGGGCTGAGGCGGGAGATGAGCTCACGCCGGCCAGGGCTGGATTGGCTGGGGGCCAGGCTGGGCGAGTTCTCAGAGCCAGGGGCCCCCACTCCCCACTCCAGAGGGCCTCTGAGGTTGGGGGCAGGTAGGCCCCGACCCTGAGAGCCCGCCCATTCCGGCATCCTGGGGCCAACAGGTGGCTGGCCCTCCCCACCTCACCTGACGGGGGGGGGGGGGGGGGGGGGGGGGGGGGTGGGATTGCTTCCTACTGTAGGGGTGCCCGGAGAACACCCTCCTGTCCCCTCTGCCCTCCAGGGGGCGCCCCTTCCTCCAGGCCTCCTATCTGGATTTCTCTCCCACGTGGGACCTTTGCAACTCAGTGGCCTGCAGAGACCCTTTCAGGGACCCTTTCCCTCTCAGCTCTTGGGATCAACTTTCCTCACCCCAATACCCCTCTTCACAGGCATTCTCACCTAGGACTTTAATAATGCCTCCCACCCAAGAATGAAACTGGGACACCCCTCAGGGCCCTGAAGCCCTCCCTTGGTCTCCAGGGATTCCTTACAACCTCAGAATTGGGGCCCCCTTCCCCCAAGCTCTAGGCCCCTCAGTTCTGGTATCTCCCGCTTTAACTCAGAGGCATGAAAGCTGTCCCCAGTCCCCTCACGTGGGACGCCACAGGTCCCTGAGAATCCTCATTGCTTGCAAAATCGGGACTCTCGGGGCTCAACTCCAAACTCTAGGAATTTAAGTCCCCCTTCCTTAAATACCCCAGGGATTCCCCAGAACTCCTGCATACCGAATCTGGGCTCCCTCTCCCTGGGGGACTGTCTCGCCCATCCCCGGGGACCCTCCTCCCCCAGGGAACCCCTCCCCCGGGACCACCACCCCGCACTCACAGGCGCGGAAGCCGGGTCCCCCCGGGGCCGCCCCGCCGGGCGCGCCGCTGTCCACGCTGGTGGCGTTGCGGGGCGCGCAGGTCGGGGTACAGCGGGAACCGGTGGGGCCATGGACGCAGCGCAGGCCGCACACGGCAGGGGTGAAGCGCACGCGGAGGCGCTCTCGGGGCCGGCCCAGCACGGGCTGCGGTCCGAGCAGCGCCAGCAGCACCAATAGCGACACCCGCGCGCCGCCCGCCATGGCTGCAGCGCCGCGCTCCGCCGCGCCGCCGCCCCAGCCCGCTCGAGGGGCCCGGCCGCGCCCGCCCGCCTGCGGGGGAGGGCGGCCGCGCCCCCGCTCAGGCCCCCCCTCCCCACCACTCCCTCCCCGGCGGCCGCGCGGGGGCGCGTGGGGCTGGGCGCGCAGCCAGAGGCGCGCAGGCTGGGCGCTAGACTCACAGGGGGGAGGGGGGCGCCCCGTCTGCCCCCGCCTCGCACCAACAAGTGAATGGGGCCCGCAAAGGAGCGGCGGGGAAGGGAACAGGTGGGGGCGGGTCGGTTTCCCCCTAGACAGGGCTGAATCCATAAAGAGGAAAAGAGTAGTGGGGGCCACATTTGGGGAGGCCGGTAAAGGCTGATTCCCCGCCCTAGACACACAGAAGGAGGCTTCATCTGGATAGGGGGCTGTTGTGGCACATCTGGGCAGCCAGGTGGCCCATCTGGGGGAGAGAAGAAGGGTCGGTGCACCTGGGAACGTGAAGGAATTGGGGGTCTAGATTGTGGGCAGGACGCTGGCGGGGGGGGGCACATCTGAGGATGCAGTCACATCTGGCCAGGACCCCCCACACCTGGTAGGAGAAGTCAGAATGGACAAGAGTGAACCGTGGATTGAGGCTGTGGGCGGGGGTCCTCACATCTGGCCGGATGCCCACATCTGGAAGACTTTAGGGAGAAGGGGACACATCTGGGCTGAAGGCCACAGCAGGGGGGGGGGACTTTAGAGGGTAGTTGAGACCAGGGGGGTGTGCTAGCCCAGGGGCCGAGCGCTGGAGTGGGAGGAGGGCAAAGGGAGGGTCGGGGAAGCAGGGGGAGGCCTTTGGCTCCTGGCCGGCCCACAATTTTGGGCATTCGGTGACCGGGCAGGCGCCAACCCGCACAATCGCTTTTGTTGTCTGGGCTAGTTCGGCTGCGCTCTCTGCCGGGACAGCGCCCCCCTCTTTGGCCGCAGGGAGCCCGGACGCCTGGCTTCCCGGCCCCACCCCCGCGGGTCAGCGCCTCTGGCCGGCGTCTGGTCCTGTCCCGGGCTCACCTCGCGCGGCGGGACGCCAGGGTCCCTAGAGGGTCGGTATCCTGGGGGCCTGGGGGGCGGGGGGCTGAGCTACAATGGGGGGCAGCTAGGCGGCGGCTGGACCGTGGGAACCAGACGGCTTTATCTGGCCCGGAACCCACCACCCTGCCCCCCGCCAGAGGAAGGGCGGATGTTCTTACCCTGGGTCTGGCCGGCAGGGGCGCGCTGTTGGGGCCTCCTTCTCAGCAGTGCCCGGCCCCCCGGCCCCCGGGGCCGCCTTCGTCTCAGCAGAGCTCTGGCCTCCTGCAGCCTGGGTAGGAGAGGGCCAAAGAGACAAACGAGGTTAGGTGGACACTCCCTCCCCCCTAGACCCCCTTCTCCCTCAGCTGGAAGGGGCCTTCTGTGCCAGGAGATCTCCCAGTAGCTGCTCTCCAACCGCGCCCCCCCCCCCCAATCCCTTTCCAGGGACCAGACCTTGAGCGTTCTCCACAGGCTTGGGGAGAAACGGAGGCAAAGATGGGGGGCGGTGGAGATGAGGAATGGAGAAAGAGGAGAGAAGACAGAGGCAGAAAGAGAGACAGAGAGAGTCAAAGACCCACAGAGGATAATGATAGGAGAAACTGAGACAGAAATGGAAAAGAACACATACAGACAGAGGGCATGGAGACAGGGGCAGAGAAATGGAGAATGAAAGACACAGAGGATGGGATAGGTGAGAAAAGGAGAGCTAGAAACAGCAAATCAAGTTGAGAGAGAGAGACAGAGAAGGGAGAAGAGACACAGGGAGCAGAGAGAAAGGTGTGTGGGGAATAGTGGCAGAGCTGGGAGCTCCTCAGCGTTTGGGCAGGGAGGGATCGCACACTCACGTCAGTGGCTGCCAGTTGAGGGACACCTGTCTCTTCCTCACGCTGGGGCTGGGGCTCGGCAGCACCAGGGGCACGGGGGTCAGGCACTGCAGAGGGCCTGCACACTTTTCGGGCGGGCAGCTCTGGACCCTGCAGGAGGCTTCGGAGACAGCCAGGGACTAAGTGGAGAAGGAGGGGACCAAGTCTTTCTTTCCACCAAGTGCATCCAGCATTCCAGCTGGGAGGCAGGGTGGGGAAGGGAGACCCCACCCCTGTGCTCTTACACTCCCTACCCATATCCCACCTAGAAGAACCCACCTCTGAGGCAGCGACTTCTCCTGGGCGATCGGCCTGTGCAGCACCGACAAGCAGCAAGACTATAAACAGGGGTGGAAGTCACTCAGGCCCCAGTTCTCTAAGACTCCCCAGAGAGGGAAACAAGGGGTAGGGGAGAGAAAGCCAAGAGAAGGCTTGAGAGCACTCGAAATAGATGTTTGATCAGTCTGAAGCACCATGCTGGAAGCCTCAGTTTCCCCATCTGAACCCTGGGAGGCAAATTGGCATAAACTCTCCAGGGATGGAGGTCACAGCAACCCGACTTTTACTTATTTTCTGAAGTGTTTAGTTGTAAAGTCTCATTGGTAAGGACATTTTAAAGTCTTTTTTTTTTTTAATGGTTTTTTTAAAAGACTCAAAGAGGGTTTCTAAGCTCGTTTCCAAGCCCCCGACTGTCTGGGAATCTAGAACCCCGCCCTCCCCGCTCATCCCTGTCTTTGACTCAGCCGTCATCCCGAGCAAGGCCGGCAGGTGGCGCGACTTCCACAGGCCTCCGCAGCTGGGGAGGGAGGTCCTCCTTTGACTGTGGGTACAGCAGGGTGCTGAGGTGGAGGGGGTTACCGAAGGAAACACAGCCCAGAACTGGGAATCCCAAGGCCTGAGTTCTAGACCGTTCCTGCCTTTCCACGAGCTGTGTCTTTGAGCCAGCATCTCCTGGTCTTTGGGCCTCAGTTTCCCGCTTGACCAGGAGGGAGGAGTCGTTCTTCGAGAAATCTCTGCGCCCAGAGGGTCTCAGATTCTGGATAGCGGAGTCCTCAGCTCCAGCGCCAAGTGCGTCGCAACCAGGGGGCCCCCCAGACAAATCCATTATCCAGGCTAAGGGGGACGAGAGACGAGGACGCGCGCGCAGGCCCCGAGAAAAGGGCGGTGGGGAGATGCTGTGAAGGGGACGTCGGGCGCACGGACTCTTTCCAGACGGGTGGGGCCCAGTGAGGGAAGAGAACGCCCGGATGGGAGCCTCCGGGCCCCCCGATATTGCCGTTATCCCTCCCGCCTTTTCTCCGGGTTAACCCCTTCCCGGCCCCGCCCCCGGCGCGTCTCGGGTTACTAAACGCATTCGCAGAGACCGAGGCGGGAGCGGAGCCCGGGGCCTTTGTAACCGAGCGCTGGGCCGCAGGGCTGGGGGTGGGGGTGCTGGGCAGACTGCTTTCTTCGATCTCGTCACCCGTAGACAGGAAGAATAGCTATAAACCCCAAATCTATAGGAAATTTTGGATCGCATGCCGCGAAATCACAGGTCCCTCATTCAAGCCCGGGATCCTCAAATTCTAGGAAACCAGAGCATCCCCAATCTTCATGAAATCCGAGGAACCTCCTCCGCACAAACGCCCCTTGCAAGCTCCTCGGCCATCAAGCCCGAAGTCCACGTCTTCCTAAGTTATTAGGAAAATCCAAGAGTCCCTTTTAATTCATCCAGACGTTCCCAAACCCTAGAAAACCAGGGCATCTCAACCCCACCATAGAGTCCCTTCATAACCTCCGCTACTCCTGTTCCTTCCAAGCACCCAAGAAGCTTGGGGAACTCCATCCCATCTGAAGGGCCCCACCCATCTATCATCGTGGGAAAACTCAAAACTCCATCCCCATAGAAGCTAGGACCCTTCGTCGAAAAGACCCTAGAATTCCCTGGGGCCATATTCTCCATCTACCACACCAGCGGCGAATCCCTCGCCTCCAAATTTCAGTACTCCCCGATTCTAAGCCATGCAAAATAGAGGGTCCTAATAAATCCAAGGGCTCTTGCACTTTCATCACTACCCACGAAACACAGGGTTCGTCATCCCCCTAAATCCGCAAGTCCTGGTGCTTCCGGACCGCCAGACTTATTGGGTGGAGGGGGCACAAGGAAGAAGGGGTTGCAGCGGGGCTTACCCGGCCGGGCGGCCCGGGATCCCCGCAACCTCGACGGCCTCGCTGGGGTTGGGGCTGGGGCTGGCGGCGGAGACGGTGGCTGCGAAGACCGGCAGCAGCAGCACCAGCAGAAGGGGGCGGCGGCCGCTGGGGCCAGGCCGCCGCATCGTGTCCGGCGTGGAGTCCTGCTCCAGGCGGGCAGTCTGTCCAGCGGGTCCGGCTCGGCGCGGCCCCGCCCCCCGCCCCCGCCCGAGGCAGACTCATTTTCTCCACAGTCGCGGCCGCTGCTGCGAACTTCCCGCCAATCGGAGCCCGATGCCGCCAGGGGGCGCTGCCCGCTTGGCCAATCGGAAGGCGGCAAGGGAGGGGCTAAGAGGGACAGGTGCCGGGCGGGGGGCGCTGGGGCCCGGAGTTCTCAGTGCTGGAGGGGAAATCGGGAGTCAGGTGCCGACTCCGGAAGGAGAAGCTGAGGAGTGCAGATGCTGGGACACCCCCCCCCACGGCTGGGAGGGATGCGTAGGCAGTGGGTAGGGTCCCCTAAACTAGACTCTCGTGCACAGGCCTCATTCCTCGTTCAGTTGTGGGAGAATTTAATCTGAATTTGCTCCCTGACTGGGATAAACACCGGAAGCCCCCAGAAGTGTCCACTTCTCATGCGGGGGGGGGGGGGGGGGGGGGGGGGGGGGGGGGGGGGGGAGGGGCGGGGCGGGGAGTGTTAATCCTAGAGTAGGCCCCAAGTCTGGACCCTCTGAGGCCCCAGGCCCACTCTGTACCTTCCCAAAGGATTTCCTTTTCTCAAAACCCTGTGGTTCAAGGGTTCCAGGTCCAACAAGCAAAAGCTTGTTCCTCAGAAGGCTGTAGCTTCTGTCCTTCATAGGACCCAGGCTCCACCGCTGACCCCCAGACTTGGCTCCCAGAGAGCTTTTCTTCATACACCTCTTCTCCACCGCTGCCCCGAGAGGTTATTAGACTCTCTTTCTCTAACCTGAGCCTTTATAAAGATTCCCAAGAGCGTACCTCCCAACTGACACTCCCTTCGGAAAATTCCAGTCCTCTCCCCTCCTAGGGTCCTCTACAGTCCTTCTGGAGCCCCAAGCCACAGGGAGCCTTAGGCCCCACCTGCACTCTCTTTTTTTTTTTTTTAAAGATTTTATTTATTTATTTGACAGAGATCACAAGTAGACAGAGAGGCAGGCAGAGAGAGACAGACAGAGGAGGAAGCAGGCTCCCTGCCGAGCAGAGAGCCCGATGTGGGGCTCAATCACAGGACCCTGGGATCATGACCTGAGCCGAAGGCAGAGGCTTTAACCCACTGAGCCACCCAGGTGCCCCCCCACCTGCACTCTCTTTAGAGAGTTCCAGGCTCCAAGCCTTGCTTACAGCCCCCCCCCCTTGGTAGGTCTCAAGCCCAGCCCCTTCCCTTCATTATAAATTCAAGGCCCCACTCTTTGTCTTCGCAATTACACGTCCCACCTTTCTTGTCCTAAAGTCACTGCCCCCCACCCCCACCAGCTTCAGATCTGGCTCCCCACTTGCCCCCTTCTCCTCTGAGTTTCAGGTCACTGTCCTTCCCACAGCAAATTCGAGCGCAGCCCTATACTTAGCATCCCAAGCCCCACCCCTTTCATGTCTGCCCCGCCTCGGGGTGGGGGGGGGGGTCCCAGGCCCCAACCCTGGAGGCAGTTTGAGTCTTAAGATTTCCAGTTCTGGAAACTTAGCTCCGCCCCCAGTGGGTCACAGGCTCCACTCCCACAGGATAGGAGGCCACGGGCCCTGACCATATAGGGCCCATCCTAGACTAAGAATATCAACCGATCCAGCTTCATCCTCACCACCCCCCCCAATCCAGCTCCTTCTTCCAGTGGAGGGTGTGCAGGATGGACGGGCACCCCTCACCCACCCCATTACAGCGAGGCACCCCGGTAACTCACACAGCCACACGCACACTGTTACTGCCGCCTACAGCAGTCCACGCCTCCACCCCACACTGACAGCCAGAATCTGGGCCCACCCGCCATCCAGGGACACGCAGCTCTTTAGAGCAGTAACAGCGACACTCGGGCCCCACTCGCGGGCATCCATGGGCAGTCCTAGCATGATGATGGAGTGCCTGACGGCCCACTGAATTTGTGCTGTGTCCCTGTTTTTGTGAAGCCCCCGCAATCTGGTTAACATGGCCCGGCAGGACAGAGTGTCCTGACAAACGCCCCCCACCCCTTGCCCTCCTCCTCACCTCCTACCCCGTGGCTGGAGCATTTGCTGGGGGCGCTGCCGAAATTTCTCCCTTCTGCCTGGGAGCCGGGGCATCTTCAATGCTTGTTGCTAGGCAACAGCCTCTGGCTCACCACTACAACTTCCGGGGATGGTGTTGGCTTCCCATCCCCCTGCCTCTGGATTCCCCCAGGCTTCCAATCCCTCCCTGACAGTGCCAGTATCTCCCAGGGTCGTTTCTATGTCATCTCTTGGATCCTGATCTGCTTTCAACCCTTCAGAATCCCTCAGAGTTCTAGAGCCACGGTATTCTGGAAGCTTCCTTGCATCATGTGCTCACACCCAGGGTTTTATCCCTAGTATTAACAAACAGACAGATCTCCTTAGCGTTCCAGATTTTTTGATTCTCTCTCTCTCAGTTCTAGAATCACCAGCATTCCAGAAACACAAGTGTTCTGGATTCCCTGGCAAGGAAAAACTATCTCAATATTCTAGATCTGGGAGCATTATAAAACATCCCACCTTCTAGATGCTTGCACATCTTAACATTCTTGACTTCCTAACATGCAAACACCCCCAGGATTCTGAATGTTCCGACATGTAAAAACATTTCCAGAGTCTGAGATTTGCAGGTATTCCAGAACACTCACATTTTAGAATCACTCGTCTCCCAATCATATTTTAGATTCTCTGCTAGTCCAGATCCTCCTGCCATTATGGATTTCTCAGAATGCCAACAAATCCTTTAGTGGTCTAGAAAAGCTGACATTCCAGAATGCCCCTAGGCTCTAGATTTTCTAGTACTCCAGATTGCTTTCTGTGTCCTAGAATTGTCAGCATTCCAGAAACTCTGGCATACAAAATAGTCCTACAAGTGTAGATTCATATGTATTCTAGAACACTCCCCTATTCTAGAATCATTGACTTCCAGATCCTTTTGCCAAGAAACCTCTACAGACTGCATTCTCTGAAATGAGGGGGAGAACCCTAATGCTGTTCATCCACTAGCATTCTAGAAGATTCCCTTACATTCTGGACCCCTCTCCATTGTTACAGAAACTCTGGCATTCCAGAAACTCTGGGATTTTCAAATTAGCAATATTCTAAAGCCCCTTGTCCCGAGTCTGGCCCCCTCTCCTCTTCATTGGTCCAAGGAAAAGAGGCAGAAAACTTTCCTGAGAAGTTGCCATAGGAATAGGTATTATTTGGGGGAAAACCTCAAGGATATTAAGCTGGAGTGAGTGGAATGGGTCCCACATAACTTCTCTGGTTGGGGCAGGAAAGGGATGAGACTGGGCAGCCAGGGATGTGGGCAAGGTGTTGGCCATGGCTAGGTTTAGGGTACAAATGTTAAGGATGTGGCAATTGTCTAGCCAACATCTGTGTTTCTATTGACCTGCAGCCATCCATCCCCGCTTGTTGGAACAGTACCCTGATTCACCTTTCAGGAACTCCTCCTCCCGTTGGAGGGGAGGAATGATCTCACCTCCTGGCTTGTGAGGGCACCGGACCCTTGGAACAGTGGAAGGCCTCCATCACACGGGGCATAGTGATTGGTTCAGGGGTAGTCATCTGACTATATTCGAGCCAGTAAGAATAGGCATGTGATTTTTTTTGCTGATGCTGGAGAGGAAAAAAGTTGCTAAGGAGGTACCTGGAGTCATCTTGGCACCCAGAGGGGAAAACCTGACTGAGAATGATGCATCCAGAGGCAAGCAAAGCCAAAAGATGGAAAGACATTCTGGATGAGTTTTTGAATCCCTGGATCCAACTATGCCTGAAGCCAGGGGTAAACCACTATGTTCCCCTTCTTCGCTTAAACCGAAAGACAGCCAGAAGTTCTTGAATCTATAGCCAGACATCTGGTTGGTCCCCATATCTCTCCCACCCTTTCCCTGGGGGTCCCCAAACCTTCTAAGAATGTCAGCAAGGTTGGGGTGCCTGGGTGGCTCAGTGAGTTAAGCCTCTGCCTTCGGCTGGGGTCATGATCTCAGGGTCCTGGGATGGAGCCCCGATCAGCAGGGAGCCTGCTTTCCCCTCTCTCTCTGCCTGCTGCTCTGCCTACTTGTGAACTGTGTCCAAAAAAAAAAAAAAAAAAAAAAAAAAAAAGAATGGGCAAGGTGTTGGCAGTGAGAACTTTATTAGGGGAGGGTGGCTTTGGCTCCAGAAAAGGTGGGGGGCAGTGGGGGCTTAGTAACAGTGACCATTCCAAGGAGGCCCTGGCCCTGAACCCAGGGCTCTGACAGGAAGCAGGGAGGCACCAGAGACCCCAACCCCCCACCCCCAGGATCTGGGTATCCAAAGGCACCATGGTAGCTGTGTTCAGAAGGAAGTTTCATTGAGCTTCACCTTGGGGGGTGCAAGGGGGGCTCCCAGACCCGTGGCGGGCCGAGGGGCTGGTGTTGGTGGCCGGCGGGGCTCTGGCCCAGCCCGCACCAGTTCTTGGCAGCGTTCCACGAAGTTACCTGCCCCACGACGCCGGGCCTCAGCCTGTGGGGGGCTCGGGCTCCCACGCCGGCCAGACAAGGAGGTGTTGCTGGAGGCCAAGTGAAGACTGGGGGGGCGGGGGGCGGTGATGAGGGTCAGGGTGGGTCATCCTGGGCTGGTGAGGGGTTGCTGCTCACCAGCAACCCCCTTCCCCCCACCCCACGGCCCTATTGGGCCCCCCCCCCCCCCCTGCACAAAGGGAAGTGGAGTCAGGCCTACCTGGTGACAGAGGTGTGGGGGGAGGGGCTGCGGAGGGAGCTCCTGGAGGCAGACAGGGGCGCCAGCTCACACTGCTCCAGCTGCTGCATCAGCTCTTCCTCGGTCAGGCCACCAGCTGGAGGGCACAGAAGTGGGTCAGGGGGGCAAGACAAGGATCACTGGGCAAGGGACGAGGGTCATGTGCAAGGGCTGAGGTCAGGATGGGAGAAAAAAGGCAGAGGTCCAGGAACAGGGGGTCAGAAGCTAAGAGGGCAGCAGGGTGGACACCCTGGGGCAAGGTAGGGTTCAAAGGCAGAGGAAAGGGGTCAGAGGCCAAGGGCTTGGGGAGGGAGACTGATGAAGGGGGTTGAGGAGAGGGGCTGGAGTGAGGACTAGGGGGTTCTGGGCCAGCACTGAGGTGGGGCAGGGAGTACCAGGGGCCTGGCCGAGGCCGTCCATGGCGGTGGTGAGGTCCCACATGGCCAGGCTGCCGTTGGCCTGGCCGGTGAGCAAATAGCGCCGGGGCCGAGAGCCAAGCCGCCGGGAGCCCTCACACTCGAGCACCGTAAAGGCGGTGGTGGGGGAGCCGTCCACGGAGCGCACGGAGCACACCCTGAGACAGAGGGGAGGGGGTCACCCTGGCTGTGGCTAGTCGTCTTGTCCTTACACCCTTCCAGGGCCTCAGACCCCACCGTTATGGCCTCAGTTCCTGCCTTTGCAACCACCATCCCAAGGCTCCTTATCCAACCCCCCCAACCCCCACCCCGTGCTCTCTCTCCGGGTGCTGCTGCCTCAGGTGGGATTCTCCCCCACATCAGCTGCTCTCCCCTGGTCCCACTGCAGGGAAGGCCTGAGTCATCCTGGGCACCTCCCTCATCTCCTATTGTTCCCCCCAACCAGTTCCCTCCGCCTCCAGCATCTCTCCCAGGGCCCCCTCCTCCCCTCCTGTCTGACCCAGTTGAGCGCTGCCTGCTCAGGCCAGGCACCTGTCCCTGCCTCCTCCCTGGGCTTTGTGGCTCCTAGACAACCTCCAGTTCAGCACCCCCCCGCAGTGACCATGGCTCCCCAGTGCCAACCTCCAGTTCAGCCCCCGCAGTGGCCACGGCTCCCCAGCATGCGTTCCAGGCAATCTCTCTCCACTCTTCCACTGGACTGCCCTGCACCACCCCCCCGCAACCTGGCCACTGCTCTAGCCCCCGGACCACG
Source organism: Enhydra lutris kenyoni (assembly GCF_002288905.1). Classification (NCBI taxonomy): domain Eukaryota; kingdom Metazoa; phylum Chordata; class Mammalia; order Carnivora; family Mustelidae; genus Enhydra; species Enhydra lutris. The sequence goes on along the minus strand of NW_019154169.1, from coordinate 8,641,653 downwards.
CTGCACCCCACTGGATGTCCTATTTGGTCACTTCTAGCCTTGAGAACCTCAGGGCTTCCTCCTCAAGAAAAGCCTCACAGACCCCCTTCCTAGGTTAGGGCGAGCACCCCCTCGGGGCTCCTACAGCGGCCCGCAGCCCGCACCCCACTCCCTGGCCCAGACACCCGTGCCTGCCCCCTGCCCCCGCACCAGGCCCTGATCACCCTGGGCCACCTGCCTGACGTCCAGCACAGGCACCTGGGGTTTCTCCTGCGTCACCGCCACCCATACGTGTCACCCCTTTGCTTCCTCCAGCCCCCGAACCCAGGCCAGGCCTTGGGCTCCCTCCTAGCCCTTGCTCCTTCAAGGGTCCCTTGGCTATGACCCCACTTTTGGCCTCCATGCCCCAGCTGTTATCTTGCCTTCTCCTCTGACCACTCCCCGCACCCTTTTTGATGGGATGGTCCTCACCTCTGACCAGTGGACGAAAGACGCACAAAGAGCTGGCTGGCACTTGGCACCACCTTCTGGATGAACACTTGCTGGTCATCCCGCTCGCCATAGGGGCCTGTGCCAGGATGGGGTGGGGGAGTCAGGGCGAGCAGGGGTCCCTGGGACTCCAGACTCCCAGGCTCTGCCTCCTTCCCCGCGGATGAGACCCTCCCAGGACCCTAGGTCCCCATTCCCAGGTTTCTGGAATTGGGTGAGCTCAGAGAGGGCCGGGGGTTAGCAACAGTTAGTGGAGTTCAGGGATGCGGGGTGGGGGGGCCCACGTCAGGGGGCAGTCAGAGGACACAATGGGATAACAGAATTCAATGGGGTGGGGGGTGGCGGGAAGAGAATGGAGGTCTACCAGGCTGGGGAAGGGGCCAATGGCGGCCAGTGGGGGTCAGGCAGGGCGCATGGGGCCAGGGGCCAGGGGCTGGTAGGCACCAATGTCATTGCCGGCGCTGCAGCCGCCATGCCCGTCGGCCGACTCCAGTGCCAGGATCTTGAAGGAAGCGAGCGGGGTGGAGCCGGGCTGGGTGGAAATCATGCCCCGGAAGCGAGTCACGGACCACGTGCGCACATGGTTGTTGTCGGCACAGACTGAGGAGCAAGGGGGTGGGCAGCAGGTCAGGTCAGCTATGGCATCCCCACCACCCCATACTCCTGAGCCCCAGGAGGACCCCCACGAAGGTGTCCCGATGCGGGCCGCTACGAATTCCTCCCCTTTAGAGAATGCCCCAGAACACCAAAGGGTTAAAAATCCTCTTGGCTTTGCCTCCAGAATCATTCCAGAGCTTGATCTCACCTAACCCCATCACTGTCCCCACCCTGGTCCTGTCCATCGTCACTTCCTCCTCCCTGGCTCCCTGCTCCTGTCCTGCCCCCAGGGTCTGTCCCCACATGCAGCCAGAGGGACCCTGTGAACACACGGCCCTCCTTTGCTCACAGCATTCCTTCCAGAGACTCTTTTCCAGTCAGGGTCAAGTACAAAGTCCTGCATGGCTCTGTCGCCCTCGCCACTCCAGGCACAGGGGCTCCCTGCTCCCCCCTCAGATCCATCCATCACCCTCCCAGCTCAAGAGTCTTTGCAATGCCTGTTCCCTCTGCTGGAATGGCTGTCCCCATCAAGCTGCCCTGCCCACTCCTTCATTTCAGCTCCAAACTCCTTCCCCAGTAACCCCACTGTGCTCTAGCCATGCACATGGCTCTGCTTTTTTATTCTTGGTCTTCATCACTGCTTGTTGGTGGTTTCTATTCTGATATATTTATCATTTGCCATCCCCAGCAGAATATGAGCTCCCCAGGGTTAGGGATTTGGCCTGTCTCGTCCATCACTGTATGCCCGGTGCCTGGCCCACGACAGGTGCTCCAGCAATGTTTGCGGACTTGGTGAATTACTCGCTCTCGCCTGGATGGGTCCCTTTATAGGATTCTCCCACTTCTGCAATTACTGTTCCAGGTTAAAATTCTCTCTGCCACTCCCTGGTTTCACACTCCCTTCTGGGCCACCATCCTGCAGGGAGACGGGCGGTGGGGGCAGCCCAGCGAGGCCCACCTGAGATGAGGTGCTTCTCCGAGAGCATGATCTTGGTGACAGGGCTGCGGTGCACAGTGAAGGTCTGGAAAAGCTGGGGCCCTGAGCCCACGGTTTCAGGGTGCTGGACGATGACCCGTACACCCCCGGAGCTGGTGCCATAGGCGATCTCAATCCAGTTCCCACTGTCACCTGGGGAGGGGCCAAGGACGAAGAGAGGGACCAATCAGAGAGAGAGAGAGAGAAGCAGAGACAGAAAACAAGAGAGAGACAGAGACAGAGCTCATATAAGAAAATAGAGAAACAGGGAGGCAAAGGGAACCAAGAAACTAGATCTCGGAGAGGGCTATAATGACCGACAGACACAGAGGGAGATGGGGTTACAGAGCAAAAGACTGAAAAACAGAGACATATAAGCAGACGGACAGCAAGACAAGAAAATGCAACCGGGTGTCTGAGGGACTGCGCACCCTCACCACCTTCCAGAGGGGAATGATTATTTTGCAATGGTTGGAGACTTAATGGACCATCTTAAGGAATGTGGGTAGGTAAAACGTGGTTTCTGTATTTTGTGCAGTGGCTCAAAACCTTGGATTAGGATCGTGCACAGTCACCCAGATGGACATTAAGCCTAAGGCAGGGTGGGCAAAAGGAAGGGGACAAGTGACATATACACTCGGGCCCATTTCTGCGATTTTAAAGCCTGCTGACAACACCCATCTTGTAAGGACACAAACAAATATAGAGAGAAATGACAGTATGGTGGCACGCGGCGCAGTGGGGGCTGGGGAAGAAAGGAATAAATACATGAAATCAGCAAGGGGCCCTCTGTGGAGGAAAAGTGATGCCAGGTGGGAAGTTAGGTGTGTTACTCATTTACTGCTGCTGGGGAAAAAAAATGAACTGTGAGCCTTACCTCACACCATACATAAAAGGTAATGGGAAAGGCAGCGGAAACCTGTGTATAAAAAGTTAAAACTGGGGACGCCTGGGTGGCTCAGTGCGTTAAGCCTCTGCCCTCAGCTCAGGTCATGATCTCAGGGTCCTGGGATTGAGCCCCGCATTGGGCTCTCTGCTCAGCAGGGAGCCTGCTTCCCCCTCTCTCTCTCTGCCTACCTCTCCCCCTACTTGTGATCTCTGTCTGTCGAATAAATAAATAAAACCTTAAAAAAAAAAAAAGCTAAAACTGCAAAGCCTCTAGGAGAAAGTAGAGGGGAAAACCTTCACAATCTGGGAACAGGCCAGGACTCAAGATCCAGAAAGCACTCCCCATGGAAAAAAAAGAAAGAAAGAAAGAAAAAAATAAATTTATGCCATTATACTAGGTGAAAAAAGCCAGATTGTTATGGTCCCATGTCCCGTGTACATGAAATGTCCAGAATCAGCCAATCCACAGAAGCAGAAAGTAAATTAGGTCTCCAGGGGCTGTCAAGAGGGAGAACAGGGTATGACGGCTAACGAGTTCAGGCTTCATTTTTCAAGTGATAAAAATCCTGTTCAGGAATGATATGGTAGTGATGTGCGCACAACAGTGTGAATTTCCTAAAAATCACTGAAGTGCACACTTTACAATGGGGAACGCTCCGCTAGGTGAATCACAGTTAAAAAAAAAAACAAACAGGGCACCTGGGTGGCTCAGTGGTTAAGGCCTCTGCCTTTGGCTCAGGTCATGATCTCAGGGTCCTGGGATCGAGTCCCGCATCGGGCTCTCTGCTCAGTAGGGAGCCTGCCTCCTCCTGTCTCTCTCTGCCTGCCTCTCTGCCTACTTGTGATCTGTCAAATAAAAAAAAAAAAAAAAAAAAACCCTAAAAAAAAAAAAACAAAAACAAAAAAACAAAAAGGAACCTATTGCTCTGGATTTGAAGTCAAGAAACCACAACAGAAAACTGCCCAAGTACAAGAACTAGAAAACGTGCACCTTCTTTATGAGCGCATAGGCGTCATGCCCTAAATGCAGAGGTGAAAAAAATACCCAAACGTGAACTACTAGTGGCCAGTTCTGCCCCCCAGTTGGAGGGGTCTGCCATGGTGCAGCCCCTGAAAGAGTGCTTTCATACAAGTGGTGCCCAGTGAGTGTTTGATGAATGACTAAACAAGAGTTGAATCTCCCTCCCCACCCCCACCCACCCCTGCCCCCAGGCAAATCTCACTGGGTCAAGCTACGTAAGTGGTGGGGAGCCAGCGGGGGGCAGAGGTTGATGGCAGAGCGGGGAGCCCATCAGAGCTTACTGGTTTTGGGGGTGAGGTAGACACTGAGGGCTGTGACTCCATCCTCTGCTGGGTCCCGGTAGAGCTCACTGACAAGGAGATCGTTGTCCTTCATGCGCAGGGGAAACTTCTGCACATCTGGGGTGGGCGGGGAGGGTTGGGTGGGGTTGTTCAAGCCACCCAGGCTTTCCCCTCCTTTTCTGCTTCCCCAGGAAGGTTCTGGGGCATGAGGGGGGGCTGGCTGCTGCTTACCCACGTAGTAGATGGAGCCGTTGTCGCAGCCCAGGAGAAGGAAGGAACCCGCCGCGTCGTAGCTGGTGATGGGTTGTACCTCCTGGACCTGAGCACCAGCAGGACTGGCTGTGGTTGGGGGCCGGGCACAGCAACCCTCAGGGTATCCGCCCCCCCAACTCCAGAACCCTCCCAGGGTTTCTAGGCCTGCTTCTCTCCAGCCTTACCTGCTCCAGGCCTATCTCCATCTGTGTCTCTCCATCTCTAGAAATCTCTGAGTCAGCGCCTCTATCTCTTGGCGTCTCTTTGACTCTGCCTTTCTGGCTTTTTCTAGTCCCCTCTGTCTATCTCTCTGTATCCCTTCACGTACCACACCGCCCTTCCCTCTGTCTACCCTTCCCGCATTGGTGGTTCAGTGGTAGAATTCTCGCCTGCCTCTGTCTACCCTTCCCGCTCTCTGTCCCCTCTTTCTGACTTCCTCTACTTCCTCTTCTATTTGTCTGTTTCCCTCTATCTCTGTCTGTCCCTCCCAAACACACTGGACAGGAGAAAGCCACACTGGAGATGTATTTTTCTTTCCATTTAGACAGGGTTTGGAAGGGTGCAGAGGGAATGACAGACATTTGCACATCTCCCTCTGGGTTTCTGCCTCCTACAGCGTCTGCACTCACCCGCTCCCCTGTTCAGTGCCTGGAGAATCCACTCTCCTCCTTCGCAAATCCATCATCTTTCCTGTCAGCTTGGCAGCCCCTCTTCAGAAGGCCTCCCTGATCTGACATCCCTTAGGCCTTTCTCCTGCCAGCACTCCCACCAGGATCTGGCCCAACACTGGGTTCTCTGGCTCTCTCCAGGAGGGGCAGAGCAGAAAGGCCCCCCTCCCTGGGTCTGTATGGTCTGGACACCTGGGAAAGAGGCAGCCAGGCCAGCCAGCACCCTGACCTGCCAGTGCTTGGTGACGGCATTCCACACCCCGATGCGCCCCGTGTGGCTTGTGGCAATGAGCTGGTTCCCAACGAAGAATAAGGCCTCCACGGGCACCCCCAGATGGAAGACGCCTGCAGAGGGCAAGGAGCACTTAGCCGGGACCCCGGAGGGGTCAGGAAGAATTCCAAGGCCTGGAGGCTTCAGCTGGGCGGTGGAATCTTTACAGGATAGAGGATTCCAGCAGGAATTAGAGGATTATACAAGCCAGATTCTTGATGGGGCGTGGAATTCTAACACGGTGGAGATTTTCAACAAGGCAAATAGAGATTTTTTTTTTTTCCCAAATAGAGATTTCTAATGGGAATACCGATTCTAACAGGCCCTGGGATTCTATCGGCATGGAGATCTAACAGGGCAGGGAATTCTGACAGAGGGGAGGATCGTATGTGAGTGGATTTTTCTACAAGCCGAGGCATTCTAACAGGATATGGAATTCTAAAGGGTAGGAACATCTTAATAATGCAAAGAATCTTTATGGGTGTGCCAACCGTATGTGGTGGGTTGTTTGAACGGGCCACAGGGTTCCAGTGGGGTAGAGAATTCTAAGGGACCAGAGGTTGAAGTATAATTCTAAAGGGCAGGAGGTTCTGGAAAAGTCCTGGTATCCTACCTATCTCAGAGCCACCGCCTTCGGCCTGGAGAGCCCACAGCAGGATCTCGCTGCCTGTGGCCGCTGCCACCATCTTGTCATGCTCACCCAAAGCCCCACCAAGCACCCGGGCCGTGAGCGCCAGTCGCTCAATAGGCCAGTCCAGGCGTGGACTGGAAAACACCAGCTGCCAGCCAGAGGCTTCCTTGAGCCTGGGGGATGGGGGGATATCATCAACGGTCACCGTGACCCCTCCCCCACAATCCACAGGGCTGGAGCCTCGGGCCACCACCCTCCCTGAGCACCTGTAGCAGACAAGGAACTGGGTGTAAGCCACAGCGATCCAGTTGTGATGCCCACACACCAGGCGCACCATCCCCGGCTCCTCCGGAAGCCCTTGAGGGGGTGGGAAGAACGGGGATCAGGACAGGGTCAGGGTCGCAGGGGTCCCACTAGCTGCCCCAGTCTCCCAGGGGACAGCAACGTACCTGAAGGGGAGGGCGGGGCTCTCTCATCCAGCATGCGGCCCAGCAGCCCCGCATTGCCCAGGTTGGGGGGCATGGTGTTGCTGCGTCGAACGGGGGCTGGGCGTCCCCCTGACTGCTGGGGCCCCACTAGGCTGTGCCGGTTACGCCGCTTCACTGGGAACACTATGGCAGGGACAAGAGCAGAGTGACAATAATGGTAACAATCGTACTAATGGCCACGTCGTAAGCACTTAAAGTATGCCAGATACTCATTTCCCCCCAGGTAGGGCAGAGTCTCCCGGGGAAAAGATTTTAGGTGGTGTCGGGACGCTGCATTCAATGACATTGAATCACACAGCAAGTTACTCCCTTTTGGGTTCCTGCCCTCACAGGCTGCCTTTTCAGTGTTTGCTGATCTGGTTTTTTTTTTTTTTTTTTTAAGATTTTATTTATTTATTTGACAGAGATCACAAGTAGGCAGAGAGGCAGGCAGAGAGAGAGAGAGAGAG
>NW_019154169.1:8601958-8634563 GCF_002288905.1 Enhydra lutris kenyoni | reverse complement strand
AGAGAGAGAGAGAGAGAGAGAGGGAAGCAAGCTCCCTGCTGAGCAGAGAGCCTGATGTGGGCTCGATCCCAGGACCCTGGGATCATGACCTGAGCCGAAGGCAGAGGCTTTAACCCACTGAGCCACCCAGGCGCCCCATTGCTGATCTGTTTTAACAAATGGAAGCATAGGGCGCCTGGGTGGCTCCGCCAGTTAAGCAGTCTGCCCCTCCCCCTGCTTGTGCTTGCTCTCTGTCTCTCTCATTTGCTCCTTCTGTCAAATAAATAAAATCTTAAAAAAAAAAAAGAAATGGAAGCCTATCTTCTTGGCAGGCAACAGCATCACAACACTGGTATTTGGGGGGGTTTCATTTTCACGTTTACTTATTCATGGTATAAAGGCAGTGATATAAAACTCCTATGTAAAATGACTCTTGTGCCAGGCACTGTGGTTGGCTCAGCTGGGAGGGCATAGGACTCTTGATCTCAGGTTTGTGAGTCTGAGCCCCATGTGGGGCGTAAAGATTACTTAAATCAATAAATAAACTTTAAACAATGACTTTTTAAAAACAACACAGTAAAACTAAGTTAAAAAAACAAGAGATCTTCGCATTTGGCAAACTTCATGAAGGTCGGTATTGACTGAGGTTAGGGAAATAGTCATAAATCAAACTTCCCCATTTTGTTCCTTCTACTCATCAGCAAAACCTAGTGGACTGCAGTTCCTGATAACCACTGGGGCATATTTTCTATGCCCAGTGGGGCAACCGATCCAAGGTCCCATGGTGATTATAGCCAATAACTTCCCTTTTCTCCCTTCCATGCAAAGGACCCCAGTCCTTCCTAAGCTTCCCCACAGGGAAATCAAACCTGGACTGAAACCCCCTTCAGATTTAAGGCATATTTCTGAGCCTCCGTGGGGCTAGTTGGACTCCACTGCCTCACTGGAAAGGCTGTTTCCTACTTCCTTTCCATCAGTCTGGCCTGTGATATAGGACTACAATTCCCATAGTGTGTCAGGGCTCCCAGCACAGGCTCCCAAGGGCTGCGACCTTATGGGAAATGTAGTCTTTAGTCCACCCTCCCTTCCCTCCATCCTTTAGTTGTGCCCACCTGGTGGAGGCAGGTAACCGTTGAAGAGTACGTTTCCACAAGAAGACCGGTCCAACTCCTCCCGCAGTTGCAGGCGGCGAACTGAGGCGGAATAACTCAAAAGCTGGGACTTGGAGAGTACTAAAGCAGATCCTATCCTTCTCCCCTAGCTCATTCTCCACCACTCCCCCTGAGACCCAGGACCAATTCCAGTGCTCTCAGCTCTAACCCAACCTTCCTTCAGGAGAGTGGGGAGAGGGAGCATCAGGAGAGCTGGGGCTCATTTTCTGTGCAATGAGGATCTAATGGGGTCCCCACTTACCCAGAGGAGTGAGCCCATAGAACTGGGCTTCGTGGAGGAGGCTGGAACCGTGGACACCCCTGGGTAGCAGAATTGACTAAGAGTCAGAGTCTGGGGAGTGGGAATGGGTAGTGAATTCTGAGAGGGAAGTTTTCAAAACTGCCCAGAGAATCCCAAGAGGTAGCAAATTTTGACTGGATCAAGATTCTAAGCCGTGATGATATATATGGGCAATGAAAATGGGCGTGTGTGTCCGCGTGTGTGTGTGTGTGTGTGTGTGTGTGTGTGTGTGTGTGTGTGTGTTTGGGGTAAATTCTAAGGACGCGATTTAAATAGGATGGAAGCGCTTAAGTGAACATTCTGAGGGGAAGAAGGTGACGACGGTGGGGTCCCTTTGCCCCCATGCAAACCTGGGGTCCAACTCTTTGGTGCGCAGGAAGTTGAGGATGGGGGCGAAGACGGTGGGGTCCCTGTCGATGAAGATCTGCGGGAAGGGAGGCAGAGAATGGATGGGGCAAAGAGCGCGACTTGAGCGGGTGTCCTGTCCCTCCTCCTACCCACGCTGCCCCGTTTCAGGTCTATGCCCTACTCACGGCTCCGGTCTCATCTTTCAGTGTTGAGATGCGTCCGCTCAGAAGACTGCAGGGAGGGGACACAGAGCAGGTGTCACCGGCCACGGTGTGGGTGTGGGGGGGGCGGTGGGGAGGGTGAGTGGGGGAATTAGGGTTCCCCATACTGTTTCTTCCCGACCACCCACAGCCCGCCCCAAACTCACTCTCCCGATCACCTGGAGAAGAAGGAGTCTGGGATCCAGGTGAGAGTCTGACGAGAGGTACTGAATCTAAGCGAGGGAAAGTAAGCAGACGCGAGGGGTTGGAGGAAGGGTAAGGAATGCGGCTCCTTACCCCAAGGCGTCAGTCCAGGCACTCGCGCCTTCAGAAAGAGGCGGAGCAATCCCTGATGGACAAGTATTCCCCCCAGGAGAGGTGGGTACTCCCATTCCGCTCTCCGCCCCCGGGTTGAGGGGTCTCAGGAATCTCCTACACTCACCTCTTGCCTCCCACGTTCAGATGAATCACCTCCCCGGGAGTCCCCCGACGTGGGACCCCCTCGGCTGCAGGAGCCGTGGCTGCCATGGCCCCCGGGCGAGCCGGCCGGCCAGCACCCGCTTCCGGGTCTGTACTCGGGCCCCGCCCCCATCGCCTGCTCATTGGCCTGGAAACTCCGGAGCCGCCGGCGATTGGACAAAGAGCTCACCCGTCGCTTTTAAATTCTCCGCCTCCTTAAAGGGACTCGCCTTTCCTGTGCTGGACGGGGCGTACCGCAAGGCCCCTTTGGGGAAGTTTAGCTACATTCCGCTATCCTTCTGGTTCCCATTTTAAGAATCGAATCTAGGTGTTTCGTCGGGGACTTGTGTTTAGATCCCTAAATGAGTACACACGGAGAGGATATCTAAATGTTCTCTGCAGTCAGTCTTTCCCTGCGCCGCCCCCTCCACTCCGCCCCACACAACCTCCCAGGCACCGCCCATGAAACGCGAACAAACCCGCATAGACCGTCAAAGCCAAAGGATTTATTATAGGTACATACAGTGTGCGCCTGCCACACCGCCCCACACCCCCGGGCCCCAGCGGCTCCTCCAGGAGGCCATGGGGGCTGCCTACAACCTGGTTCCCCCACTCCCTAGGGAGGTGCTCCTGCCAGAAGCATGCGGGGGGGGGGGCGGGGGGAGGGCTTCTCCTCGCCCCTCCCCTCACCAAGTGGCCTTTACAGCTGGAGGGGGGAGGCGAGAGGAAGACGGTTTTGAGCTTTGACGCCCCTCCCATTAAAAGCCTTCGCGGATGCGGGGCGGGGGAGGAGAAGGTTGACGTTTTGCAAAAATAAACTAAGTCAGGAATTAACCGCATGGTTCTGAGACGGCGGAGTGCAGGGGCCAAGCCCCTGCACTCCCCCTACCCAGACAGAGATCAAGGCAGCATTGGAAGTGAGGTAAAGGCGGGGAGGAGGCGTCCCCTCCCCACCTCCTAGCACCCTGGATGGTCCAGGGGACCTCACCAGCGGCCCCGTGCCCATCCCTAGGGCGGAGGGTGGGGGCAGGAATTATCGCCCCTACCACCCCAGCTTCTTGGGGCAGGATCCGGAGATCCGGGCAGGGGGCTTGGCTCAACTGGCCCCTCTACCCGCCCCCCCCCAACTCAGTTATTGCATAAAAATAATGGAGCCCCAGCACCTGGGGTGGGGTGGCGAGCAGGAAGGGGCCGAGATATGGCTATAGGGACAGCAATCCCCCCACCACTTCCTGGAGTGCAGAAGTCCCCTCCTTTCCAGTGGCCATCTTGGCGCGTCCGTCCGCAGTGTCGGTGGAACTAGGGGCTCCCGCCCCTGCGGAAGAGAAAGTGTCTTTGTGCCCATAGTGCGGAGAGAAGGGGCGGGGATTGTGTCAGGCCCAGGGGCTGGGAAGTCACTTCCGGCGTCCGCTGGCCCTGCGCTCCCCTGCCTCTCGCTTAGGGTTGCCCTCGTCTGTGGAGGACGTGGTGGGTAGTGTCTGTCCCCAGCGGGCGATCTCAGCGTGTTCTCCCACGGAAGCGGCCACAGCCTCCAGCCAGCCGTTCATCTCCTCCTGGAGAGAGAAATAGGGCACAGAGTCCGGACTTGGAAGAAGGGAGACTGAGTAATAGATGGGCCTGGAATGGGACCGCCCTCTGAACATCAGTTTTCCAATCTTACGTCGGTTAATCATAATAATGCAAACAGTTACAATAGCCCTTAATACGTGCCAGGCTCTGTTCTAAGTGCTCCTGTGGATTGATTCACTTAATCTTAGGCAATAGAATTATATTCCCACTATAGAGATAAACAACAAAAAAACAGTAACATCAGCAGACATTTCCAGAGCACTGACATTCACCAGGCCACAGAAGTGGCTCTGTATGTATCACCTTACTTACTTCTCACAAGAACCCTAGAATGGAAAACTATTTTTATTCCCATTTTAAAAATAAGAAGGCATGGAGAGAATATAGGCCTACCCCAGAGCTTCTTGTAAGGATGAATAACAAGCATTATTATTTTCAACGTCTCTTTAAACCACCGCCATGCCTGCTCCTCCTCCCCTGACCTCACTCCTTAGCCCCAGTCCCAAGGTTCATCCTCAGCCAACTCCTCCCCTCCCACAGGCCAGCTGGGGTCCAGCCTTGTGCCATCCCCACGTGGGTCCCTGTCCTGGCTCCCTTCCCCTAGTCTACCCTGCATATTACCAGGGAGATCTTATACATCACTGTAAACTCCACCACCCCCTCCCCAATCTTGCTCAAAATTCTGCCATGGCTCCCCAGTGCCCTTAGGACAAACTCCAACCTCCTCCAAATGGCCCACAATGCTCTGTGAGATCCAGCCCCTGGGAACCTTCCTGGGATCCTTCTTCTTTGAACCCTTCACCAGCACAGTTAATGCTTTGCATTTCTGCACCTCTGGTTCTCTGCCCTTGGCAGTTCTCTCTGCTTATATCATCCCTTTTTAGCTAACTCCCACCTCTTATCTGTCTGGTGTCCTCTCAGAGGCTGAGGCAAGGAGGTTGGACTTTGTTCTGGGGTCTCCAGGCAGCCTTCCCATTCCTTGTTCCCCCTCCCTATATAGGTTAGGAACTTCCTCTGGGTTCTCACTCCCAGTGGGCTTTCCCGTCACAGCCTGGTGACTCTGGTTTGTGTTTCTGGCTCACAGCTGCATTGCTCTGGGCCCGGAACCAGTTAACCAGGTAGTTCTTGAGGTCCAGATAGGGGAGAGAAAGGACCAGATCTCACCTCATCTTTAGCCTGGAGCAAAAACTCACTGCCATCCTGGGTCCTGTAGGAGGGGACAACAGGACTTGGAGAATCTGGGGCAAGGGCCCAGCCCACCCGTCCACCAGCTAGCCTCCAGGGGAGCAGGGTATTGCTGGGAGGGGGAAGTTGGGCCTCAGATCCCTCCCTCCTGCCCATTGGGGGGCTCACTGGAGCTTGAAGACGTGCTTCTTTTTCTTGTAGTCACTAGCCACCTCACTGGTGGCCTTGTGCAGGCTGAGCAGTGGCTCCCCGCCGTGTGTGCCCCCAGACGCCGGGCCCTTGGCGTCCTTGTAGAAGCCCAGCTCCCCCTTGCTGAGCACGCAGTACAGGCTCACCCACGACCTGGGGCGACGATATGGGGCTCAAGGCAGAGTCACAGCACTCTGCCTGGGAACTCTTCGTTAACACACTTCATGGCTGAAAAGGCCTGACCCTTCCTTGCTCTGGGCCTTTGTCTTAGTCGGGCCCTATGTCTGGGATCTATTCCTATGTCTGTTCCTGAGCTGAGGGGAGAATCTAAGACTCCTGGTTCCAAGCCTGCTGGGGTAGCCCTTCCATATCCGCCCCCCCTACCCCATGCTGAAATTTCCCAAAGACAAGACTTTAGCTATCTTCTCCATAAGCCTTCGCTTGGGCATGTTCCTTGCCTCTCCTCCCTGCCACCATGGAATCCCCTGAAAGGAGATCTATTGGTCCAGTGTCTGGAATGAGGAATTCCTGTCTCCCTGTTGAGCCAAGACCTCAGCGGAGGAGGGAGTCTCTCGAGAGTGAAATACACCGAAGGTGCCTCTATTACCACCTTGGCCTTGCCGCAAGGAAGAAAGACTGCCTCATGGCAAAATTTCAACCTGTTCCTTCCATTTCACATATATCTAGGCCTCCATCTGCTCGTTGGTCAGCGCTTCCCATTTTGGCTGCACCTCTCCCCAGATTCTGCCTCCCAATTAAAAGGCTTGGACAAACATGAGCTGGGCTCTTTGGATATCTACATGTGCCCCAGACCTCGGGCTCTGCCCCTTTTCAGACCTTTTCCGCCCACTCCAACAATTTGAAATTTCGAGGGTGGCCCCACCCCATTCATTGGTTGGATGACCTCTCCAGGCTCCACCTCACAAGCCATTGGAACTATGTAGACTGGACCCCATAATCCAACTTTCTCTAATTTCTAGATAACTCCTGAATTTATTGCTATGAGTTTGGATTGCAGCTCATTTGCACTCGGAACGTTTCCTTCCGATCCAGCTCCCACCTAAGCTCCACCTCCTCGCCCACTGGACACACTAAGTTTAGGTCCCGCGCCTCCAATTTATAGATTTGAGCGTTTGGTGTTAACCCCGCCCCCTTGAGGCCCCTCCTACTCCCACCACCCGTTGGATTCCCTGAAGTTTAGTACCACCCCCCTCCTCAAGGCCCCATCTAGTCACTTATTGGATACTCTGAGCTTGGGACCCGCCTTCCAAAACCCCGCCCACACGCTCACCGGTTGGACGACTTGCGGTTAGCGTCGAGCTCGCGCTTGCGCAGCAGGAAGCCCTCGTGCTGCACTGTGTGAGTGGGCGGTGGCGGAGGCGCGGGGGCGGAGCCGCCCTGGGCCGGGGCGGAGCGCGAGCGCCGGCTTCCCCCGCCCTCACCACCCTCTCTGGGCCGCGGCCGCCGTCGCGGCTTGGGCCGGTCGCGCGCCCGCGGCCGGTCCGGCCGAGGTGTCCGCTCGGGCGGCTCAAGCCCGTTGGGCAGGCGGCCTGGGGGAAGCTCGCGAGGCTGAGGCAGCGACGGCTGTGTGAAGGGAGGGGGAAGAGGGGTGCTGTCCATAGGGGGGCTGTTGGGGCCATCTCTCAGGGGGATTCATGGGTCTAGGGGTCCCATCTGTCTTGGAGGCGAGTATGGGAGGACCTCAAGTCTGGAGGCTTAACTTTTAGGGGCCCCACCGGTGTTGGGAGTGAGACTGTCAGGACTCCTAGATTTGGAATCGCTCTCAAGGTTGGGGAGGAAAGCACTAGATCTACAGAAGTGGGGATGCGAGGAGGTTGGTGTCCCAGTTGTCTGTAGGAAGAATCTGGGACTTGTGTGTGTGTGTCTGTCTGTCTGTCTGTCTGTGACGATATCTGAGACCCCAGAAGAGATGTGGGAAGAGTGTGCAGTCTGTCTGTGTGTAGAGGGGGGTAGGAGTCTCCTTAGGCTGCTTGCCTTCTCTTTCTAAAGGAGAAATTTTCAGATTGTGGGAGGCATCTGGGGGATCTCCCCATCATCCCCTGAGAATCTCTGCAGGGCTCAGATTTGGGGAAAGCAGGTCTAGGCATTGGTGCTTCTGGGACCTGATGCCTGCTGGTGGGTGGAGAGGGTTCCCCATGCCCCTGCCCCCCATCCTGAGGCTCAACTTACCCCAACAGGGAGCCCTGGGCCTGCTTCTTTCTCCTGCAGCTGCTCCACAATGTCAGCTAGGGTGGCCTTCCTGGGAGGGGGAGGCCAAAAGACCCAATGGAACTGGGATGCCCTCTCCCAGGGACCGGCCTGGTTGGCTGGAGGCGCCTGAGATGCAAGGCCCCTGGTCGCTTGGGCAAGCTGCCTTTCTGAGATGTACACCATAGATAATTGGGCCATGTCTGGCAACTGCTCATGATATACAAAATTAAAAAGGAGTCAAGAAGTCATTGTCTCCAAAACATATCTGACCAAATGCCTCTTTCTGGGGACACAGCCGGTTGGCTCAATCCGCTCCTCACACTGGTTAACACTGAGGTCTGAAAGGCCTGGGTTCCAGTCCTGCTTCACCCAAACTGAGTGATTTGGCCTTTCTGAGCCTCCACAAAATGGAGATGACAGCAGCTCCCTATTGAGAAAGACTACAATAAAGGGTCTTATCTCTGCTCAGGGAGAAGATGGTCCCACCACTAGCCCAGTAGAGAAACTGAGGTGCAGAGAGGACAAAATTCCTGCCCAGGCCACCTAGCTGTGAGACAAGGGGCACCTCTCCTAACCCCTTTCAGCCCCAGCTTACCCCTCTGCAAAACGCGTACCATGACAGTATCTGAAGCAGTTCTGAGCCTTGTAAGCCCTGTCCATTGGGCCTGCGTGGCTCCAGGTACTCTGCATCCCCTTTCCCTCACTCCCCGGGGCACACGGGGGCCTCACCCCTTGGCCAGCTCTCCTCTGGCTGGCATCTCCTGCTCGCTGGACTCCTGCCTCTCCAACCGCCTCTCTCGCCGCTCGCGCCGCCGCTCCATCTGCTCGTAGCGGCCCAGGGTGAGGCTGTGTGCCGCCTCGTGCTCCGCAGACTCCTGCCGCTCTGGCCGACGCCTCCGCGCAGCCTCCTCGGATTGATCGGCGGTGTCCTGTCGCTCCGGTCGCCGCCTCCTAGGCAGTTCCTCAGCGCGATCAGCTGACTCCTGGCGCTCTGGCCGCGGCCGGACCTGCTCCGCCACCGGGAGGGTCCCCGGGGTCTCCGCCACATCCTCTGGTACCGACGGCGGGGCCGGGGGCTCCACCCTCCCCGGGATCTCCGGCAGCCGGTCGATGCGCGGCTGGAGGCGCTCAGGCTTGAGCTCCTGGCGCACGTACCCCACGCGGGTCCGCACCTCCGCCGACAGTGTGTCCGAGGCCCGGCGAGCCAGGGGCTCCAAGCCCCTCTCGTAGCCCCCTGGCCGCAGGAGGGGCGCTGCTTTGGCCGCCAGTTCCGTGGGGTCTCCAAAGAACTTGCGCCCCAGCAGGGGGGTGGGGGGCTGCTTGCTCTGCTCCGCCTTGAGTTTCTCTATCTGGGAACGGAGGGCCAGGGTCAGGTAGAGGGGCGTGTGTGTGTTTTGAGGGGGGGGGGTGGTCTGGGAAGACCCCTGTGAGTTGTCTGCCTTCCTGCACAGTTTAGTAGTTTCTATTACTGAAAAAGTAAGGTTGTGCAGGCCTGAACCCATGCTTTTTCCCTGCTGGGAACTTAATTCCTATTTTCCTTGACATATAGTATTCTTTTAAGAATTGCCTAAATCCGGGGTGCCTGGGTGGCTCAGTGGGTTAAGGCCTCTGCCGCCTTCTCAGATCATGATCTCAGGGTCCTGCAATCAAACCCTCATTGGGTTCTTTCCTCATCAGAGAGCCTGCTTCCTCCTCTCTCGCTCTCTCTCTCTCTCTGCCTACTTGTGATCTGTCAAATACAGGAAGCCTGCTTCTCCCTCTCCCACTCCCCTCCCCCTGCTTGTGTTCCCTCTTTTGCTGTGTCTGTGTCAAATAAATAAAATCTTTAAAAAAAAAAAATCGCCTAAGCCTAAATCATCACTTTCTCTAGGTGCCTTTCTGACTCCATCACCTCCTTCCTGAATGTCCCCCCAACCCAGGACCTCCTCTCATTCTTCAAGTCTCAGATCAGAGCTCCCCAAACCAAGACAAATGCTTCTGGGCTCCCACAGCCCCCTGTTTCCCCCATCCCAGCCCTGGGCTGTCACTGTCTGGTGACAAGGGTGTTCCCCCTTCCCCTGCTGGACCGGGAGCCCAGTAAGAATCTGTCTCAGCCTCAAACCAGTGCCGAGTCACACATAGAGGGATGGGTGTGGGGGTGGCTGGGGCAGGATCTGGGGTGCTGACCGTGGTCAGGCGCCGCAGGGAGCTGAACCTTTCTTCCCAGGCGGCAGCCGCTTTGCGGAAGGCCTCGTGTCTCCGGATAAGCTGTTCCACCTCATCCACGCTGCTGCCCAGCTCCCGGCTCTGCAGGATTGGCTCTTGGGCTGTCAGCCAGGCATCGGCCACCACGGCCTCCTGGGCAAATTGGTGCACTTCCAGCACTGAGGGGAGACATCAGGGGTAAGAGTGATGGGGGCCCTTCACAGGGCGCTGGCTGTCTTCTCTCGCCCTCCACACCCTCTGGCTTTCTGTATCCCAGCCCTGGCCATTCTGGGTTCTGCAGGACTGAGGGCGGGCTGGGGGGATTTCTGAGGGCACTGGCTTCTCCCCTAGGTGTCTGCCTCTAGGTATTTAATGGCAAGGCGTTCCTCCTGTCCATTCTCCCAGGCCTTCATGTTTGCGGTGGGGCACCAACAAGTGGCGTGCAAAGCAGGCTGTGTCACCCTCTAGGCCTTTCCAAACACGCTGGATGGAGCGTGTCCCTGTGCCCTTGAGCCCCGTGTGTCCGGGTCCCCACTCACTCTGCTGCAGCCATTCCCAATGGCGGTCCCACTTGTCTGACACCTCTTCCTTTCTGGTTCCCAGCTTGTCCAGCTGTGCCTGGATCTGCGAGTGGCGCATGGGTAGGAAAGGTGTCAAGGGGGGGCTCCCACAGCAATGGGCACGGAGGGCAGAGGGGGACCCCCCAGCGTCCCTGCCCACCTCATCAGCCATGGCACTCTTGTTGAGCAGCAGAGAGCGCCCGAGCTCCTGGCAGGCTGTCAGCTCGGGCACCCGGGCCTCCAGCTCCGTCTTCAGGCCCTGGTGGTAGTTCATGAGCACCTCCACTGAAGACA
Source organism: Enhydra lutris kenyoni (assembly GCF_002288905.1). Classification (NCBI taxonomy): domain Eukaryota; kingdom Metazoa; phylum Chordata; class Mammalia; order Carnivora; family Mustelidae; genus Enhydra; species Enhydra lutris. Next base: position 8,623,933 of record NW_019154169.1, on the reverse strand, counting down.
CATCCCTGTGGTGGTGGTGGTGGTGGTGGTGGGGGGGGGGGGGGGGGGGGGGAATCTGAGTCTCAGGTAGCCGCCCCCGGCCGCCATGACAGATGCAACTTCCGGGGAGCCCAATTCCCTGAGCGTCTTAGGACAGGACACCCACCTTCTCGGACCAGGTTCTCAGGGATTCCAACTTTTGCTGAGGTGCTAGAATGTCACACTTTGATGATTCTAACCTCAGACTTCAAGGTCCATTTTTGTTCTCATTTTTTTGAAGCTATGCCTCTGAAGACCAGTCAGTGATCTGAGCATTCCACGTCTGTGCTAACCAAACGCTAGGTCGCCACTAGACACGGGTAAGCAACCCAGCCCTGGAAGTGTGGCTGGTCTGAACTGAGATGTGTGGAAATGTAGAGCACACACCGAATTTTGAGGACTGTAAAATATCTCAATACTTTTATGTTTTTTTTTAATATTTTTAATTTTTCATAAAGTAAGCTCTACCCGCAGCGTGAGGCTTGAACTCATGACCCCAAAATCAAGGGTGAGTCACATGCTCTACTGACTGAGCCAGGCAGGCACCTCTCAATAATCTGAATTTTGACTATATGTTGAAGTGATCATACTTGGGGCTTACAGGGTTAAATAAAATGAAGTGCTAAAATTAATTTTTGCTTGCTTCTTTGTACCCTTTTTTTGATGTGGTTACAAGAAAATCTTAAATTCTCTACGTGGCTCACATATGTGGCTTGTGTTACATAACCACTGGACTGTTCTGAGCTCTCATGTGTCCGAAACAAATCCAAAATTCCTGAAGGTTCCACCAGTCAGCAAATATAGCTTTATAAGTCTTACTATGTCCAAACTTCTTTTTTTTTTTTTTGATTCAAACTTATTTCTGAAGGTCCCGCATTATAAGATGCCTACCTAAGCCTTGGTATGTCTAGGATGATCTCTCTGATTCTCTCCTATTTCCTCAAAGTGCCCTCCCCTGAAATTCTCCAGCTCAGTAAATTCACCCGTCATTCATCCATAACTCGTCTTTTCTTTTTTTCTCTCAGCCCCTGAAGCTAATCCACCAGTCACACCGTATATTTATAACGTTAAAGGACCCTGTGAAATGATGTGAAACCTGAGGTTTTGTTTTAAAAGAACTCAGCGAGGGGTGGCGGGGAGTCGGGGAGGATACGGATGAAAGAGGAAGGACCAGATATTGACGGATGTTTACTCTGCATGTAGGGGTAGGGGCTGTCATTCTACTGTTCTTGCTACTTCTGGGTATATTTGAAGTTTTTCAAAATGAAAAGATGTTAATTCCTAAAATGAATCACTTCTCCCTCTCTCTACAACCATCAGACTGCACCAAGCCACAAGCCACCCCACCTCTCACCAGGATTATAGCAATGGCCTCCTGGCTGGTCCACCTGTTTCTACCCTTTTCTCACCATACTCTTCCCACAAGGCATCTGGCGTGACCTTATGCTAAGCCCCCCACCTCACTCACTCCATACAACCAAAAGGATGGTCTGGCTCTTCCTCAAGCACGCATGACCACAATGTACCTCAGGGTCTTTGCACTCGTTGGTCCCTCCACCTGGAAAGCCCTTCCCCCAAAACTTTACCCAACTCACCATCACTTCATCAAGGTTTCCATGCCCACATCCCATCCTCGGAGAGGCCTTGCCCACGAGCCCCACATCCCCTTTGCTTTATTTGCCTTCAGAGCACTTATTGCTGTCTGAAATAATGTTAGTTGCTTTTCAATTTATGGGTTACTTGTGCCCACCCTGCAGAATGTAAGCTGAACCAGGACAGCAGCTGGGCCTTGCTCCCCGTCTAGCACAGGGCGGGCATTTGGTAAGTATTTGCTGAGTAAATGAACTCAGCCAAGTCCCCACAGTCATGGAAATAACACTCTGTGTCCACCACTCTCGAAATTTCCTGTCTTCCCAGACACACCACTGGCCTATGTTCCCCAGCCCCGCAGGCAGACAGGTTAGGGTTACCAGGCTGACAGAATGTGGGTGTAGGTTTAGTCCCAGAAAGCTCCCACATGATCTTTTCCTCCGCTGTAGCTGAATGTCACTCCCAGGGCCAAGTAATGGAAAGACCCTGGGTCCCCATCACTGTGGGACAGTTCACATCAGACTGTCACATCAGCAATAAGTCCGTGCCCACTACTGGCTAGGTTAACCCACAAATAACAGCCCCACACGTCGCTGTCCCTATCCCAAGTTCAGCCCCCTCCCACGGGGAGGGCAGTGCAGGGCATCTGGGAAGGCCAGAAAGCAGGAGGACACCTTATGCTGTGAGTCGCCGGGGCCAGGCGTGACAAGGGGTCCTAATACACATGAAGCATTTAGTACAGTGCCTGCCCCCCCCAGGTGCCCTCCAGGGGCCCCCCAGGTGTTGGCTGTTGTGATTTCTTATGGGCAGGGGACGGTTGACAGGCTGGGGGGTGGCAGGTAGGAAGCCCGCGGTGGGGGGAGGGGCACCTGGGTTTGTCGGCTGATCCGATCTGGCTGGCGATGCCGTCCATCCAGGAAAGAAGGTCACGGGCCTGGCTGTGGAATCGCAGGGCGTCGGCCGTGGAGCTGACGTGCAGGCGGGCGTCCTCACAGGCGGCCAGCAGCTCCTTCCAGCCCTGCAGCACCTCCTGTTCCCGGCTGGCAATGGCCTCCGCGTGCTCCCCCGCGTACACCGTCCGCAGCTGGGCTGCCCCCTCTTGGAGCTGCCGCACCTGCTGGGCAAGCCAGGTCCAGCCCCAGCCCCTCCGTAGGGTCCGGGCTCCGCCCTCCTTCCCCCATTGGCTGGCTGGGTGCGGGGAGCCTCGTGATCCCACAGCTGAGTCTCTCTCTTACCGCTATCTACTGCCCAGTTCCCTTCAAAATGGCTACTCAGTTCCTGTTGGGTCCCCGGCTCAATTTGTTGGTTGTACCACGTGGGTTCTAGCAGACCCATTGCTCACTGGTTCAACTGCCTTATTTCTTTTGGAGTGACCGTCCTCTTTCTATGAGACCCGCCACCTAATCCCTGTCAGTCTCTCTGCCCGATTCCTAACAGTCAGGTGGATGGTTCCCATAAAGATGATTGTCCCGTTTTCTGCTTTCTGCTGGACCCGCAGCCCAATTTCCCTGGTTGGGCCATGGGAGCTCTATTCCGGCCCACAGCCTCCTTTCCATCTGATTTCTCAGATCCGCCTCCCGACTCCTGTCAGATTCACAGCCCGATTTCTTTTGGCTCTCTTACCATGTCCATTAAAATCCACCCCCATCGAATTTCTTGCAGGAAGATCATATCATTTCCATCAGAGACCTGCTATCTAATCTCTATGTGCCCCACCGCCACGTGTCTCTGAAGCTTCCGAAATTTCCTTTAGGCTCTCCATCTGGATTTGGATAAGATTCCCTTCACAGTTTCTGGGAGAAGCCCTGCCCAGTCTCCACTGGAAACAGTGTCCCATTTCTATCAGACATACTCAGCCACATTTTCCGGACACTGTCTGACTTTTGGGCACCATGCAATCAGTGGGTTTTCTACCTGCCCCATCATCTCGCTTCTGCCTGTTCTCTGGTCTGTTTTCACCTGCTCCACTGTCTAAATTCCATCTGCTCTGTTGCCCAGCACCCCTTGGCCATGCCACCCAGGCCCTCCCACCTCCCCCCCCGGCCCCCGGCACCCCCCCTGGGACACGAGGAGCTGCAGATCATGCTCAAAAGCGCGCAGGGTCCGCTGCATGGAGCTGGCACTGGGTCTCGGCTCAGGCGGAGCAGTCAGACGGGGCAGCCGCCTCCGCTTTTCCTCGATCTGTCCCTGCAGCTCTCGGGCATCGCTGAAGAACTTATGCAGCTCCCGAGAGGCGGCCAGCAGCTGGGCCCGAGTGCCCATAAGCTCCAGCAGCTCGGCCCAGGCCTCGTTCAGCCCGTCCTTCCACTCGGCCATGGTGGCTGCCGCCGTGTGGCCGCACTCGATCAGCTCATCCACCATCTGGTTCACGGCCGCCAGCCGCTCCCGCCCTGCGGTGCCCGTCTCATTGGCGAACTCTGAGAATTTCTCCTGCAGCACCTGCCCCCCCCCGGGGTACACGGCATGGGCAAAGGTCCTGTGCACCCAAGCCCCCTCCAGCCTGCCATTTTGTAGCAGGTAAGAGTAATAATAATCATGCTGACCATGGCGGTCTCGATATAAAGGGAAGTGCTCCCGCTGTAGCTATAACAGTAACAAGAAAAATAAGCACATGATAGTAACTAACACTTCCTAAACACTTCAAACTATGGCGAATCTTGGGGCTCCCAGAAGAGCCAGGAGGTGGGGGCTGTTATTATCCTCACATTATGGCTGGGGAAACTGAGGCCCAGAGAAGCTTCATTGCATATGCAGTAGCCACTGGTATTAATATTATTACCGGCGAAGCTCACCGTGACATGCTCAAAGTCCTGGCCAAGCTCGGGCGAGCCGGCCACCACCTCCTTCTCCGCGATCCAGTGCTCGAGCTCGTCCACCTGCCGGCTGAGCTGGTAGAGCCAATACTGCTGTTCCAGGCCCACCCTGCGCTCCTCCCCCAGCTCCTTGAGCGCCACGTACAGACGGTCCACCTGAGACTGCCGGCGGCTGATCTGCTCGCTGATGGGGGACAGGGAGGGGCAGGGATGGAGCCCCCTGAGACTTCCAGCACAGAGCTGAGACCCCCCCCCGGACACCCCCTGTTGGGGTAAGGCTGTGTGTCTGTCCTCTCATCCTTCAGTTCAGACTCCTTCATGGGGGCCTCTGTTTTCTGCAAGGCTTTGATTCAGTGAACCCAATACTTGCAGCTGAGCACTCTGGGAAAACTTTGCTTCCCTAAGCTTGACAAGTTCAAGGCTCCCTCTTCCCCCAGTCTCTCTGTGTCCCATTCCCTACCCCTCCAGTGGCCTGGGTGGGGCTGCTGACTCCCTACTTGGGTCCCCAGCCAGCCCATCTCAGCTCCAGGCCATCTCCTGGCTTTGGAGGACAGAGGTCTAGCCCTGTGCCCCCTCTCAGGTCTCACCCCTAGCCCAGGACTCCCAGATATGGCCCCTACTCCTGGCCTCAGGGCGGCCCCATACTAGAAGGTATCCGGCTATGCCCAATCACAGCACTCCCAGCTTTTCCGTCCTCCCAGACACTGCATAGGAAAGGACCCTTCCCTGTCCTGAGCTCTTCCTTCTCTCCTCAGTCTGAGACATCATCTCCCCATACCCCTGGTCCCATCCTCTCAGCATCCCTGGGCACCGCCCCTCCATTCGCAGCCCCACCCACATGCTGAAATCCCAGGGCTCCAGCTCCTGGCGGTGAGCGCCCCTCCCACTCCAACGTCCAATTGGGGCGTTTCCCAATTTCCAATAGTGAAGCTTCAGATCCTTCCCGACCCTTCCTTAAGAACTGGCCCTGCCTCTGCCTGGCCCCAATCCCTCCTCCCCACCCGCCCACCTGTCCGGGTGCCCCATCTCCAACAGCGCCCGGCACTGGCGCGACAGCTGCGCGATGCTTTCCTCGTAGTTCTCCACGCCCTGCTCCAGCTGCAGGTGCTTCTTGAGCAGCTGCAGGGTGCTCTGTTCGTCCTGGGGGCACACGGCGCCCGCGATGAGGCGGCAGCGGCCGGCCCCCGGCTCCAGCGCCCCTAGGCCCCCCACACCCCCAGCCCGGGCGCACCTTGCCCTTGTCCTCACTCATCATGAGCAGCTCCTGCTCGCCCAGCCACGCCTCCACCTCGGCCACGTCGAAGTAGTACTGCTCCACCTGGAAGGCGGCGTCCAGCACCTGCTGCCGCCGCTCGGCCGCCTCCCGCAGTCCGGCCCAGGCGCCCTGCAGCTGCTCCTGGCCGCGACGCACGGCCTCAGCCTCGGGGCTGCGCAGCGATGCCAGCGCGCCCGCGCGCTCCAGCACCTCCTCCAGCCGTGGCCCGTGCGCCTGGATCTCCCGCCGCAGGCCCTGGGGACGGGAGGTGGGGGTGTGGTGGAGAGGAGCATTCCGAGGCCCCGGGGATCAGGGTAGCCCTCGTGCGCCTCGGAGACTGGCATATTCCACCAAGGGAACCCGCCACTGATCGCCCCGATGCAGCAGGCACCACCAAGGCAGTTCGCTGTTCCTAGCTCACTCACAAACCCCTGCTGCAGGTGGCAAAACGGATACGGAGAGCAACAGTTCATCGCCTGGGAACAAGCAGTTAGTAAGGGGAGGACAGGATTTGAACACAGCAAGCAGGCTCCAGACACTGTGCTCTCAACCAAGATGCCTGGTGGTGTAAGATACCCTCTAATGGCTGAAAGGACTGAGAATCAGGCTGCTGGGGGGCAGTGCGCGTGTATCTCCCGTGCAGTGAGGTGTGCACGTCTTCGGGGGTACAGTTCAACACGTTCACGCGCGGGTACAACGTGCCCAGGTCGAGATATGAAACACTTCCATCAGCCCAAAAGGTTCCCTCTACCAGCCCTGGACTTAGCTTACTTAGCTTCTCCTGTGCCTCAGTTTCCTCAACTTGCAAACAGAGGTGCTAAGGGGTGACCCTGAGTGCCTGCCACCTGCCAGGCACTTGGCTAAACAAGGGCTTTGCAGGATGTGGCCACTCCTCCAGTCCTCACTGCCCCTCCAGTACTCTGTCTCACTTTACAGATGGGGAAACTGAGGCACAGAGAGCTTAAGGAACTTGCCAACTTCCCAGACTGCCCTGTGGCTGGTGGGAGGGGGTGCTTAATGTCCACCTCATGGGGCTGTTGTGCCTTGGAGCACTCAGAGCTGAGCAGGCATACAGTAGGTGCTCAGTCAGTACTAGCTGCTGTTAGCCCTCCATGGGCTCAGAAGCATCCAGCACTCCTGCGCACACACAGGGCCCCCACCCCCACCGCAGTGATAAGCGTGAAGTGCACTTGAGCACTTCTGTCAACAATGAAAAGGACGGGCCAGTTCTAATAGTCCCCAACACTGTCAACAGTCATGAGAGTTTTCCGGGGTCTCTGGGTGGCTCAGTCTGTTAAGCGTCTGTCTTTTGGCTCAGTCATAACCTCAGGGTCCTGGGATAGAGCCCAGGATGAGCGCAGTCGGCTTCTCACTCTCCCTCTGCCTCGTGCCCTGCTCGTGCACATGTGTGCGCCTCTCGCAAATAAATTAATAAAATCTTAAAAAAAAAAACACAGCCAAGAGTGTTTTCAGCAAAATAGAAAAATGAAAGTTAAAAAAAAAAACACAAAAAAACAAAAAACCCTCCAGCCTCTTAAAGAACTCCATCTAGGGCAGCATGGTCACAAACCTTGAGAATCATTTGTAAGCCCACCTCCTTACCATCCTCCAGTGCCTGTTCTCCCAGCTCACATTTTTTGGTAAAGGAGAGTAATGAGAAGACCTACCTGATAAGGTCATTGTGGGGATTAAATTTTCAAAGACCCACACATAACCCCCTACCTGTGTACCTGGCACACAGTAAGTCTTTAATTAATCTGTAATTATTAGTATTAGTATTATTCATTCCTCTCTCATGCATCTTACACTGGGTTTGGTGAATGAGCGGCTTCACCCAAAAAGTTCCTCTGCTAAGGGATTTGAAAACCACTGCTCTAGACCAACTCTCTGCTTTTTTAGATGTGGAACTGAGGCCCAGGGAGGGGAACAGAGATCCAGAGATCTTAGGGGCTCAAGAGCTCCCCTTCCATGAGTGGAACGGACACTATTAGGAGTCAAGGTTCTTTCGCTGATCATTTCTGTCCTTTCTCTCTGTGGGTGGTTTGAGTTCTTACTTGTTGTTGCTTTTCCTTTTCCAATAAGCTATTCTCCTTACTGTTTCTCACAGGACCCTGACTTTCCTCCGGGGAACCCCGTCTCCATCTCAGCTCAGGTAATTAAGTGAAGGCTGACACCACCAAGAGTGGCCCCTGAGCCACCATGATTAGTTCAGGGATGGGCATAGGACTCAAGTTGAGCCCACAGGAGTTATTCCTGGGACTACTGCTGAAATTATTGAAAGGGAAAGAGAGAGAGGGAGAAATCCCCTTCAGTTCTGCTGGTGGGATGTACACTTGAATCTGTTAGAGGTCTTTCACTATCAAGAGAGGAGAGAGTTGACCTGAGACCAAAGCTAACAGAGAAATACACACACACACACACACACACACACACACACACACACATGAAGTTGCAAGACTCATGACATCATGGAAGGACCTGGATGCAGCTATGCCTGCTTGTCCACACTCTTCTCAATCACAAGAGCCAACAAATTTTGGTTTTAACCACTTTGAGCTGTTTTTTCCTCACTTGTCTCCGAATGTGCCCTAACCCACATCCTCCCTCTGGCTCTGCTCACCTGGTTCTTTTTGATGTACTGCTGGACAGCCTGTAAGCCACTGCCTCGCTCCGTCTGCATGGCCAGTGGCAGTCGCTCCTGGACCCATGCCTGGAAAGGATGCAGGGAGCAAGTCAAGGGGAGAATGCACCCAAAGACCACTGCATCCCAATTAAACTGTAAGCCACACCACACAGGCTTGCTTACCTCTGTCCTTGGCACGGGAAGGTCTTGAGTCCTGCAACTCCCTTCCCTCTCCCTCAGCAGGCTAATGGGGACTCTTCCTTCATGTCTCAACTCAAGACATCCCCTCCTCTAGGAAACCCTCCCTGACTTTGGCCCATTGCCTCCTCTCGGCTCCCCCAGCCTCCTAAACTTCCTCATAACAGCCCAAACCACCCTGAGTTGTCACTGTCGGGACGTAAGTGCGTTTTCCCCTTCGGATTCTTGAGCCTTCTATGGGCAGGAATGGGGTCTGTCTTGGTCCCCCTGTGACCCCAGCATCATCCAAGTACAGAGCTTGGCCCATAAGGATCAAGCGAATGAACAAATTAGTGAGTGGAAGAATGAATGAGCAGATCAGGAAGCGAGTGACTGAATGAGGAATGAATGAGGGATGAGTGAATAACGAACAGCAATAAGTCAGTGGAGGAAAGAATGAAGATGAGTCAATGAATAAACCAATGGATGAATGAAAGTGAGTAAATGTGGAAAAAGTGAATGAATGAATGAATGAACGAATGAATGAGTGGATAAGTGAACGAGCAAATGAGTAAGGAAGGGAAGGACTGGATGACTGAGTCTAGCCTCGGGTCAGGGGTAAGGTCTCCCAGCCAGCTCCGCCCTTGAACTCGCCAAGGTCCCACGGTCCCACCCTCACTCCCAAACTCCACGCCCCGCGGGCCCGGGGCTCTCCCGCCGCCTCCCATCCCATCCCAGCCGCGCAACCATCTCCTCCGCTTTACCCCGGCCTCGCCCCAGTCCCCGCGCCGGTCCTCACCAGCTCATCGTCAAGGTCGTGCGCCACCTGGTGCAGCTCCTTAGAGGCGAGCAGCAGGCGGCGGCGCTCCTGCAAGGGCTCGAGCAGGCGCACCAGGCGCTCGCCCACCGCGTTCTGCCGCTCGCCCACCAGCTCCTTGCTGGCCGGCTCCAGCGGCAGGGCGGCGGTCTGCGCCTGTAACTCTCCCACCTCGCGATACCACTCCTCCACCTGCGACTCCATCGACTGTGGGGACAGGGGCACAGTCAAAGGGCTCCATCCTCCCTCCCAGTCCTGCTCTGGCTCCCCAGTGCCTTTATGGTGAGAGCCAAACCCTTCCCCAGGGCGCACCATTTCCAACTAGGCCCCTGCCCAATCCCCTCCAGAAGCTCTAGGCTCCTCCCTGATACCGCCACAGGCTAAACTACTCCTGCCTCAGGGCCTTCGCCTTTTCTATTCCCTCTATCTGGCATGCTCTTCCTTGTCAATTAGATTTCAGCTCAAACATTACCTTCTCACAGCAGCTTACCTGGCCCGTTGGGCTAAAGTGACCCATTCATTCATTCATTCGTTCATTCTCAGAACGACCCTTCAAATTTGGTGATATCCCTGTTTTACAGGGGTGGAAACTGAGGCCCAGAGAAGTTAGGTAATTTGTCCAAAGAGTCAACCTTTCCAAATGTCATAAATATGAAGTTATAGTGATTTAAGTGGTGCGTATGCCATAGGGATAAACACAGAGTGCAAAATCAGACCCAAATACCCTGGAGAATTCATGCATTTTTATAGATGCCATTTCAAATCCCCAAGGAAAAGATGGATTATTCAATGAGCGGTCACGGGCCAATTTAGCTGGATCCCTTCCTCCCTCTTTATGCTGAAAACAATTCCAGATGGATTAAAGACTTAAATGGAATAAGTAAATCCATAAGGCACAGAAGAAAACCTGGGCAAATGCTTTTATAATCTTAGGATGGAGAAAATCTTTCCAGCCAAAAAAAAAAAAAAAATCATAAAGGGAAAGATTTATAAATTTGGCCACATGAAATACTTTTGCATCAACCAAAACTCCTAGATATAATGAGAAGGCAAATGACAACCTGAAAAAAATATTTAACATAACTCCTATTATTAGAACAAGGAGTTAGTTTCTTTGACAATCAAGGAATTCCCTTTATTCTGCTTCCTCTGTCTCCACTTACCACCATCACTCAATTCTGTCTTGTGGCTTTTCTGTTGGCATCCTGCTTCTAGAATGGGAGCTTTTTTTTTAGAATGGGAGCTTTTTGAGGGCAGGGTTTGTGCCGGTTGACCCCAGTATTCCTGAGCACCTAGAACAGTGTCTGGCATGTAATAGGTCTTCGATTGTGATTCGATCAACGCACAGATGAATGTCACTGGCAAAGAAAAAGACTGCCCCCGTGTGAACATGCACCTCTCCCAGTGAACAGGCAACATACAGAAATAAAAATAAGCACAAGGGGCGCCTGGGTGGCTCAGTCATTAAGCGTCTGCCTTCGGCTCAGATTGTGATCCTGGGGTCTTGGGATCAAGCCCCACATCAGGCTCCCCGCTCGGGGAGCCTGCTTCTCCCTCTCCCACTCCCCTTGCTTGTGCTCCCTCTCTTGCTGTCTCTTTCTCTGTCAAATAAATAAATAAAATCTTAAAAAAAAAAAAAAAGCATGAGGAAGAGATGCCTAGTCTCACTAATCAGCAGGAAAATACAAATCAAAACAAGGTACCCTTTCTTGTTCACCATATTGGCAACCATGTATAAGACAGATAATATCTATTATTAGCAAAGATGCAGGGAGATGGGCAGGCACACTCAGCCGCTGTCAGCCAGTGGTGGTATGAATTAGCAGAGCCTTTTTGGAAGGCAATTTGGCAGATCCTATCAAAATGCAAAAAGTTCATATGCTTTAACCCAGCACTTGCACTTCCACTTCTAGGAATATAACTAAAGAAATACTGGCTCATGTGCATAAAGATGTTTGCCCAAGGATCGCACTGTAAGCAGAGTTTATAATGGGAAGCAACTGGAAACAAACATGATGCCCACCAAGAGTGAAATGGTTAAACAAATCCGCATCAGTACGGAATAATGGCCAATACTTGCTGTTAAGAGAAAAAAACAACTTAGAACATACAGCTGAATATATTATATTTGTCATGGGTTGTGCATGCATAAAAATTCCCTGGAATAAACAAGAAATTAGTCACAGATGGTACCTATGGGCAGGGGAGGGAATTCAGTGAATGGGGACAGGGGTGAAGGAGAGACTTATCACATAGGATTCCTAATAAAGTGTTTGATGTCTGAGCCATAAAATGTAATTATTAAAAATTTTAAATTAAACATTACAAATTAAAATTATTCAAAAACCACATAGGTAGTTAGGAAATGCACAGAAAGAGGGCTAGCAGGATGCACCCCAAATCATAACTGAGGTTCCTTTTGGGGTGTGGGGACTGGAGGTGCAGTTAAGGGAGACTTTATGTTTCACCGAAGACTTCTACGTTAGTAAGATCTTTAACCAAAAGAATATAATTATGTATTACTTGTGTGACTCGAAACAGAGGGGGTAAAAGCCATAAAAGAAAACAACATTACAATAATGAAATTAAGTGGTAACAGATCACAGCAAATGACTGCAACTCAACAGTCAAAATCCAAGAACCAAGTGAAGATGTTCTTCCAAGTTTCCGCAGCCCAGAACTGTTGGTTTTGCCAGCTCACGGTCCATCCCTTCTCCGCAGCACCTCTTTTCACCCTCTCACACCTAAGCTCTGAAGCGACTAAGAAAACCCTAGAGCTCCAAGGGCAGCCACATGAGCCAAGATAGCCAATCAAAACACTGAAACCACCCTGGCTTGGGGGGTGGGGTGGGTAAGAGATAGCACGTGACCTAAGATCAGCCAATGAAAGCCCACCTTTTAAACCTTTTTTTTTTTTTTTTTAAAGTAGGCGCCACACTGACCGTGGAGCCCAGTCTGGGGTTTAAACTCATCACCTGAACTCAAGACCTGAGCTGAGCTGACAGGTCATGATGATGGAGTCCCAGGATCGAGTCCTACATCAGGCTCCCAACTCCATGGGGAGTCTGCTTCTCCCTCTGACCTTCTCCTTGCTCATGCTCTCTCTCTCTCTCAAATAAATAAATTAATTAAATATTTAAAAAAAAGATTTAAGACCTGAGCTGAGATCAAGAGTTGTACATTTAACCCACTGAGCCACCCAGGTGCCCCAAATGCTTCCCTCTTTTGCAGGAAAAGTGTGTGACTCGGGAGGGTACTCTCTTTCCATTGGGGTTCCTCAGTTGGTAGAACATAGGCCTGGTGTGGGGTGGAGGGGCAACTTGCCGACTTGCCAACTTGCTCCCGACAACGAGGCCAACAGAGAGAAAAGCAATGCCCAGAAACGAAGACAGATTGCTGAGGAGGACATAATTTGAGGAACTGATCCAGCCATGCCTGAAGCCGCCTACTGCATGGGTTTTTCAGCAAAGTGAGCCAAGAACCTCCCCATTAGCCTAAGTCATTGTGGCTTGAAGTCCTATGAACTGCACCCCAAAGAGTTCCAGCTGATACAGTTCACAATCCGTAGGAGTCATGAAAATGGATAAAAAACAAATGTTTTAACAAGCCAAAAGCACATAAAAGGAATTTCCAAAAGGCACAATTACAAGCTGCAGAAATCAAAGAAAAATAAAAGAGTCACTCCAAAACCTTTTTCACTAGGCAAATCAGTGCACCAATGCGTAGAAAATCAAAATGCATTCAAATCCTGGCAACTCTTAAACATAATCTGAAATGCTACTAAGTTCCAGTTCTCTGCTAGATGAAAACCTCTCCATAACATGCCCACAAGAGGCCGTGTGTCCCGAGATGGAATAATTCCAGGACTAACACTTTTCTACTTCTGCAAGAATGCCATGTTTTGAACGCCCATTTAATGTGGATCCTTCCTTGCAAACATGAGCAAAGGAAACAGAAGGACAGTGGTCATTAAATGTACAAAGAGATGTTCCACCTCGTTCAATGTTAAGGGAAATGCAAATTAAAATAACTTTAAGACAGGGGCGCCTGGGTGGGTCAATTGGTTAAGTGTCTGCCTTTGGCTCGGATCATGATCCCAAGGTCCTGGGATCGAGCCCCTCATCGGACTCCCTGTTCGGCAGGGAATCTGCTTCTCCCCTGCCCTCTCCCCCTCCCTGCCCCTTACTTGTGCTCTCTTTCTCTCTCAAATAAATAAAATCTTAAAAAAATAAAATAACTGCAAAACAGTATGTTTCACTTCTCAGATTAGCAGAGGTGAGAAAGCTTGACCATGCTTAAGGATGGGGGCCACTTGGGGAGAGGATCCCTATAACGTGCAGGGGTGTCCATGGCCTTTTTACGGGGACACTCGGAAGTATCTCTCAAAAAGTTTAATGTGCACACCTTTGGGCCCACAAATTGTATTTGGAGGACTCTTTCCTTTCCTTTCTTTTTAGATTTTGTTTATCTATTTGAGAGAGAGAGAGAGAACACAAGCAGGGAGGGGAGCAGAAGGAGAGGGAGCAGATCCCCTGCTGAACAAGGAGCCTGAGGCAGGGCTCGATCCCAGGACCCTGGGATCATGACCAGAGCTGAAGGCAGATGCTTAATGGAGGCATCCACCCAGGTGCCCCTGGAAGGCTCTTTTCTACAGAAGTATTTACACATAGGCTCAAATGCATATGGATGGGGATGTCTACTGTGGTGCTATTTACACTAGTGGAAGATTAGAAACAGCCCAGACATCTCTCAACAGAGGGCTGGTTAAAGAGAGACTCTTGAGGGGCGCCTGGGTGGCTCAGTGGGTTAAGCCGCTGCCTTCGGCTCAGGTCATGATCTCAGAGTCCTGGGATCGAGCCCCGCATCGGGCTCTCTGCTCAGCAGGGAGCCTGCTTCCTCCTCTCTCTCTGCCTGCCTCTCTGCCTGCTTGTGATCTCTCTCTGTCAAATAAATAAATAAAATCTTAAAAAAAAAAAAAAAGAGAGACTCTTGAGTCACCCCATGGAATATCATGCAACCAGGAGATCCATCCATTCTTGGACAAGGAAGGATACCTGGTCCAGCGAAAAGGGCAAGCGCCTGCATGGTCTGTCCCGATGTCACATGAATGTGTGCATATGCATGGAAAATTTCCAGGACATAGAAGAAACTGTGACAAGAATGACACCCCCACGGGGTGACTGAGGGGGGTGCTCACTCAGTTAAGCGCCTGTCCTTGGCTCAGGTCATGATCTCAGAGTCCTGGGATCAAGCCCCGCATTGGGCTCCCTGCTCAGCAGGAAGCCTGCTTCCCCATCTCCCTCTGCCCCAGTTCGTGCTCTCTCTCTCTCAATAAATAAAAATCTTAAAAAAAGAAAGGAAGGAAGGAAGGAAGGAAGAAAAACACCCTGGGAAGTGGGACCACATATGTGTGTGTGGAGAGGAAAGAAAGCCTTTTCACTTTTCACATGATATTTCTTACCATAACAACAATACTAGGTAACTCATCCTGGTGCCTGCCCCAAGCCAGCCAGTGCTCTGAGCACTGGACTAGGAATAATTTACGTAATCCTCACAGCATAAGGGGCTGGGGGAAGATGGGGATGTTTATTTCGTTCATGGTTGGATCCCAGCGCCTGGCCCTGTGCCTGGCACAGAGTAGGTCTCTGTAAATGTGCACTCACTGCCTTTGTTGGACTGATCTCCAGGCTGGTGTGTTGGGCCATATCAGATATTAAGAATTGTCGGGGCACCTGGGTGGCTCAGTGGGTTAAAGCCTCAGCCTTCAGCTCAGGTCATGATCCCAGGGCCTTGGGATCGAGCCCCACATCGGGCTCTCTGCTCAGCAGGGAGCCTGCTTTCTCCTCTCTCTCTCTCTCGTGTTCTCTGTCAAATAAATAAATAAAATATTAAAAAAAATAAATTAAGAATTGTCAAAAATTAAACCAGCTTTACACACATCAAAACCAGAGGAGCCACGAAGTACTGACACATTCTACCGCAAGGATGACTCTTGAAAACATTGCTCAGGGAAAGAAGCCAGACACCGAGGACCACATATTGTATGATTCCATTTATATGAAACGTCCAAAATGGGCAAATCTATAGTCAAAGAGAAGATGCGTAGAAGGAGTTAACTGGTAGAGGGAGGCTAATGGGAATGGCATTTGGAGGGGTGGGGTGATTTGCAAATACGTGAAAACCACTGACTTTTACACATTAAAAATATATTTTATGGTATGGAATTAAATCTTAATTTTGTGAAAAGACATTAAATGTAAGAAAAAAAAAAGCAAAAGCAGAAGAGCCCACTTGGGAAAAAGCCTCAGTCACTAGCCACGTGGTAGGTAGGAATACACAAGCTTTGACCCCCAGATCATTCTCATCCCTACTTGCTGCTTTCCCATTTTCCGGTTGGGGAAACTGAGACTCAGAGGAGCAGTCCCTGGTCCAGAGTAAAGACTGCCACAGCCATAATTTGAATCACAAAATCCTAGCGGCTCTCAGTCACTCTGCTTCTCTAGAATGGAGGCTCAGAAAGGAGGGGTCACTTGCCCTGGGTGGCGCAGCAGTGGGATGGGAGGGCTTCAAACCCTGGCTCTGCCGCTCCTGTACCCTGATTCTCCCCATAGGCTGCACTGAGCTCAGGAAGACATATGACACAAAGAATGGGGGGGGTGTTTCCTTAGCCAGAGAAAGTGCCTTGCTTGGGGTTGGGGGAGCTTTCAGGGGTGAAGTAGG
Organism: Enhydra lutris kenyoni; assembly: GCF_002288905.1. NCBI lineage: Eukaryota > Metazoa > Chordata > Mammalia > Carnivora > Mustelidae > Enhydra > Enhydra lutris. The sequence goes on along the minus strand of NW_019154169.1, from coordinate 8,607,920 downwards.
TGGTAAGGAGTCCTCAGGGACCCAGCCCAGCAGCTGCAAAGCCTCCAGTGCATTTTCCCCTGGCCGGGCCCCCTCTGATGGCAGGAGACCAGCTTCCCCCACCCGCCCCAGGCAGGAGCCTGTGGCTGAGCCAGACCAGCTGGTCAGGCCCCTGAGGACTGGCAAGTGGGGGCCTGGAACACCACCATCTGGTCCCTGGGCCAGGAAGGCCAGTTGGCTAGGAGGCTCTGAGAGCGGACTCGGGGTCACATGGCCTCCATCTCAGGTGGGCTCCTAGGAAGCCTGCTGCACTGGTTGGGGCAGAGGACACAGGAGAGGACCCAGGAGGGCACAGGGATCAAGGGACAGAGGCGGAGATGAAGAATGGAAACAAAAAGAGAGTGAGAAAGTAAGAGAAGCAGAGACACACAGGAGATGGCAACTCGCAGAGTTTCCACACAGAGGATCTCGGGGACCAGGACGGAGAGACAGGCCCAGAGAGAGGCCAAGGCAGCAGACCACTCACAGATCCACACCCCTTCTGCCTGAACCAGCCTGCTTCAGCCCAGCAGGGCCCCAGGGCTGGAGGGGTGCGGCAGCCAGGAAATTTGCCGGCTGGATGGCAGCCGCCCGCCCTCCTGCCTGTGCCCAGCATCTGAGCTCTCAGGAGGCCCTGGGGGACAGCAGGGGCCTTGGGCAGCCCCTCCCCTCCCCAACGGCAGCTCCGGAGGCCCAGCTGGGCTCCATCTGGGGGCCGAGCCTACGGAGACACTCCCTGCCCCCTCGGGCTCCCTCTGCTGGGGAAAGTCCTGTGCTGGGGCCTGCCCCTGCCTCCCATCTCTGTGTGACCCCCAGCCAGACCCTTGTCTCCGCTGGGCCTCGGCCTCGCCCTAGAACAACGCTTCAACAGGGCTTCCTTCTGTGGGGAGGGAAGAACAGGAGGCCCCCAGTCCTCCCTCCAAAACCTAAACGCCCAGAGGAAAGAGGGATGTTCAAGCTCACTGGTCACCGGAAAAAATACAAATGCAAACAACCCATGCATGAGAAAAATCAGACTGAAAAATCTAAAATGTCTGACAATACAAGTGCTGGCGAGTATGGGCAGAAACAGGAACTCTCACAGGCGGAGAGAGCATTAACTGGCAGCAGACTTCGGGCAAGCTATTTGGCAAGATCACGTGAACTGAAGGCCCTTCTAACTTTTGGCACTCTATTAACATTTCATATATCACCCCCCGAAATAATTTTTTTAAATATTTTTATTTATTTATTTGATACAGAGAGAAAGACACAGTGAGAGAGGGAACACAAGCAGGGGGAGCAGGAGAGGAAGAAGCAGGCTTCCCGCTGAGCAGGGAGCCCGATGTGGGCTCCTGGGATCATGACTGGAACCAAAGGCAGACACTTAACCAATGGAGCCTCCCAGGCGCCCCACAGATCCTCATCTCTTGAGAGCTCACCATATCCCCAACATCTTTCCAAGGGGTCTGCAAGGTTCCAACTATTTTATAAGAATACCAAGGCGCTGGGGCACCTGGGTGGCTCAATGGGTTAAGCTCTGGTCATGGTCTCAGGGTCCTGGGATCAAGCCCCGAGTCTGGCTCTCTGCTTGGCGGGGAGCCTGCTTCCCCCTCTCTCTCTGCCTGCCTTTCTGCCTACTTGCGATCTCTCGCTCTGTCAAATAAGTAGATTAAAAATCTTAAAAAAAAATACCAAGGCACTATTTGCCTTTATTCTCATTCTCTCCCAAGGGTATAGTGTGGTTTTGTGGGGACCCTATGACTCATGCTTTTGCCGCAGAAAGCAGAACATGTGCAGAAGCAAAGGTAAGAATCTTCTAGTAGGGCGCCTGGGTGGCTCAGTGGGTTAAGCCTCTGCCTTTGGCTCAGGTCATGATCTCAGGGTCCTGGGATCATCTCAGGGTCCTGGGATCGAGGCCCGAATTGGGGGGGGGGTCTCTGCTCAGCAGGGAGCCTGCTTCCCCCTATCTCTGTCTGCCTGCTTGGGACATCTCTCTCTGTCAAATAAATAAATAAAATCTTTTTTTAAAAAAAAAAAGAATCTTCTAGTAAGCCAGACATGAAAGAGTTGCAGTACTGGAAACAATGCCAATCTCCTATTTTTTTTTTTTTTTTTTTGGCTTGGAAAAGAGTTATTCTTCATAAAAGAATGCTCTGGGGTTAATATAAAAAATGGATTTATTATCGTTGTTTTTATGTGAGTCATTTATTTGTTTTAGTGAAGTAAATATTGATAGGTAAAATGTACCAGAACCAAAGCTCTTTGGGGATTGCCATGATTTCTAATCGTGGAAAGGTGTCCTGGAGACCACACATGGGGGCCGCTGCTGTGTATAAAGCAATGACATCACTGGTATCAGATTCAGCTCCGTGTGTCTCTTTGCTCCTTTGCCTGTCCCCCCGACCAGAACGTGAGCCCTGTGAAGGCTGCAGGTTCGGGTCACTTTTGCCCACTGCTGCTCTCCAGCACCGAGAAAAGCGCCTGGCATACAGTCCATGCTCAGTGAACACTTGCCGCGTGAATGTATGGATTCTAATCAACGTCTTTAGGCTTTGATTATTAGCTGACTTTTTTTTCTTTTTTTCTTCTTCCCCCCCAGACCCTATGCCAAACCCTCTAGCAGTGTAACTATGCAGGGGGCATGTCCAAAGCAGCGGTGAAGAGTCAAGAGTCCTGGATTTGAATCCAGGCTCTTCACCTGCTCCCCTGGGCCAGTAAGTTCGCCTCCTGGAGCCTCCGTTCCCCGTCGTGGTCAGGCGGCGTGCCTGGCACTCGGAGGCAGGAGCTGCCACACCTCGAGAGGGGATAAGCAACATCTGCTTTCGAACCTCCAGACAGTTGTGTCAAACGATCAGATCCCGAGCACTGACCAGCGGCCAGCTAGGAGCCGAGACCATGCAGACCCTACGTCTACCTGCCAAGCCCTCCTCGCATCCTAAGGGAGCCATCGGCTTGCTGTATGTCCTTGGGCCAGGTGCTTTACCTTCTGTGCCTCACTTTCCCCATTGGTAAAATGGGGGATAGTCACTGGACCAATCTCAGGGTTGCTGGAAGGAGTGAGTTACCATTAAATGGGTTCCCTCGGAACCCCCTTTCTGCTCTTCCAGCCCTTCTAACACATCTGAAACAAATCCCTCTATGAAATCCCCTCTGTGTGCAATACCTTGACTCAGGCTCCCCGGGGGCACACAGAGGCCCTGTCGGGGTCAGTCAGGCCATACCTGTAGCTTCTTGAGCTGGCTGTTGACGGTGGCCAGGTCCCCACCAGGATCCACGTCCTGCAGCTGGCTCTCCATGTGAAGGAGTTTCTTGTCCAGCTCAGCGAAGCTCTGCACCAGCTGGTCGGCCTTGCTGGCCTCAAAGAGCTGCCTTGCCTTGGCCTGGGTGGTGCTCTCCAGCTCGGCCCAGCACTGCCGGATCTCCCCCAGCTTTTTCCGCACCGAGGCCGCCAGCTCTGGCTTCTCTTGCATCAGTTGCTGGCCCTCCTGCCCCAGACAGGTGGGAGACAGGAAGGGAGTGGGAGGGGGGCAGGTGGTGGGAAGGGACAGAGAAGTATGGGGGCAATGGGACACAGGGAGAGACATGGAGACAGAGACAGGCCCAGAGATGGAAGGAACAAACACATGGGAAGAAGGATGAGACAAGAGATGGACAGACATAGAGTGAGGGACACAGGGACATGCCCATCAAGTCAGAAACATGGGAAGAGGCCCAAAGAAAGACAGATGAGAGAGAGAGAGACAGAGAGAGAGAGAGATGGAGACAGAAGAAATGGGGGGAGAGCAAAAGAAGCAGAAAGAATGAACTTCAGTTAAACTCAAAGATTGACTTTGCCCCCTGCCACCATTTATAGGGCATCAATGGGTCAGGAGAGAGGAGGTACTGAAGGCTGTAGGTCTAGGGCTCCAACAAGAGTAGGGATCAGTTTTGGGGGTTGAGGCTGGGTTCCTCCAAGACTCAAGTCAAGCTCCTTGGTGGTCTAGAGCTACATATGGTACAGTACACATTAAAAATAACAATACCAAAGCAATTACGTTCCTAGGTGCCTGGCCTTGTATTAAAGACTTTATATGTATGACTTAAGAGCCCACGGAAGTAGCAATGTTCATTGTTTCCTTATCTAATTTTCTTTCTTTAAAGTTCTATTTATTTAAGTAATCTCTGCACCCAACACAGGGCTTGAACTCACGACCCCGAGATCAAGAGTCAAATGCTCTTCTGACTGAGCCAGCCAGGCACCCCTATTTCCTTATTTTTAAAGCAGAGAAAACTGTGGCTCAAAGAGGTTAGCACAATTCGCCAAGTCTGGTAATAGGCATAGACACAATTAAAACCCAGGGTTGCACGAATCCAAAGTTCACATTAACCCTGGGTCTCCCAAGATGGCTCCAGCCTGTCTACTTGACCTTCCAGCCTAGGTGCGCCATGTGGAGTGGGGGAATTTAGAGGAAGTGTAAAATATTTAACAACCAGACGGGTATGGGCACCATGTAGAAGAGATGCGAGCCATTTTACAGATGGCAAAACTGAAGCTCAAAGAGGTTACAAGAATTGCTCACGGCCCCATGGCGAGGAGCAGATGTGGAAATGATCTGTTAAGGGTTCAGAGGGGTAGGAAGGGCAGGACAGCAGTGGTGGGTTCTGGAACTGAGATGTGGGTGCCCTGGAGGCCTCCAGCACCTGACACGGGCAGAGGGACGCTCTACATCCTCACCCTCTCGATCTTCTCCAGCCACTCCTTATTCTGAGCCAGCTCGGCCATGAATGCCTGGTGCCGGAGCCATCTCTTATGCAGCTTGTGGCCGTCTTCCCTCGTGCCATCCCGCGCCATTAGCATTTTCTCATGGATCCAGCCATCCAGCTGTGCAGGACAGGGAGAGGAGCACAGCTGATTCCCCCAGCCTGGCACAGTACCCCTATCCATTCCAGAACATCCCAGATTCAAAGCTTAGGCTGCTAGATTTAGGGGGAGGTTGGAAGGAAGGGATGGAAGAAGCTTTACAAGTACTGTCTTTGTTGGGGGGTGGGGGGAGGCATTGAGGCTTTCTCCTAGGGGGTGGAGGATGGATGGGCATCCCCCAGAATGCCCAATCTCTTAGTTGCCCCATCCTCAGGGCTGCCCTTCTTAACTCCTCATAAGCCCCCAAAGGCACAGCTTCTGAGCCAGTCAGCCTCCTCCCTCCCAGGGACAAATCAACCCTCCAAAACTAGACCTCCAGCTAATTTAGCTAACTTCCAATTTAGCCCTTGCCTCCCACGCCATTTTCCCAACAGCAACACTTTGACCCTTCCATCTAGTCTTAGCCACCTCCAGTAAGGACCAATTCAAGATTCTCAAACCATTCCCAAGGGTATCAAATGAAGCCCATAGCTAGTGCTAACCTCCCAATATGGCCAGTTGAACCCTTAAACAACTTCCCAACTAGAGCCTAGTCTAATTCCCTCCAAACCAACCCTCCAATCTGGGGTAAACCCATCCCCCACAACCCATATCCAGCTTCCCTAATGAGCCCACAGGACTTCCCATGTTCAGCCCTGGGACTCCAAGACTGCAGTCCCCAAACCATGACTAGTTCTAGCCCCCAGCCAAAGCCAAACTCCTAAATGTAAGCAACAGGGCCACCTTCTGGCTCCTCAAACGAGCCAACCTCCAAATCTAGCCCCAGACTCCTCAACAGGATCAGACAGAACCTTCCTATGCCAGCCCCCTTCCCAAAATAAAGCCAGTTCTATTTCCCCCACTGGCCAGCAAGAGTAGTCATCCAAAATGCAAGCACAGAATAGCCCCCCCCCCTTATTGTCCTGAGCAGGACCAATCACAAGGTTGCCTTCTGAGCCCCCCTCAGGACTTGTCCCCCAAGCCGGAATCTCCCCACCCACTCATGACCAAACCTGGCACCTGGGACATTTTGCTCCTCCCCCTTCCTCCCCCCCGCCAAGTCACAAGATCCTCTTCTTCCCT
>NW_019154169.1:8302758-8601858 GCF_002288905.1 Enhydra lutris kenyoni | reverse complement strand
ACAGACACACAAGAGCCAAGTCAAATGCTAAACCCTCCAACTCAATTCACAGGTTTCTGACATACAGGAAAGAGCTCGCCAATGGCAGCCACAGCGCACAGTGAAGGCAAAGCCCGTAAAGGAGACGGTACTTCGTCATCAAGGTAAAGTACCCCCAAAGTGACTGACCCCCATCACCGAGGGCAAAGCTAGAGTCCTGAACAACCAAGGAAACAGCCCTCAAAATCAGAGCCTCCGAACCCAGAACATATCCAAGTCCCTCACCGCCCAAAGCCGACCCCCGCAAAAGTGATTCGCTCCCATCATTTAAAGCTAATACAGATCGCGCAAGAACCAAGAAAGATATCCCTCAAAAGGTTGAGAGCCCCCAGCCCCGGGGCAAAAAATCATATTCCCAGTTACCCAGAGGAGAGCGCCCTAGAGAGGATGAGACCTCCCCAAACCCCCTGGCAAATCCAGACTACCTCCGGAGTAGCCTCAGAAGTCCCCCTTTTCCGCTTCCCTCCCCTGGGACCTGTCCCCTCAGTCCCGCCCGCACCAGCACCGCGGACAGCTCCCAGCTTCGCAGCCCCTCCCCAGGGCTGGGGTCCCTGCGCAGGTCCGGCCCACCCCCGCGCCGTCCGCGCCCCTCCTTTCCGCGGCCTCAGCGGGCGAGCACGCGCTCGAGCCCCCTCCCCCGCATGCCTCGGCGGGGACGCGCGTCAGCCCCCTCCTCTGGGCGCCCCGGGGACCTGAAGTGGCGGCGGCGTTGGCGGAGCGTCCCTGCGGCGGGCGGGCTCTCGCCCCTCCACTGCGACGGCGGTGGCAGCAGCGGTGGCGACCGCTGAGACTCTCGCGGACGCGCGCCCCCGCCCCCGCCCCCGCCCCCGCGCCGCGGCAGCGCGCCCGCCCGCGCGCGCCCCCTGCCTGCCTCCGTGCCCGCCTCCTTGCCCGGCCTCAGCTGGCGGGGCGGGGGCGGGGGCGGGGGCGGGGGGGGGGGCGCGGGTAGTGAAGGAGGATTCAGCACCTCCCTAAAGCATGGGGGGTGGGGGGTGGTTCTGCGCCATTATTGCTACTTGGTCCAGAAAAATCTCATAGGAGGGAGAAGGAGCTCCTGGACCTAATGGAAGGGCAGGAGGGAGGGGGACCCTGGGACCTGGGCTACCTCAGCTTTGTGAAGTACGGGATGGGGTGGACTCCTAAACCATCTCTAATGAGAAGGGACTCAGATTCCTGGCTATCTCAGGAATATAGATACCGGATATGGGAGGGGTCCTAGAACATTTCATAAGATGTTCTGCCAGATGGACTTATAAAATGGGACTGCCAGAATAATCTCCTTGGGAAGGAGGGAGACAGGGTGTTCCTAGGCCTATCTCTAATGGGCTTGAGTCCCAGACCTAATGGGCTTGAGTTATGTGGAGGTGGGCGGTATGGTGGCCCTTGTCCATTTCATATGTGGAGAGAACCATTTCCTGTGGCGGGTCACCATGGAGGGTGTCAAACTATCTTTAATAGGAAGAATTGGAGCCTGTTTCTGAGCCATCTTTGGGGGAAACTTAGGCACTGGATCGTTATGAAGGGGGGTGGTGATGATCCTGGGTAGACGGATGAGGCCGGGATCATCTCTGGGGGTTACGAAAATGTTCCCTGGGCCATCTCTAATGGGACGTTCTTTTATGTGGTCCAGAACAGTTTCTATGGAATGCAGGGGAAAGGTGGGGGGGGGGGGGGTAGCATGCCTCCTGAACCGTCTCTAATGGGGAAGAAATCCTGAGCCATCTCAGGATTTGGGGAGATCCTTCCAGATGTGTAGGTCATCTCTAAAGGGGTAAAGCTTGATTCCTAGACACTTTTAAAGGGGTGAAGGCTTGTTTCTGGACCGTCTCTAACCGAAGTTGCGCTCTGGGCAGCTGGTCTACCCACGCCGACCCTGCCCGTCTCTCAATACTCTCCCCAGCAAGGAGGTTCTCACAAATCTCCTGAGAGAAAGGTGAGATCACCGCACGTTCCCGCGGACGCGTAGGCGTGAACGTACGCCGTTGCTAGGGGCGCCCAGGGCCCCTCCCTCTTCCCGCGGCGAGACAGGAGGCGGGGGTTGCGGAGCTTGCGCACTGAGGCTGGAACCCGTGCGCCTCCTAGCGGCTCCAAATGAACATCACTCCACGACCCACTTAGACGGGGCGTCCCCGCCCCAGGAGCCTCAGCTCTGGAGCACTTCCCTCCCTAGGAAAGAAGTCATTGGCCCCGCACAGCTGGAGGTCCTACCTCATGGCAGTCTCGGAGGAAATGCTGCAGCCCAAGTTGGTCGTGTAGCTTCTGCATCCATTGCTGGGCCCGTAGTTGGTTTTCTTGGCTCCTGGGGATGGGGAGAGAGGGGCTGGGGCAAGCCTGGGGGTGGGGGTGGGGGGACACTGGTGGAGGACTGTGCGGGCATTGGGCTTGTCAGGGCTAGGAACCGGGGGCATATGTAACTGTGAGAAAGAGGAAAAAGTAAGGTGGGGATGGGGGGATAGGGAAAGACACATTGGTGAGGGCAGAGCCAGGGATGAGCCAGAGAGGGGCAGAGGGAGACAGAGAGAGCAAGAGAGAGGGAGAGAGAGAATGGGAGAGACAGACAGAGACCTGGAAAGAAATACAGACACTGAGAAAGAGTGACAGAGACACAAGCCCAGAGAGATAAGAGATTTGCAGAGTAGCGATACCAAGAGACAGTAACTTAGAAATCAAGAGACATCTAGAGAGAAAAAAGAGAACAGGAGGGGGAGACAGACTCAGAGAGAGAGAGAGAGAGAGAGAGAGAGGTGCAGAGGCCTGCAGAGAGACAGATAAACACACAGACACAAGACCAGAGACAGGGAGAAACAGACCTCAAGAGGAAGTGATTGATAGAGACCCCCAGACAGACAAAGAGAAGGAAACCCAGGGAGAGAAAACAATAAGAAAGAAGTGCATCAGGGTAGTGCCAGACAGACAGAGAGACCAAGAGCAGTAAACAAGGAGAGAGAAGAAGGCAGACGGAGGGAAAGTGACAGAGTCGGGGCAGGGACAACAGGGAGAGGAAAAGGCAGAGAGGTGGCAAGATGATACCGGTAAAACACAGCTAGCCAGACGGGAGGGTACAGCAGAGCTGGAGAAAGGGAAAAGAGTGGGGCACAGGCAAAGAGGGTGGGCAGGTGCACTGGCAAGCAGGGTCAGACCTTTGGCCTGAGTGAACTGGCCCGGCTGGACCCAAGCCCCGCCACCCCGGAGCCAGCAAGGACCGCAGCCCCAGGCAGCCTGGCCTCCTGCCCACAGTACAAAGTGCCCAAGAGTCCTGGTGGAGGGAGCTGGGGACATCCCATTTTCCTTTGCCTTGAACAAGCCATTCCCACCTCAGGCCCTTGGCCCTGGCTGCTCCCACAGCTGGGAAAGCTCTTCCCGCCTCCCATCATCTACTTAAATACCACCTTCTTAGTGAGGCCCCTCCTGATTGCTCTCCAACACTTATGGCTTTCTTTTCTTCTTTAATTTTCTCTCTCACACTTAGCAGTGCTACTATATATTACTTATTTGTCTTGTCTGTCTTCCCCACTAGGATGCCATTCCACCAGGGCAGGAATCTCTGTCTGTTTTGGTCACAGATGTATCCTCAATGCCTAGATAAAGAGCCTTGCACACATCAGGTGCTCAGTTTACATTTCTTGAATGAACAAACGAATGAATGAATGAATGAATGAATGAGACATAAGGCAGAGGGAAAGAGAGATGACAGAAGCTAAGGCAAAGTGTTTGGAAAGACAGAGAAAAGAGCAGAAGAGAGCACAGAGTCTGAAAGAGGCAGATGGAGGGAGAGAAAAACAGGGAGAGGCACGGAAGGAAATGGAGACACAGAGATATACAGATAAATGGAGGCAAAGAGGGAGAGAGGTCACCAAACACCAGGGGCACAGCTGGAAGGAGGAACAGGACAAACCAGAGACAAACAAGCAAAATACTAATTCCCTTCTGCCCAGACTCAGCTCAGGAGCCAGGAAATAGGAAATGCCTCTGAAATTGAACTGACATAATTCCCTCCAGGTCTTTACCAGCCATCTTGCAAGCATCAGTTCTAGGAATGAGGAAAATCCCTCTTTTCCGGGAGGATGGAGGACAAGAAAACAACAGTGGTCACATCCTTCATATCCAGGCTGGGTCACTTCCTGGCTGTGACCTTGGGTAAGTCAGTTCCCCTAACTGAGCCCCTAGACTGCTGGAGAAAGGGAAGAGAGTAGGGCACACACAGGAAGGGGCCAGGTTCCAGGTCGGGGAGACATGTGGAGGGACTAAGTGACTGGCCCTCAATCTCCAGGGTTGAGGGGTAGCGCTGGGACTAGCATCTGAGCCGCAGCCTCCAGCGAATGGATGTTTTTTGACTTCCAGAGGGTAGGAAACCTGTCTCTAGACAGACAAACGGCGGCCTGGGAGTGAAGGGGGCAGGGATTGGGACTGTCTCTGTTCCTGCTATGTTCCCAGCCTCACCCAGCACAAGCTTAGGGCAGATGGCCCCCTCGGGCCTCCCACAACCCTCTGTATTTCTTCCATCCCAGTCCTGACCATTCCAGGCCGTCCTTGTCAGACAGCATGTGAGCTCTGTGAGGGCAGGAATCGTGTGCTGTCCTGGTCACTGCTGCATGCCCAGAATTGGCCCCCACAGGGCCTGGAACAGGGTATGGACTCAGTACCTGTTTAATTAGCTGAATAAATAATAGAATGAAAGGAGCAATTAATGACAGGAAAGGAAGGAAGGAAGAGGAATCACAGAATGAGCAGTCCTCCAGGCTTCACCTCTTCATTCTGCAGAGCCTGGCATACAGCAGGTACTCAAGAAATGTGGGGTAGGGCGCCTGGGGGGCTCAGTGGGTTAAGCATCTGCTTTAGGCTCAGGTCATAATGCTGGGATCCTGGGATGGAGCCCCACATCAGGGCTCCCTGCTCAGCAGGGAGTCAGCTTCTCCCTCTGTCCCTCCCCTCTGCTCATGCTCTTTTTCCTTCTCACTCTCTCTCAAATAAATAAATTAAATCTTAATTTAAAAAAAGGGGGGTAAAGGAAGGACAGGTCTAGGCCTGGCACTGGGAACCCCAGCTCACAAGTTTACACCCTCAGGACCAGACTCCCCATGAAAGTTCCCCTTAGAAAATTCCAGCCTTGATGAATTTAGGGGAAAAGGACCCCTAAGCCCCAGACAGAGGAAGGGCTGGGGTCTCCGGGCTGTGGATGGTGGTGGAAAGTCCAGGCATGTTTTCCATCAGGATGGAAGGACAGAAAGAGGGGCACTGGGCCGTCGTTGACTCACCCCAAGAGTCAGAAACAGCGATGATGATAGAAATCAGCCTGAAAGAGGCCCTATGAGAGGCTCTACTTGAGGGCTGGGATTTGGGCAGGGAGGCCAGTAGGGAGTAGTGTTTTGCTTGGAGCCTAGAAGAGTGCCTGGCACACAGTGGCTATTCAGTAAATGTCTTTGCCTAATTAGTGCAAGGACAGACAAGAGACAGGGCAGTGGTGAGACAGATGGTGGCTGTAACATGCGAAGGAGGCATGAAAGGGACACAGAAACACACGCGCTCTGTGTGCTTCCAAGGGAACAGGGCCTCTGGGGCCTGCCCGAGGAGCTCAGTCACCGTTTCCGAAAACCCAGCACACCAGGGCGCGGCATCCCATCTGGAAAGCTAGAACAGAACCTGTGTCTAGCCTTTAGCTGCTGGATCTGGGGACCAGCACAGCAGGGGGTGGGCATCTAAGAAAAGAAGGTCACATTTTCACCACCTGTCGAGCTACGCGGGGCTGAGGGCCGGCTTGGCAGAAAAACTTCCCTGTATATCCCAAAAAGGGTTTCCCACCACCAGTTAGTCACCTTTTCACAAAACATCAAGTTACATCAAATCTAAGCCAGCATGGAATTAAAGGGACACTGGAGAGAGGGCAGAGAAGCGGAAATGCAGATGGAAAGGTGAGGAGCCCTGACTGCTCCCTCCCTCCCCTGTGCCCCCAACCAGGGACCTACTTCTCCAGCAGCCGGGTCACAGCCTCCTGGGCCTGCTCCCCGTAGACGTTGCCCTGTCTCAGGAGGCCCTCGGCCGCCTGCACGGCCACCTGCATCTTTTGCTGGTTCAGCTCCATCGTGGTGAGAAAATCCCGGTGTCTCTTGAGCGCCTCCTCCACTGTCTCCACGGTGCCCGGGAGCTCTGGACCCGACAGTGCCATCTCCTGGGGAGAGGGGAGGGGGGAGAGGGAGAGGTGGTGCTCAGGTCAGCCCTGCTCAGTTCCAGGACTTGGGAGATGCTGCCAGCCTGGCGTGCCACCTCCCTCTGTCTTCCCCACCTTGCTCACCGTGCTCTAGCATCAAACCTGCCAGACAGGATCCCACCTCCGGGCCTTTGCCCATGCCAGGCCCTCTGCCTGGCAGTCCCTCCCTCCAGATATCCCCCCAGCTTGGCTCCTTCACTTTCTTCCCCAAAATACCACCCTCCACCCCAGCCAGATCCCCTCATCCTGCTTTATTATTTTTCATAGCGTACACCTAACATATTATGTTTGTATGCATTTACTTGTTCATCCTCTTCTCCCCGCTACACACACACACACACACACACACACTAGAAGGCCAGCTGTATGAAGGTGGGATTTTGTGTTTTGTTTCCTAAGACTAGTACCTGGCACAGAGGAAGCATTCGGTAAAGATTTAGTTAATCCATGAAGTCTGAACTGGGTGCTGGGTGACCTCAAGGAAGTTTTTTCCCTCTCAGAGGTTAGTTTTCTAACTGGTAAAAGAGGGGGTTCAGAGAGGTTCTCTTAAGGCCCCCTCCGCTCCCATATTCAGTAGCCTAAGAATTCCAGGGGCTCCCTGTCTGCCCCCCCAGATAATCCTCAAACTGGGTGAGCTTTCTCTGAGATAACCAGCATAGGTGGTCACCCTTTCTAAAATGATGTCTAAAGCTTGTGGGTACTCTTGGACAATCTGAGAACAGGATGTTCTACCTTGTCCAAATCCTCAAACTTGCTTCCCATCCCAGAATGACCTCCAGCCAGATCAGCTGTTCCCAGATACCCACAGCACCTTGCTTGATTTCTTAAACCATACACAGTTGGTTCCCCTCTGCAGAAAGCATGCAAATTGCTTTCCCCAAAGGTAAGATTATCTGCTCATTTGGGCACCCACAACCACATAATCCACAATCAACTGCTAATACGGATAACCTCTGAGCCTGAATTACCTATTTCCATAATCTTGATTCTCCATCATCCACCCCAAGATCTTTGAAGTCCTTTAACCATCACCAATCAACCTGGCGATCTTATTTCCTTCCAGACAATTCACAAACCCAGGGAAGTCACTGCACTGTGTATCCAAGTGCTTTACTCACTTGGGATAGTCCACAAACTGTCAGCCAGCCGCCTGGGATAACACACCAGTCTGCCCATCATAATCCTCAAATCCTGTTACGCACACGCCCGCACGTGTTCACACTGGCTGATCCACAAACCAGCCATCCGTCCCAGATACCCTCCCCATGCCCGCGGACCTCGGAGCCACGAACCCGATGACCACTGCAAACACCGCTCCGTACATCTCCCTGTCGCTGCGACCCCCCGCGGCCTCAAGCCCCCACCGCGCGAACCCCGAGGCGGCCACCTGGTTGTGGAGCACCGCGCAAGCCTGGCGCAGGTCGCGCAGAAAGAGCTGGTAGACGTGTGCCTGCACCAGGGCCTCCCTGCGTGCCTCCCACAAGCCGAGCAGCTTGTGCCAGCCAAGTTCCAGGTGTGGGAGCCACTCGTCGAGCGCCAGGCCCGGGCCCAGCTCGGCGCCATCCGCCGCCAGCAGGGCCTCGCTGGCTGCCACGATGCGCGCGTAGTCCTCCTCGCGCTGGTCCACTTCCTCCTTGAGCGCAGCGTGGCGAGCCAGCAGCGCATCCGCCTCTTCCAGGCTGCCCGGCAGGGGCCCCTCGACGCCGCCCGCCGCCTCCTGGGCGCGCACCAGCCAGTCCAAGAAAGCGTCCAGGTCGTGCAGGAAGCGCTGCAGGCGCCCAGCCGCGGCCACCGCCTCGCCGCACGCCTGAGCCGCGCTGGCCAGCGCTCCCCACTCAGCGCCCAGTTCTTCCGCACCCTGGTGCAGCCGCGCCGCCTGAGCCGGGAAGCGCACGGCCAGCAGGGCGGCCTCCTCCTGGAGGGCCGCTTGGCGGGGCTCCAGCGCTTGTAGGGCAGCCTCCAGGCCGCTCAGGCGCCACTGCAGGGCGCCGCCCGCTCTGGGCGCGCTCTCCACCGCCCTCCGCTTCTCGCGCACCTGGGCGCGCACTTCGGCCACCTCCAACACGTGGTTCTCCACCAGCAGTACGGCGCTCATTTCCTCTTTGCGCTGTTCCACCAGCTCCACGATGCGGTTCCACCTGCCCGGGGCGGGGAGGAGGGTAAGAAGGGCGGCTTGAGGAGGACGGGGACTCCTCCCGGGCCTGGGGGACCCACGGACCTGGGATAGAACCGGGCCACTGTGTGACTTTGGAAAGTCACTTTATCTCGCAGAGCCTCGACTTCTGCCTGTGTAAAATAAAACCCTACAAGGCACACTTGCTTAGAGCAGCAGTTCTCAAAATGTAATCTGAGCGAGGTCAAAACCATCTTTATAATAGTGCTAAGATGCTATTTGCCTTTTCTCTCCTATTCTGTCCCCAGAGTCCAGTGTAATTCTCAGAGGTAGCATGGCCAGGAATGAACGCAGGAGCACACCCCAGAGCTCAGCTGCCTTCTCAACCAGAGAGCAAAGAGATCTGCAAAAATGCAACACAAAGCCACTCTTCTCACTATATTTTTTGTGTTGAAAAGTAGTTATTTTTCATTTAAAAAAAACACACCAAAAACATTAGTGACATTAACATCTTGGGTTTATGATTGTGATTTTATTTTTTTATTTCTATTTTTTTTTCAGGAAGGCATATGTTTATTAAATCTTATCTAGCCAGGCATATGATTGTGATTTTTTAAAAAAGATTTTATTTATTTGACGGAGAGCGACAGCGAGAGAGGAAACACAAGCAGGGGAAATGGGAAAGGAAGAAGCAGGCTCTCCGCTGATCAGGGAGCCCAATGCCAGACTTGATCCCAGGACCCTGGGATCATGACCTGAGCTGAAGGCAGATGCTTAACCACTGAGCCACCCAGGCGCCCCATGATTGTGATTTTAAAATGACTTAATAGTTTTACATTTCTCAGTATCAGTTTACAACATAGTAAATATTGATAGATACAACCCACAAAAACAAGCTCTTTGGGGTTCCTAACAGTGTTTAAGAGGGATGTTGAGCCCAGAGTGTAAGACGTGCTGGCTTACAACATCAGATACGATACTAGGTCCAGCAAATAGAAAATGAGCATGTCCCATGAGCCAGGGGCTGAGGATCAAACCGTGGAAGGGCAAATGTATTCTATAGCAAAATAAGTTAATGGGGGAAAAATTATGTATTGCTCTGTGCCCTCGGGCAAGTGATGATACTTCTCTGGTTCTCAGTTCCCCTTCATAGGCTGTGTGTGGTCCAAGCTGGACTGCCTGGAGTCAAAGCTGACCTGTCTGCCCTTTGGTAAGTAATCCTCCCTATGCCTCAGTTTCCCTATCAGTAAAATGGACGCAATCATAGCACAGCACCTACCTCATGGGTGTTGTGAGAGTCCAATGAATTATGATATATGAAGTGGGTCAAACAGGACTTGTGCTCTACTTGTGCAACCACAATTTGGGGGAGCATATCAAACTCTTTTCTGCCTCAGCTGTGCTCCCTGCCTGAAATGCTCTGTACCCTCCAGTCCCTTCCTGTGTGTGGCTGGCTCCTTCTCATCCCCTTTGAGGGCCCTGCTCAAAATGTCATGGCTGACCACAAGATCTAAAATCACCTCCAGGCCCCTGGTTATGTTCTATCAGGTCACAAGAATTCTCTAAGGATCTTGTTCATTTATTAGTTTATTTGTTCACTGTCTCTCTGTCCCCTCCAGAATGGACATGCCACAGGGCAGAGATCAGGACTCTGAAATCAGAAGAACCCAAGTTCAGGGGCGCCTGGGTGGTTCAAATGGTTAAGTGTCTGACTCTTGATTTTGGCTCAGGTCATGGTCTCAGGGTGATGGACTGAGCCCCGCATTGGGCTCTGTGCTAGGGACGGAGCCTGCTTACGATTCTCTCTCTCCCTCCACCCTGTCTCGTGCTCTCTCTCTCTTAAAAAAAAAAGAAAAGAGGGGCGCTTACATGGCTCAGTGGGTTAAGCCTCTGCCTTTGGCTCGGGTCATGATCTCAGGGTCCTGGGATCGAGCCCCGCATCAGGCTCTCTGCTCAGCAGGGAGCCTGCTTCCCCCCTCTCTCTGCCTGCCTCTCTGCCTACTTGTGATCTCTTGTCTGTCAAATAAATAAATAAAATATTTTTAAAAAAAGAAAAAGAAGGGACGCCTGGGTGGCTCAGTCAGTTGAGCCACTGCCTTCAGCTCAGGTCATGATCCCAGCGTCCTGAGATCAAGTCCCGCATCGGGCTCCTTGCTCAGCAGGGAGCCTGCTTCTCTGCCTCTGCCTGCCACTCTGCCTGCTTGTGTGTGTGCGCACTCACGCGCGCTCTCTCTCTAACAAATAAATAAATAAATAAAATCTTAAAAAAAGGAAAAAAAAGGACCCAAGTTCAAGCTCTGCTTTGGCCAGATTCACCATGTGACCTTGGGCAAATTATTTCCTTCTGATCCACACTTTCCTCATCTGGAAAATGGGGATAATGTCCATTTCAGTGAGTGTTTAATGATATGTGGCTAAAGCACTTGGCCTATACCTTTACTAAGCAGCAAATCGTTATTGTTATTATCATTTAAGGCCCTGATGCTTTGAGATTGCCAAGAGTAGAGAGGTTTTAAAATCCCTGGTTACTGGAATGTTACAGCACAGTAGTTAAAAATAGTCTTTGGAGTCAGACAAATTCAACTTCACATCCCGGCTTGAGCCTGTAATTTGCTGTGTGACATCAGGCCAGTGTCTTCACATCTCTGAGCCCCTGCTTCCCCCTCTCTAACATGGGGCAATTTGTGCCCCATAGGGTTGCTGAGAAGACTCAGTC
The DNA here is from genome assembly GCF_002288905.1 of Enhydra lutris kenyoni. Lineage (NCBI taxonomy): Eukaryota > Metazoa > Chordata > Mammalia > Carnivora > Mustelidae > Enhydra > Enhydra lutris. Next base: position 8,590,785 of record NW_019154169.1, on the reverse strand, counting down.
TAAGTGCTCAAGAGCCTGGCTGCGGATTCAGACAGACCTGTCATCGCAGGTCGCTGAGCAGCAGTTCTCAAAATGCATCGCAGGTTTCACTCCTGCTTATCGGCTTGAGTAATCAGGTTACGGATTTCACCTCCCTGGATCGGTGTCTTCATCTAAGAACCCTACCCACGTTGGAAGCTGGTTAGTGTTCTAGAGAGAAAGATACTACTTCGTTACCATTTTTAAAGAGTTCTGAATGCTGGAAACTTTACTATGGAAATTGGGATATTGGAAGATAAAACCAGGCACATGAAGTGCTTAGAAAAATTCCTGGCAGAGAGTAGATCCTCAGTGAGTCGTTTCTATACAAGTAAACTAATAACCCACTAAAACATATTATATCCTCATTTTATCACATCATCACTAACACCGGGTATTACCATGTTCCCCCAAGATTTTGCTGATTTCCTAGGTAGTCATTACCACCTCAGGGAGTCGAAATTGCACATTCTTGATTTCTGACAGTTGAGTAAATGAGGAAAAGAATGATGGAAAGAACAGGTAAGGACTGGTGTGAGACCCCAGGCCCCGCCTACCTGCTGTTAAGGTGGTCCTGGCAGGAGCGCACCTCATCTGAACTGGGGTGGCCTCCTTCCACCAGCTCCTGGACTGTGTGGTTCACATCCAGGACACGGCCCATCAGACTGTTCATCTCCTGGTCCAGACTCTCAAATCTGTAGGAGGAAGATGGTCCTGCTCAGGTAGGCCTGGACCCCGGGGACCTGCCCACTTCTTGGCCTTCTTCTGCATTTCCTTCTAACTCTTAGCTAACTCCCTTAGCTTTCCTTCCCACCTTGCCTGGGCCATCCCATCCATCTGCACAGTCTCAGTTCTCATGACCCTGGTCTCATGACCCCCACATCTCTCTCTGCAGCCTCAACTTCGTTCCTTTGGAATATGTCTGCAACCTCAAAGCTGCCGGACTCCTCCACGGGGCTCCTCCCAGCCACTGTGACTCAAACCAGCATCAGTACCTTCCCCCAAATTTGGTTTTCCCCTGGGTCCCCATCTCAGGGGCAGCCCCACCATCCCCGAGGCCACAGCTCTGGGTCCTGTTTTGGACAATGGCCCTCCCCAAACTCTTCACCCCCATGGCCTCTCCACTTGGCCTCCTCGCCTGGTCCAGTCCTGTCCCCTCCCACCCGGGGCCCCACCTGAGGCCCCTTTTTGGGCTCCCAGCCACCATTCTCAACTGCTCCAACACACCCTCTACGTGGCACCCGGGGAGATCTTTTTAAAGCTGAGCATAGCCCTCCCCCTTTTAAAACAGTGCCCAAAACTGTGGCTTGGATAATTGCGGGCACAATAAGGATAGGGACCAGGCCTCTGTGTCAGTGATGGCCAGCACAAGACCTAGAACACAGCGACAGCTCAGTAAGTATCAAGTGAACGAATGAATGGATGAATAAAAGGGATCTACCACTAATTTCTCATTTACTAAGTCAGCCACAGAGGAGTCAGTAAGTCACATATCAAGTATCAAGGGGTGGCTAAGTGCTATGAAGAAACATCAAGCAGGGTAATGATGGAAGAGAAGGTGACAGGGTTGAGCTACTTCATGAGCTAGGGAGGTGACAACTATGCAGGAATTGTGGCAGTCCCAGGGGAGGGGCCAGGCTGGGGTGTCTCCGGAGAAGCTTCAGTTAACTTCCCGTCAGGTGAATATAAGCCTCATAATAATAGCAAACGCCCCGGAAATGCTCCCTGCACCCTAGCATTTGCGAAGTGTCCTACAAGTACTCATTACATGTCACCCGCGAGGTGGGGACTACCATCCTTCCCCTGGAACCCCCAGCTGAGCGGAAGTGAGAACTGCTGAACCAAGGAAGGCAAGACTGCGTGAACCGAGGAAGGGGCCCCCTCTCGCAAAGTCCCACGAGGGCGTGCTCACCGGTGCTGCACCACTTCGACGTCGTCGAGCGAATCGGGCACGCGCATGGCCAGCAGCCATTGCTCCTTCTCCCCGATCCACAGCTCGCACGCGTGCACTTCGCCAAACATGCGGTAGACGGCCAGGGCGTCCCGCAGCCACTGGCGCCGCAGCGCGGCCACCTCGGTCACCTCGGCGAACAACTGCTCCGCCTCCACCACGCGCACCTGCAGTGCCACCACCAGCGGCCCGGCGCCGCTGGCGCCCCCCAGGGTCGCCAACTGACGCCGCAGGCCGCCTACGGGCCCGCGATGCGCCTCCACCTCCCCAGTGAGCGCGCGGTGCTGACGGGCCAGGCGGCGACTGGACGCCTCGTCGTGGCCGAAGTCGCCCGCGGCTGCGAGGCGGTAGGCGTCGCGAAGCCAGTCCAGGAGCCCGTCAAGGTCAGCGCCGAACTGGTGCAGTGCCCGCGCCTCCTGCAGCCGCCGCTCGCGCCGCGCCGCCGCCTCTTCCAGCCGCTGCCAGCGCCGCCGGGCGCTCGCCGCGCGCTCCGCCAGGCCCGCCAGATGCACCGTCTCGGCGCCCCGGCCCACGGGGCCGCCAGCAGCAGCCAGCTCCTCGCCGCGCCGCAGGGCCTGCTGCAGCAGCGCCCGCCGCCCGCCTAGCTCGCCCTGCAGAATCTTGTGCTGTGCTAGGAGGCGCGCGGTGCTGGACAGGTCGTGCGCGCCGCCCGCCGTGCCCCCCGCGCCCGCTGCCCCGCCGCCGCCACCGCAGCCCGCTGCCTCGAGGAGGCGCTCCTTGTCGCGGGCCCAGCTCTCCGCCTCCTCCAGCTCCTGCAGCAGCGCCCACAGGCTCCGCGAGGCCTCTAGCTCCGCGCGCCGTCGCGCCGCCTGGTCCCGCAGCTCCGCCAGACAGCCATGCACGTGGTTCACGCGGTTGCAGATGACCTGCGGGTCGCAGGGCTGGTAGCCTGGGCCGGGAGAAGGTGAGGATCACCGGTTACGCACGGGCCAGGGGGCGCCCGAGAGCCACCTGCCCTGTCCTTGTCCAGACAGGGTTCATCAGGTGCCAGGGTGCGCGTCCCCTCCCCCAAGCAGTCTTTCGGGACACGCTCTTTGGAGCAGGCGCCTTCTCCGATTCCCCGAGGCTTCTCTGCTTCCCCTATCCCAGACCTGACCCCTCTGCCTGTGCCTACCCCCCACGTGCATCCTGGCACTGACCCCTGTGGTCTATCATTGCCTGTATGTTACCCTCACAGGACTGGGAGCCCCATGAGGGCAGGGCCCGAGGCTGTCTCCGTCACACTGTGTCCCCACCATTGCCCAGCACTGGGTGGAGCCCAGAGCAGTACCTAATTAAAATGGTGACTTATTACTGATTGAATGATGGGTGGAAACTGAGATTCAGAGAATCCTAGAATCTGTATGTTTTAGGGTAAATTATGTTTCCTTCAGGACTGGACCAAATGAGACATCTCTATTCTTTTTATTTTTGTTTTAAGTAATCTCTACACCCAACATGGGGCTTGAACTTACAACCTGGAGATCAAGAGTTGCATGCTTGACCCTCTGAGCCAGCCAGGCAATTGGAAACGTCTCTGTTCTTAAACCACCTTCTGGGTTCCCCCTCTCATCCTCTGTTGCCTTATCTCTTAACTCCAAGGATGACCTGAACTCCCTTTTTTCTCCAAATAGTTTGCCTTCCTCCCACACCTCTGGTTTGTGATGAGAGAATTGTGAAATTAACTTAATGGCTCATAGGCAGCATTCCTTTAATGGAATAGAATAGAATGGATAGAAAATATCAGGATGTCACACACAGGACAAGGTGAAGCATTGTTTCACAAAACCTTTTTGCCTGTGTGTGCATGCGTGTGTGTGAACTCTGGGTCAGGAGGTAAACGTATTTCTTACTGGGTCAAAACACTGTAAGAGACACTGCCCTAGATGGACCGCGCCATTTCTGGAATTCTGGACATTCAGTGAAATTGACCTGAATACCAAGGCATCCAACTGAGTTATCAACAGCAACAGGCATCTGTGTATCCAGACCTGATTCTGGCCCTGGCCCAGTGTCGCTTCAACCTCACAGCCATCCTCTGGGGCAGTATCTTTATTAGCCCCATCTTATAGATGAAGAAACTGAGCTTTGGAGAGGGAAGCTACTTGCCCAGGATCAGCTAAGAAGTAGCAGATCAGGAGGCCAATCTCTGGACCACATATCAGGCAGTGCAGCCTCCCATCACCATGACAACACCCCCCCACAAACACACACACATAGGCCTCTTTGCTGTTTGTGTGGCCGCTGGCTGCTACCAGGCACCAATATCTCATAAGGAGAAGACAGATGGAGCTTCCTGGGGTAAACATCCATAAGGAGGAGTGTCTCCTGCTGGGTCTCCTCAGTTGCTAGGATGTAAACACGGGGCTGAATGATCCCAGATTTATACCACAAGGGGAGAGATGGCCCAACAGTGACACAAACATAGACACTACAGTGAGAGAGATGGAGTCTTAGAAGCATCATTGGACAGTACCTGGATCCAGCCATGCCTGAAGCCAAACTTGCCCCTCTCTGGACATTTCCATGACTCTCCTTTTCTCCTTAAGAGAACTGATATTTCTGGGGTGCCTGGGTGGCTCAGTGGGTTAAAGCATCTGCCTTCAGCTCAGCTCATGATCTCAGGGTCCTGGGATCGAGCCCCGCATCAGGCTCTCTGCTTGGCGGGGAGCCTGCTTCCCCTCCTCTCTCTCTGCCTGCCTCTCTGTCTACTTGTGATCTGTCTGTCAAATAAATAAATAAAATCTTTAAAAAAAAAAAAGAAAGAAAGAAAAAGAGAACTGATATTTCTGTCAGTTCCTGCCAAACAGGTCCTGACTATATATTACCTTACACAGTCTTTTTATGGTATTCACTGACCTATAGCTGTGAAGGGCTTAGCACAAAATAAGTGCTCGATAAGAATGTACCTATTACTGCAGAATCTCAAAGCAGGAAAAAGTCACGTGGTCTAACCTCCACTCCATGTAATAGTTTTCCCCATGATATCCCCAATGGAGTGTGATCCTATTTTGTGCTTGGTTGCCTTCAAAGACAGGGAGCTCACTCCTTCCTACTGTCTCTTAGGAGTCATTCTGTTTCTACAGGCACCAGCCCTGACAGTCTCCACCCCCACCCCCAGGGCCCAAACTCACCCTGCAGCTGAGAGAAGCGCAGGGCAGCAGCGTTGAGCGCCTCTACCCGCTCGCTCTGGGCCGCGATGTCCCCCTCTAGCAGTCCATGCTTCTGCAATAGGTCCTCGGCCTCCACTAGGTGCTGCCCGCATTCGCGGGACAGCAGCTGAGCCTACCAGAGGGGGCAGCACTGAGCACATGCTTGGCATCCGGGACAGGCCGGTCCCACCCCTGCACTGCCCCGTCACTCTTCTACTCCTCCAGCCCATCTCTTGAACTCTGATCTCCGTCTCAGTCTCCGTGTCCCTGTCAGCATCTCTCTCTCTCTCCGACCCTCTCCAGCTCCCTGACAACCCTTGCAGTTACTACGGCCCTCCTTCTCCCTCCCGGCCCGCCACGCCCACCCTCGGCCCCTGGGCCCGCCTACCTGCATCTCCTCCATCCAGTCCACCATATACACCATCTCCTGGAAGACCTTCTGCAGGGCTAGGTTCTGCTCGAGCCGCGTCCGCCGGGCCCCCACCAGCCCGGTCAACAGGGCCCACTGACGCAGGACGCTGTCACGCTGGGCCGCCACGCGCCGGGCGTCGTGGTAGCCTTCGGCCGCCAGGGCGTGGGCCAGCTCGGCCACGCCCTGCACCCGTTCCTCGTAGGCCGCAATGTCGGCCTCGATGGCCTCGTGCTTCTTCATGGCGGCCTCCACCGCCGGCAGCTCATACCCGAAGTTGTCCTGGGGCAGGGCAGGGCAGACAGTTACCCATGTTGCCCCAGCCATCCACCTGTTACCCTGCCCCTGCCCCCAGCATCCCCAGTTACCCTGGAGACCAGCCCCCTCTTCCTCTGTTCCCCTGGAGACCAGCCGCACGTCTCCATCACATTTCTAGCCTGAAACTCGTCACCCAGGAAACAGTCCCCATCCTACCATTGCCCTAGAGACTAGGGACCAGGCCTACTGTATCCTGTTACTTAGGAGACTGAGTCTATCCTCCTGAGTTACCCTGGACACCAGACACAACCTCTTCTGTCACTAAGAGTCTAATTAAATACTCTTCCTATTTCTGAAGAGACTAATTCTGTCCTCTTTAGTTACCCTGGAGACCAACCTAACTCTCCTGTTACCTTGGAGATTAGGCCCACTCCCCTCCCCCACTGCTCACTTAGGAGACCAGTTCTCCCTTCCCACCCTCATTTGCCACCTAGGAGACTAATCCAACACTTCTCAGTTGCTTTGGAGATCGAATCTCCCTCTCTGGTCCCAGGGTCACCAGCCCTGCCCTCCCTCCTTCTCCCCCAGAACAAAGCCCTGCATGCAGTACCTGGGAGACCAGGCGCTGGTTCTCATTCAGCCAGCTCTCCCTCATAGCAACCTTGTGGTCAAACCTCTGGGCCAGTAGTTCCAGCTTCTCCTGCCTGATCAGCTCAGCCCGCAGAGCAGCCTCCCGTTCGTGCTCTGCCTTCTCCAGCTGGCCCCATGCCTAGGGAGACAGGAGGAAGCAGTCAGACCCCAACACCACCCCACATTTTAATGGCCCTGGCCTCTCTGTCTGAAGTGACTCAAAGCAGCACCTTTGTGTAAACTGGGAAAAAAAATTGCTCCTTCATGACACTTCCCTGCTGGAAAATTGTCAGGATGATTATCCAGTCCGTGGTATCTACAATGTAGATGGCTGCCTTGAACAGTGCACAACCTACACACCCGCACGGAGCAACCCTGCCTCTCCCCGACATTCTCAGCCTCACCTTGTCGATATCCCAGATGCCACAGCCCTCCCGAGGCACAAAGAGGCGACGATTACAGGCACGCAGTTTGCTCTGGATGCTGAAGAGCAGCACCTCCAGGTTCCCCTTCTCCTGAAACCTGAAGGGGCTGGAGCTCAGGAACCCCACCCCCACACCGCCACTTGCCACCCTCTCTCCTGAGTTGGGCCTCACTTGACTGGCTTCTCCAGGGTGCAGTAGGCTGTGAAAGCCTGAAGCTGCTGCTGCACTCCACTCAGTGAGTTGGCAAACTTCTGGTTGCTGATAAGGCCGACTGTGCGGTGGATCCAGGCCAGCAGCTCAGCCGCCAGCTCCTCATAGCGCTCAATGATCTTCCCCACCTCCAACACCTGGTCCAGGACCTGACCCAGCAAAGGAAGCTGGGGTCAGCCTCATCCCAGATATGCTTCCAAGTGGTTCCCAAGCTCCCACCCACCCCATCCCTAGACTCCCAGACCTTCCCGATCCTCTTCCCCTCCACAGCCAGGGCCTTCATCTTGGAGAAATAGTGGTAGAAAGAGACCACATAGGTGATGATGGACTTCTCATCGGGAGCCTCCATGTTCACATCTAGGGGTTAAAAGAGAGTGGGGGAGCATGATGGTGAGCATTCTGACATGGATCGGGCAGAGGGAGGGGGAACCCACTCTTACTAGCTGTGTGACCAAGATAACTAACCTCTCTGTTTCTTAATTTTAATTTTCTTAATTTTTGTATCTGCCAAATGGGGATCTGCCTCATGGGATTAAACAGTATCTGACACATGCAAGCCACCACAGAGAAACGATCCATAATTATTTCATACCATTCTGCCATCTGCCTCAGGGCTTTTGCACATGCTGTTTTCACTAGGTAGAACAATGTCCCCTCTTTGTGTGCCTAGCTCCCTTTCATCCTCCAGGTCTCAACTCAACTTACATTTCTTCAGATAAGCCTCCCTGTTCAGCATGTGTAGAGTTGGTTATCCCTGTTAGTCTTCCTCATGGCATCTTATCACTGCCTCCTGGATGTTATAATTTGTACTTAAATATTCATTCATGTGATCATGTCCTTAGCTTGACTTTAAGCACCAGGAGGACAAAGGCTATGCCTTTTTTTTTTTTAAGATGTGTTTATTTTTCTGAGAGTGAGAGGGAGACCACATGTGCAAGTGAATGTGAGCAAGGGGAGGGGCAGAGGGAGAGGGAGAGAGAATCCTCAAGCAAACTCCCCACTGATTGCAGAGCCCTAGGTGGGCCCTGATCCCGTGACCCTGAGATCATGACCTGAGCTGAAATCAAGAGTTGGACACTCAACTGACTGAGCCACCCAGGTGGCCCTATGGCTGTCTTTTTTCACCATTGTCTCAGTCATGCCCAGCACAGAGTAGGAACTCCATAAATATTTATGAAGTATATAAGTGATGTAGGAGATCAGAGGTCAAGGACATGGGCTTTGTAGGCAGCATGTGCTTAAATCCCTATTCAACTACTTCCTCACGTGTGTCCTTAGGAAACAGACCTCACTTCTCTGAGTCTCAGTTTCCCCAGTGTAACAGGAAGGATAATCACAGCACCTGCCACCTGGGAGCACCATAAGTATTAGAAAGACTAGCCTGGCACAGAGGAGAAACTTCACGAATTCCGATTGTCATTTCGATTTGCCCACTGAATGCACAATATTACACTTGGCCTTTACTCTTCACCAACTCCTGAAACCAAGAGCCACCAAACACCTTCTATGTGCCAGGCCCTGAGCACAGAATCCAGCTATCACAAGTCCCATTTGCCGGTTTGCTGTGTGACCCTGGGCAAGGGACTCCACCTCTCTGAGCCTTCATTTCTATCCCTTTAAAAACAGGATGGATAAGTTCTATCCAACCAGGTCAGTGTGAGGATGAGGGGAGAAGTTTCCATTAAATTCCCGGCCCTGGGCTTGGCACAGAGTAGATGCTCAGAGAAGGGGAACAGCTGTTACTCCAGAGATTGGGGGACTGGTGTTGGCATGATCATGGATGAGGAGCAAGGCTGAAGTCAGGGGATGGGGATCATGTTGGGGGCAGGCTTTGCTTTGGGGCTGGGACTGGAGTCAGGGAGGGAGAGGGGGTTGGGCTTGAGGGGAGCTGAATCAGGAGGGGGTTGGGAAGGGGAGGGGGTTCAGCTGGAGACAGGAAGGGGGATGAGGCTGAAGTTGGAGATGGAGATGCCAAAGGAAGGGACAGGAAGATGGGGAGATGGAGGGATTGGAGATGAGGAAGGGGAGAGGGTGGGAGGGAGCTGGGACTTGGAAGGCCTTGGGTTCCTATGGTGTTGCAGCAGGATGGAGCGGAGTTTGGGATGGCACTGGGGTCGGGAGTCCCCCCAAGGGGAAGTCTAGCTGGGGCCGTGCAGGGCTCACCCTCAGGGTCCAGCAGACGTGTCAGCCCCAGGTGCTGCTCAGCCGTGCGGAAGGCTCTCTGCAGGTTGTAGTTGGCGTTGGACTTGGTGAGTTTGCTGAAGTCCACGAGATCGGGCCTGGGCAGGGGCACAGAGCGGGCAGGCAGCAGGCAGGCTCCAGGGCCAGTGGGCAAGGGGGCAGAAAGACGTCCTCGTCTGAGCCCCACACACAGCGAGGGGCAGGAGGGGCGCCCCCTGGGCCCAGAGAAACCTGTGTGTGCTGGTGCATGTCTGTGCATTTATCTGAGGCTGTGAGAACAGCATGAGAGCATGTGCATGACTGCATTCACAAGGCTTACATGTCTACTTGGGTGTGTTTCTAAACAGTAGCACACGGCAGTGCGAAGTGTGAGGTCTACAGTCGGTCTACTGGGCCCAAACCCCATCTCAGCCACTTCCTGGCTGTCATGCTGGGTAAGTTATTTTGTCTCTCTGTGCCTCGGTTCTCTCCTCTATAAAATGGGGATAATACTAGTATCTGCTTCATGGGCTCACTGAATATTAAGTGACTTATTGGAAAGCACTGAGAACCATGGTGGGTACAAAGGAAGCGCTCAGTAAATGTTGCCATCGGGTAGAGCTGGTGGGTTTCTGGCTGTGGAGGTGGGGCTGGGTGTCCCCATGTATATGAGTGTGTATGTGTGACAGGCAAGGCTTGAGAGTGAACACGTGTCTATAGCAGAAAAAGCTGGGGTTCCATTCCCACCACACCAGAGCAAGTCCCTCCCAGGCTCTGGCCCTCAGTTTCCCTAATCTGCCATGTGTATGATCATGATGTGGGTGCAGTTTGTCTGGATGCCAACCCCTCAGCCAATTCAGCACCAGGCGTGGGGGTGTGAAAGGTGGGTGAAAGGCATTAGGGGGGCTCTGGGGCTCATCTAGAGGAAGGACTTGCTGAGAGGGGGGCCCCCACGCACACACCAGAGAGGACAGCCCCTGGGGAAGTGAGCTCTCCACCCTGGGGGCATCGAAGCAGCAGGCGCAAGCCATGTATGCGCATGAGTGAGTGTGTATACACATCTGTGTGAGGGCACGTGTGTTTCCGCGTGTACACAGAGTACATGGCCTGAACTAAGTTGGGAAGATAGGGGGTGTGTGCCTTGTGCAAGTGTGAAGGGCATGTGTGTGAAGGGATGGGTCCTCAAGTCTACATGGGTCGTCTACATGCACATGTTTGCGGGCTTGTACCCACAGGACTCAGGGTAGAGGGCAGGGCAAGGCGGGGCTGGGCAGTACCTGTGCCGGTGAATGAGAGCATTGAAGGCCAAGCCATCCCGCCAGCTGGTGGTGAAATTCTGGATGTTAACCTCAGGGTAACTGGCAGCATGGAAGGGAGAGACAGAGGCAGAGAGGGAGACAGGAGGAAAAAATGGGAGGGAGAAAGAGACAGAGACAGAGGTGGATGGATGGGTGGGTGGATAGACAATAGATAGATCGATCAATTGATCGATTGATCCATTGAGGCAGGGAGATGGAAAGACAGAGAGAGAGAGGGAGAGAAAACAAGATATAGACAGAGACGGGGAAAGAAAGGAGGGAGGGGAGGAGCCAGGAGGAGTGAGAGAAGCGGGAGGGAGAGATAAGAACAAGGAAAAGCGGACAAAGAGGTAAACACAAGACACCAGGAAAGACAGCACTACAAGAGAGCCCACCAGCCCCAGAAGGCTGAACATCAGAGAAAGCCCAGTCTCCGTCCATACCTGCCTCCCCTTCATCCCGGGGCAGCTCTCCAGAGGGCGCCCAAGTTCCAGACCACACCCCTCCCACAGGACAGAGCACTGAGCGTCCTGGGGACCTCCCAACAGAGTCTGCACAGTTCCCTTCTCAGCCCCAGCAAAGGTCCCCAGAAGCTGGAACTTCTTTCTGGATCTGCCTGAGCCCCAGGGTGGACCCTCTTAAGCGGAAGGGTGGTTGCTTTCAGGGTCAGGGGGGTGGCCACAGCTCAGGAACAGAGCTGGGGTATCCAAACAGCTGCACATGAGGCCTCTGGAGGTGGGGGGGATGGAGGGGAGCAAGCTGGGGGCAGTCCACTACTCTCCAACATTGCTTTCTGGGGAGCCCGAGTTCTAAATTTGAACCAGGCCTTCCAGATTGTTACATGGGTTTATTGTCAAGGTCAGAAGAGTGGACGTATTTTATCCAGCAGTTCATTAACTTCAGACGCAACTTTTGACACTAAGGACTTGGGCTGCCCCCTTGCATTCCTGTCCCAGAAGGAACCCTCCAGATTAGGTTAGGGCCCTGTCTGCCTGGTGGGGGCGCCACGTGGGGAGTGTGCTTACCCCGCTGTCTTCATCTGACACCACAGGAGCAAGGCGTCCTTGGCTGAGCGGGTCTCTCTGTTGTCCTCAGTCTCGATTTTGATTACCTGAATCTGTGAGGATACAAAACATGGCTGCTGGGACCAGGAGGGCATGAGCCTGGGAGACACTGGCAGACCCCGTTTTGGGGGGTGGGGGCGTGGCAGGTGACAGAAGAGATGGGAGAGGGAGCTTCGGGCTGGGGCTGGGGGTTCAGGAGTGTGAGAGTGGGACCTGGGGTGGGCTGGGACATCTACAGTTGGGAGAGGCAGTTGTGGATTACGGTGTCAGTTTCAGGGACGTCTCCAAACTTTGGCATCTGGCTCACTTCCTGATCCAAGGCACCATCATTTCTGGGCCTGGGCTAGCGCAGTCACCTCCATGCTGGTGTCTCTGCTCCTCCCCCACAATCTGTTCTCACGGCAGAGAGGGACCCTGTGAGCCCTCAGATCAGATCACATGCCTCCCTCCCATCCTCGAGACCCTCAGTGGGTCTCACTCACGGCAAAAGTAAACTTCCCCTTGTTATGTCTCTGACCTCATCTTCAACAGCCTACTCTGCTCTGTCTTAGAGACCTGCTGTCCTCTTTATTAAATCACCAGTGTCCTTCCATCTCAGGGCCTTTGCACTGCCTGTTCCTTCCCTCAGGGGCCCACATGGCTCCACCCCAACTTGAGGTCTTGATTCATTGGTCACCTCTCAGTGAGGTCTTCACCAACCACTTGATTTTTTTTTTTAAAGATCTTATTTATTTGTCAGAGAGAGAGCACAAGCAGGAGGAGAAGCAGGCTCCCCACTTAGGAAGGAGCCCTATATGGGACTTGATCCCAGGACCCTGGAATCATGACCAGAGCTGAAGGCAGATTCTTAAGTGACTGAGCCACCCAGGCATCCTTATGTCTATCTTCTTGATAAAACTCTCTAATTTCTCCCCATCTCAAACAGAATAAAATCAAAACCGCTAATCTCAGATCACCTAGGCCCTGTCAACCCTTCTGACCTCATCTCCTTCCTGGCTCCCCCTTGCCTCCCATTCTCTAGCCACAGTGGCTCTCCTATACCTCTGGCATTCCAGCTCCTTCCCAACTTAGTCAGGGCCTTTGCACATGCTGTGCCTCTGGCCTGGAATGCTTTCTTCCTTCATCTTCATGTCATGTAGCCATCAGCTTCCCAGAGAGCCCTTCTCTGACCATTGAGTCTACAATCTCAGCCTCATCAACCTGATGTTTTGTATTTCTTTTACTGCTTTATCATAACCTTTTCTGCATAACTCTTACCTAGAGCTGATCCTTTTCTCATCCATCTCTTGTTCTATGTATTTAAGGGTTTCTTTACTGTCTGTCTCCCCCACCACAATGTAAGCTCCATAGAGGCAGAAAATTTTTTGGTTAAAAAAAAGGAGAAGAAAAGAAAATTTGTCGGTTTTGTTTCTGAACTAAAGCAAAACTGCCTGGATTTGAATTCCAGCTCCACTCCCCAGCTGTGTGACCTTGGACATATTACTTCACCTCTCTGGGCTTCACTTTCCTTATGGTAAAACATAATAAACAGTACCTAATTTATGGGGTTGTTGGGCTTTTAAATGCTTAGAACAGTGCCTAGAACAAAGTAAAAAATATGTAAATGATCATAGTGATGGTGGTGATAATATTATTTTTATTTTTATTTTAAAGATTTTATTTATTTATTTGTCAGAGAGAGAGAGAGAGTGAGCACAGGCAGACAGAGTGGCAGAGGGAGAAGCAGACTCCCTGCAGAGCAAGGAGCCCGATGCGGGACTCGATCCCAGGACGCTGGGATCATGACCTGAGCTGAAGGGAGCTGCTTAACCAACTGAGCCACCCAGGCGTCCCAGATAATGATATTATTTTTATCATCATGTTCACCCCCTTCCCACCATGGGGATTAGGGTTCCTGGATCGTTTTGGAAAAATTTTTGGAATGAATGAGTGAATAAGTGGGGGGAGTGAATGGGGGACGCCCTCCTAAGGCCACACGATGGGGAGCAGACCGGGCCGGGGTCACTTGGGGATCACCTGGAAGCGCAGGATGATGGTCCAGACTAGCCCCAAGGTCAGCCGGTGGTTCCCATCCACAATGTCATGCGACCCCACGTTTTCCAGGTGCACGCGCTGCTCCTTCAGAAACTGCAGCGCCTTGTCCACGTTTTCCAGCGAGTGGATCCTCATGCGACCGCGCGTGGGTCTTGGCTAGGGTGGCAGGGGCGTTGGGGGGGCGGCCTGGCCAAGAACACTGGGCCCTCGGCCTCACCCCTTCCAAAGAGGCCAGCCCCATAGCCACGCCCCCTGGGTGCCCAAGCTCAGGCCACGCCCCCGCAGTCTTTTTGAGGACCAGGGACCCCATCCTTTTAAAAGAAGCTCTGCCCCTTCCTAAAGCCAGACTCTTTCTTTTCTTTTTTTTTTTTTTTTTGGCCAGACCCTTTCTTAAGAGCCCGTTCCCTTCTAGGCTCATTCTAATTCCTGTTTCCACCCATTTAACTGAAGCTCCTCCTCCGACCTGACACAAACCTCTTATCAAGCCAGTAACCCTACTCCCGCCCCTCCCCATGGAGGTCTGCCCCAGGCCACCTTGGTTTGGCCACTGGATCCTTGGTCACACACCCCCACCCCCAACCCCACCCCACCCCCCGCGCCTCCCTCTCTCAGGTCCTTGCCAAGAGCCTCGCCCATTTCCCCCAGGTCTCTCCTTGTTTACAGCGCTAGCATTTCCAGTGGCCTTTGTTTCTATTCTCTAGCCAGGCCACTTAGGATTTCTGAGCTCCTTTACTAAATCTCTAGTTCCGTCAGAATCCCACCCTTTGCGATGAAGCCTCATCCACGCCCAGAAATACAACGGCAACCGATACCACAAGCCAAACTCACACCAGAGTTCTGTCTGGTTCCCCAGATTTCCATGACCTAGGCCTCCCCTTCCGATGACAACCGCACCCTCACCCATCGACACCCTGCAACAGGGTCCTGCCCCTATTTTATAACCCTCGGTCTTGCTACGGCGCTACGCAGGCCAGCCCCCTCTAATAAAGCCCCTCCCTTCTCCGATAGCCCCACCCCTTCCAACAGAGCTCCTCCCCACCCCATGCCCAGGGGCCGCAGGAACCACCGCCTTCACCTTCCACCGAATCCCCACTTCCGTTCGCAGCCACGCCCCCAGGCTCACTCAAGCCCCACCTCTGGGCCATAGCCCCACCCACCTGAGTACGGAGGCCGCAAACCCGCCGGGCCTTCTTGGATGTTCCAGGTATCCGTTAGCCCGACCCTGTGATAACCCAGCCCCTCTCCCAGGGTCGCGGCCTTCCCCCAGGCCCTCAGGTCCCCTCACCAGCTGCTCTCCGGACAGCACTTCCAAGAGCCGCGTGAGCACAAAGCCGTCGCGGAGGTCGGCGTAGAGGTCCACGATGTGGCAGCCGACTCGGGCGAGGTGCGAGTTCACCCACTTGGTGAAGGTCTTCTTCTGCACCGCCTCGCGCTCATCTGAAAGACGGGCTCTGAGGAGCTCCCGAATCCCCAGTACCTCCCCCTTGCAGCTTCTCCCCAGCCCTCCACTCGGGCCCAAACGCTGTTTTGGCCCAGTTTGCAACAATCAGGGCTTTGCACAAACCCTTCTGCCCACCTGGAGACAGGTCCTTTAAAGCTTTGCACAAACCCTTCGCTGCCCACCTGGAGACAGGTCCTTTAAAGCTTTCCTGAGATGCCACTTCCCGCAAGAAGTCTTCCTGGACTCTCATCCAGTTGGCCCTGTTCATTTTGTCAATCAATAATTGAGCACCTACTATGTTCTAGGCTCTGAATACAAACAGGCCTTCCCTCCCAGAGCTCAGTTTACTGGGGGCACAGATACTACACTAGGGAGCTATGGAAAGTTAAGGAGGGGGTGGGGCAGAATGCGAGTTGTGTTTTAGTTGTGCCGTGGAGAGTGGGGAGGGTAGGTCAGAGAGCGCAAGAATGGCAGCTCAGTGGGGGAGACTGGGGAAGCCATTCTGGAGAGAGAGGACAAGTGGAGAGGGCAGAAGCTGGGAATGGGAGAAGGGGACATACTGAAGAGTTAGTCACAGATGAAAAAAATAAGACTTGGCACTGACCAGGTGTGAGGGATGAAGAGGAAGGAATATGCTAGTAAGAATTCACCCTGAGGACAGGAACCATGTCACACACACACCCGAACCCCCACCCTGTGGTAGTTGGACTGCCAGCTGGACCCTGAGTTTCCCACATCCCTAGGGCACAGAGTAGGCAAGCGACTGCCAACAGGAGGGGGCGGAGGAATCTGTGCAGCTGCTCAACTGCTGACTCACTGACAAAGACATTGCTTGGGAACCTCTCCTACTACCTTTTCTTTTTTAAGTAGGCTCCACCAAGGGGCGCCTGGGTGGCTCAGCTGGTTAGGTAGCCTCCTCGACCAAGCCCAACACGGGACTCGAACTCACTACCCTCAGATCAAAACCTGAGCTGAGATCAAGTGTGAGACACTCAGTCAACTGAGCCACCCAAGTGCCCATCCTATTTTTTTTAACAACAGCTTTAGTGTGAACTATAATTCCCATACTATAAAATTCACCCTTTCAAAGCATAAATTCAGTGATTTTTAGTATTTTCACAGGATTGTGCAACCCGCATCATCATCTAATATCAGAACATTTTCATCCCTCCAAGAAAAAACCCTGTGCCCAGGAGCAGTCGCTCCCCATTCCCCCTTCTCCCAGCCCTAGGAAACTATTATTCTATTTTCTGTCTCTATGGATTTACCTATTCTGGGCATTTCATATCAATGGAATCATACAATATATGACCTTTTCGGTGTCTGGCTTCTTTCGCTTAGTGTCACGTTCTCAAGGTTCGTCCGTGTTGTGGCGTGTGTCAGTACTTTATTTCTTTTTGACGGCTAAATAATAGCCATTCCGTGGACAGCCTGCATTTTACTCATCTATTCTCCTGCGGATGGACATTGGGGTTGTTTCCACTTTGTGGCAATTATGAATAATGCGGCTATGAACATTTGGGTACCTACGTCTTTGTGTGGACACATGTTTTCAGTTATCTTGAGTATATACCTGGGAGTGAAATACTTGGGCTCTATGTTAACTCTATGGTTAACCTTTAAAAAAAAAATTATTATTTACTTATGAGAGAGAGCACACACAGACAGCGGGAAGACAGAGGGAGAGAGAGAGACAGAATACCAAGTAGGCTCCCTGCTTAACCCAAAGCCCAATGGGGGCGGGGGGGGCTCAATCTTAGGACCCTGAGATCATGCCATAAGCTGAAATCGAGAGTCAGATGCTCAACTGACCAAGCCACCCAGGCGCCTCTAGGATTAACCTTTTGAAGAACTGCCAGACTGTTTTCCAAAGTGGCGGCACCATTTTACATTCCCACAAGCAATGGACGAGGGTCCCAGTGTCCCCACATCCTCACCACTCCTTGCTATTTCCTATCTGATCATGGCCATTAGAGTGGTATGAACCGGTCTCTTAATGTGGTTCTGATTTGCATTTCCCTGGTGACTAATGATGGTGAACCTCTTCTCATGTGTTTATTGGCCATTTGTGTATCTTCCTTGGAGAGTCGTCTATGCAAATCCTTTGCCCATTTTTAAATTGGGTGAATCTTTTTATTTATTTTTAATTTTTAATTTTTATTTATTTATTTGACAGAGAGAGCACACACAAGCAGGGGGAGCAGCAGGCAGGGGGAGAAGGAAAAGCAGGTTCTCCGTTGAGCAGAGAGCCTAATGCAGGACTCGATCCCAGGACCCTGGAATCATGACCTGAGCCAAAGGCAGATGCTTAACCGACTGAGCCACACAGGCGCCCCTATTTTTTATTTTTTAAAAAGGATTTTATTTATTTCCTTGAGAGAGAGAGAGAGAGAGAACAAGCCAGGGAGGGGCAGAGAGAGAGGGACAAGCAGACTCTATGCTGAGTACCCCATCACCCATGCGATCATGACCTGAGCTGAATGAAACCAAAAGCTGGACACTTAACAACTGAGCCACCCAGGCGCCCCTCGGTGAGTCTTTTTATCATCTGTACTTTCTCTGCAACTTTGTTTGGATCTATGATTATTTCCCAATTTAAAGTGTTACCAGATCAGGAAGCTACTACCTGGCCTTCCTTTCTCTTCCCCCGACTCCCACAGGCTTGAAAACAAGGTCCACAGGGCACAGGACAGAAGAAGGTTGACTGCTTGGACCAGAGCCTCCCCTGCCCATGAGGCTGCTCGTGTCAGAATTATCCAGGAGGGAGACATAAACCTCTATCTCCTTTAAGGCGTTGCATTGCTGGGTCTGTTGCAACGGCTCAGGGGCACAGTATGCATTTCATTACTAAATAACTTAATTATCATACTTCTAAGTTTCCTATTAGTGCAGGAAGCAAGATTTGAATAGCCAGTCTGTTTCCCTTTTTAACTGTTTGAAATCTCTCAATAATTTATTTTTTTTAAAAATTTACCTTTTGTGGGGCGCCTGGATGGCTCAGTGGGTTAAGCCTCTGCCTTCGGCTCAGGTCATGATCTCAGGGTCCTGGGATCGAGCCCCGCATTGGGAGCTCTGCTCTGCAGGGAGCCTGCTTCCTCCTCTCTCTCTGCCTGCCTCTCTGCCTACTTGTGATCTCTCTCTCTGTCAAATAAATAAATAAAATCTTTTAAAAAAATTTACCTTTTGTAATATTTTTTATAAAGATTTTATTTATTTATTCATTTATGAGAGATAGAGCACGAACAAGCAAGTAGAGGGGAGGAGCAGAGGGAGAGGGCCAAGCAGACTCCCTACTGAGCACGGAACCAGACACGCGGCTCGATCCCACCACCCAGAAATCATGACCTGAATTGAAATCAAGAGTCAGAGGCTTAACGACTGAGCCACCCAGGTGCCCCATGATATTATTTTTGTTATTAAGTAAACTCTACCCCCAACATGGGGCTCGAACTCATGACCCGGAGATCAAGAGTCTCATGCTGCACTAACTGAGCCAGCCAAACGCCCTTTTTGTAATATTAAATACTGCATGTGATTCTGGCAGTGAAAACATACGTACATTGCTAGAAAATATCCACTGACTGTCCTGTTTTTTGTTTTGTTTTGTTTTGTTTTGTTTTTTAACTTTAAACAAGATCTTGAATGTTTACTTCTCATTTGAAAGTAAATACGCAGGGGTGCCTGGGTGGCTCAGTGGGTTGGGCCTCTGCCTTCAGCTCAGGTCATGATCTCAGGGTCCTGCATCGGGCCCTCTGCTCTGTGAGGAGCCTGCTTCTCCCTCTCTCTCTGCCTGCCTCTCTGCCTACTTGTGATCTCTCTCTCTCTGTCAAATAAATAAATGAAACCTTTAAAAAAAATAAAAGAAAGTGAGTATGCAGAAATTAATAGTAAATCCATAAGAAATATCTTGTTTATTTAAATTACTTGTTTATTTTAAATTACTTGTTTATCTTGTTTATTTTAATTAATTATTGGGGGCACCTGGGTGGCTCATTCAGTTAAGTATCTGCCTTCGGCTCAGATCATGATCCCAGGGTTCTGGGATGGAACCCCGCATCAGGCTCCCTGCTCAGCAGAGATCGTGCTTCTCCCTCTCCCTCTGCTACTCCCCCTGCTTGTATTCTCTCTCTCTGTCAAATAAATAAATAAACTCTATAAAAAAAAAGAAACAAAACAGTGTGGGTGGGGCACCTGGGTGGCTCAGTCAATTAAGCTTTGGACTCTTGGTTTCAGCTCAGATCCTGGATCTCACGAGCTGTGAGATCAGCCCTACAGTAGGCTGCACGCTCAGCGGGGAGTCAGCTTGAAGATTCAATCCCTCTGCCCCTCCCCCCACTCGCATGCGTGCTCACTTTCTCTCAAATAAATATTTTTCTTTTTTTAAGATTTTATTTCTTTCTTTATTTGTTTACTTATTTATTTACTTGACAGAGAAAGCACAAGCAGGGGGAGCAACAGAGGGAGAGGGAGAAGCAGGGAGCCAGATACGGGACTCAATCCCAGGACCCTGGGGTCATGACCTGAGCCGAAGGCAGATGCTTAACCGACTGAACCACCCAGGTGCCCCTAAATAAAGAAACCTTAAATTAAGGAAGAAAAAGAAAAAAGAAAAACCACAGTGGAGGTGAAACCAGGTATGTCCCCAAGTGCCCCTTCTGACCTCAGATGACACTGAATGTTTACCGTGCTGGTGAGTGTGTTTGTCTACCATGCCCCTCGGGTGCCTGCCTCTACTGTTCTGCACATGCTCTGGGCCCGGGGAGACTGCCTGTGGGGGTTGGTACGAATGAGCTCTGCAGCGCTCAAAGGCCTCAGACCCTGTGTTGGGTTTGGCTAGCAGGAGATTAGAGGAGAAGGGGGTAGCACACCTGGGTGGCTCAGCTGGTTGAGTGTCTGACTCTTGAGTTGGGCTCAGGTCAGGTCATGATCTCAGGGTCCTGAGATCGAGCCCTGAGCCTCGAGTTGGGGTCTGTGCTCAGCTGAGAGTCTCCTTGAGATTCTCCCTCTCTCTCTGCATGGTCTCTCTCGATCACGCAAGTAAATAAATTAAATTAAAAAAAAAAAAGAGGAGAAAGGAAGGGCTGAGAGATTTATTCCCTCCCTGCTTACATCAGCACCTGGTTCCTCTCTCTAAACCCCCAAGTTGGGAGCCCTCACCACTCCCTGCCCTGCCCCAGTCCCTGGGGTGTCCACTGGCCTTGTAGGTTCCCATAGCCTTGGCCACACCTCTGTAATTAGTCCCTTCATTAAGTTCTCCTCAATTTTACCCCCTTGAGGGGAGCCATCTGCTTCCTGCCACGACTCTAGCTGTCCAAACCAAATGACAACCGTCCTACCCCTGCCATTGTGTTCATAATAAGTTGTCATTTTTTTATATAACTATTTTTTAAGATTGCATTTATTTATTTGGCAGAGGAAGGAGAAGTGTTTTTGCTGAGCAGGAAGCCTGACACGGAACTCAATCCTAGGACCCTGAGATCATGCCCTGAGCACAAGGTAGACGCTTAACCAACCACACCACCCAGGCGTCCCGTGAGTTGTCATTTATATGTCTTCTCTGCTGTGGTAGTCACTAGTCAGAGGCAAAACACATTTCCTTAGAATAAGGTTTCAACATATTCTTCTCTTTCATACACTGAGACTTTCACAGAGCTGAGGAATAACTAACTATGCTTTTATCCATTGTGGGTTAAGGGGAAAGGCTATAGCGACACTTAGCATGTCAATGATGATTGGCTACTGGTCTGAGAAAAGTTAGGAAGCCATGAGTAGTGGTGGAAATGTGCCTGCTGGTGGGAGTTACACACTGGGGCAGCCATCTTGGAAGCCATCAGAGTCAAATGAAATTAGGGCAAACCCTCATGACAGAGCAGTTATTTCCCTGTGCTTAAGTCCTATAAACTTTTCCATGCTGGTTTATAGGGAGGATGGAGGAGGATGTCCAATGCAATGTTATTTGGGGGGTAGGCGGTAGGGGCAGGTTGGGGGTTCGAGAAAGCCTTGTTGTCCATCACTGGGAAAATTGGATACGGTGAGTTCATACTATAGCCTCCATGTAGCAGTTACGAGCAGTAAAGTTGATGCACACACCGCCACATGGCTGAGCCTTTCCTTTTTTTAAGATTTTTATTTTATTTTACTTGAGAGAGAGAGGGCACAAGTGGGGAGTGGCAGAGGGAAAAGGAAGAGAGAATCCCAAGCATACTCCATGCTCAATGGGGAGCCTGTCCCAGGGTTTGATCCCAGGACCCTGAGATCATGACCCAAACTGAAATCAAGAGTCAGACTCTTAACCGACTGAGCCCCCCAGGTGCCCCCACATGGCTGAGTATTAAGGCATAGTGCTGAATGGGGAAACAATGCAAAAACTGCAATCTTAGGGGCATCTGGCTGGCTCAGTGGGTAGAGCATGGGACTCTTGATCTCAGCGTTGG
This sequence comes from Enhydra lutris kenyoni, assembly GCF_002288905.1. Classification (NCBI taxonomy): domain Eukaryota; kingdom Metazoa; phylum Chordata; class Mammalia; order Carnivora; family Mustelidae; genus Enhydra; species Enhydra lutris. The sequence continues at coordinate 8,569,301 of NW_019154169.1, read as the reverse complement.
GAGTTCAAGCCCCATGTTGGGCATAGAGCTTACTTAAAAACAAAAACCTGCGATCTAGAATATGCTAAAACCTTCACCAGTTAGCAATGTTTGCATGCACAAATTCATGTACATAGAACTCTCGGATTTTTAACCTTGAAATTGCAGTTCAGTTAGGGAAAAGAAAGTCTTTTCAATAAATGAAATGGAGTTGACTGGATATGCATGTGGCAAAAATAAGAACCTTGACTGACACTCCACACTGTACACAGTAATAAATACAGTAAATATCAGCTGGTTTATAAGTCTAAATGTGAAAGGATCAAATAAGACCTTTAGAAGAAAACATCAAAAAATATCACCAGGGGCGCCTGGGTGGCTCAGTGGGTTTAGCCTCTGTCTTCGGCTCAGGTCATGGTCTCAGGGTCCTGGGATCGAGCCCCACATCAGGTTCTCTGCTCAGCGGGGAGCCTGCTTCCTGCCCCCTGTCTGCCTGCTTCTCTGCCTACTTGTGATCTCTGTCAAATAAATAAATAAAATCTTAAAAGAAAAAAAAAAGGTTTCCTTAAAAAAAAAAATCTCTATGACCTTGAAGTAAGCAAAGATTTCTTCAAACACTAAGTGTTAGCCACACAGGAAATAATTATTAATGATTTGATTAGACTATATTTAAATTAAGAAATACTGTACATTGGGGAGCCTGGGTGGCTCAGTCAGTTAAGCCTCTGCCTTCCGTGTCAGGTCCTGATCTCGGAGTCCTAGGATCAAAGCCCACATTATCAGGCTCCCTGCTCAGCAGGGAGTCTGGTTCCTCCTCTCCTTCTGCCCCTCCCCCTTCTCGTCTCTCCCTCTCTCAAATAAATAAATAAAATCTTAAAAAAAAAAAAGAAACACTGGTCATCAAGAGGCAACCTTAAAATAATAAAAAGACAAGCCACACAGTGGGGGAAAATATTCACAACACATCTATCTGACAAAGGACTTGTACCCAGGATATATAAGAATTCCCATAAAACAATGAGAAAAAGGCAGGAAAATTAAAATACAAATAGGCAAACGACTTGACCAGGCACTTCACAGGAAGCTATCCAAATAGTCAGTAAACATATGGCTCAGTGGGTTAAGCCTCTGCCAGGGTCCTGGGATCTAGCCCTGTATCAGGCTCTCTGCTCAGCAAGGAGCCTGCTTCCTCCTCTCTCTCTGCCTGCCTCTCTGTCTACTTGTGATCTCTGTCTGTCAAATAAATATATAAAATCTTTAAAAACAAAACAAAACATATGAAAAGCCAGTCAACTTCACTAGTTGTTATTAGTGACCAGGAAAATGTAAATTAAAACCACGATGGAATGCACACGCATCAGAACGGTTAAAATAAAAAAGACTGACCATCCGAAGGGTTGGAGGTACAGTAAGTGAATCCCTCATACACAGCTGGTGGGAATACAAAATGACACAAACTGGCAGTTTCCACTCAAGTTTGATATACACCTACCCTATGACCCAACACTTTCCCTCCTGGGTGGAAATGAAGGCTTACGCCCACCAAAAAGTTACTGTAGTAGAACATTTAAAGAAGCAACAGTTTGTAATAGTTTGAAATACCGGGAATTACGGGTTTGCAATAGTTTAGCTTGGGATAACCCTAAAAGAGGAGTAACCCCAATCCTCATCAACCTGTAAATGGATAAACTATGGCACAGTCACACTGTAGAATACTATACAGCAATGAAAAGGGAGACCCAACAAGGACAGAGAGACACGGTCGAATCTTATCAGCACAGTGGTGAGTTAGTGAAGCCAGACACAAAGGGGTACATGCTTTAGGATTCTATTCATATGAAGTTCAAACACCAGCCTAACCAGGGTGTGCTCTTAGAAGTTAGCATAGTGTTGGGGCACCTGGGTGGCTCAGGGGGTTAAGCCTCTGCTTTCGGCTCGGGTCATGATCTCAGGGTCCTGGGATCGAGCCCCGCATCGGGCTCCCTACTCAGCGGGGAGCCTGCTTCCCTTCCTCTCTCTCTCTGCCTGCCTCTCTGCCTACTTGTGATCTCTGTCAAATAAACAGATAAAATCTTTAAAAAAAAAAAAAAAAAAAAGAAGTTAGCATAGTGTTTACTCTTGCGATGTAGTGAGAGAGGCAGCCCGAGGAGGGCTTCGCTGGGGCAGTCATATTCTGTTTCCTTATCTGGGGATTGGTTACCAGAGGGTGCTCACCTGTGGAAATGCTGGACACTCACGATTTATCTGCCTTTTTGTGTGCATGTCATACTTTAATGAACAGTTAAAATATATGTATACATGCGCACTAATTAGCAATGCACATTTTGCAAAATCATCGGCATGCAAAGATAATCATTTGCATTAAAACTATCAGAATGGGGGCGCCTGGGTGGCTCAGTGGGTTAAGCCTCTGCCTTCGGCTCAGGTCATGATCTCAGTGTCCTGGGATCGAGTCTCACATCAGGCTCTCTGCTCAGCGGGGAGCCCGCTTCCTCCTCTCTCTCTCTCTGCCTGCCTCTCTGCCTACTTGTGATCTCTTTCTGTCAAATAAATAAATAAAATCTTAAAAAAAAAAGCTATCAGAATTGGGGGGGGGCCTGGATGTTTCAGTCGATTAAGTGACTGACTCTTAATTTCAGCTCAGGTCTTCATCTCAGGGTGGTGGGATCGAACCCCACAGTGGTCTCTGTGTTGAGTGTGGAGCCGGCCTGGGGTTCTTTCTCCCTCTCTCTCTGCCCCTCCTCCAACCCCGCTAGATCACATGCATGCATGTTCTCTCTCTAAAAAAAAAATAAAAATAAGCAGATAGACTGTTCTTCAAACAAACAAACAAATGATTAGAATGGTTGCCCATGGGCGCCTGGGTGGCTCAGTGGGTTAAGCCGCTGCCTTCGGCTCAGGTCATAATCTCAGGGTCCTGGGATCGAGTCCCACATCGGGCTCTCTGCTTAGCAAGAAGCCTGCTTCCTCCTCTCTCTCTCTCTCTGCCTGCCTCTCCGTCTACTTGTGATCTCTCTCTGTCAAATAAATAAATAAAATCTTAAAAAAAAAAAAAAAGAATGGTTGCCCATAGGGGAGAAGGCATTGGTGTGAGATGTGGGAATAGGAGCACCTGGCTGGCTCAGTTGGTAGAACACAAGAGTTTTCATCTTGGGATTTTGAGTTCAAGCCCCACGTTGGGCATAGAGGTTCCTTTTTTAAAAATGTTAAAAAGCAAAGAGAGTAAATGAACAGATGAAGAGGAGGAGAGGATCCTCCCATAGACTGATAAGGACAACAAGCCACAAACTGGGGAACATCATTAATGGAACTCTCTTGAGCATGGGGTCCAGACAATTTTCTCAAACGTGTTCCTACAAAAGCATGTTACTCAGGACTCTGCTCAAAGGTTTGGACTTATAATTTGAATAGAGAAAAAGCATGAGAGAAAAACTATAAGGAAACGGATGCAAAAGAAAATGCACCCTAATGATCTATGTCACAATGTAAGGATTTTGAGCAGCAACATCATTTAAACAGCATAAACAGCATCCTGAAGTTACTTTAAGCTGAATCTTTTTTTTAAAGATTTTATTGATTGGGGCACCTGGGTGGCTCAGTGGGTTAAAGCCTCTGCCTTTGGCTCAGGTCATGATCTCAGGGTCCTGGGATCAAGCCCTGCATCAGGCTCTCTGCTCAGCAGGGAGCCTGCTCCCCGCACCCCCACCTGCCTCTCTGCCTATGTGATCTCTGTCTGTCAAATAAATCAATAAAATCTTTTTTAAAAAAGATTTTATTGATTTATTTGAGAAAGAGTGAGCATGGGCTGGGTGAAGAGACAGGGGGAGAGAGAGAAGCAGACTCCCTGTCAAGCAGGGAGTCCGACAAAGGGCTCAATCCCAGGACCCTGGGATCATGACCTGAGCTGAAGGCAGACGCTTAACAACTGAGCCACCCAGGTGCCCCAAGCTGACTGTTAACTGATTTTGCACTTTGGTTCTGGAGTCCAGTATAACGTGTTTTAGTTTTAGAGAACTGTAGGCATGAGAGACAGAAACAGAGTTGTGGGTTTGTTGCATTTAGGAAAATTATAGATATAATAATTTAAGTAGACACAGGGAGTGTATGAGAATTTTTTTTTTCTTACAGGGAACCAATTATTTCCCTGGACTGGATGTTTATCTGTCTGTGGTATTTGGCACTGATGTTCTTCTCAGATGCGAAGAGTCCTTGATCCCCACATTACCACATTCCACCTCTGCTTAAACTCTTACCATAGCTCTCCAGTGCCCTCACACCCTGCATGGTGGCTTATAGGGTCCTCAGGCTCTGACTCCCACTGCCTCCTTTCTCACTATCATTTCCTCATTACTTCGATCTAGCCACTCCCAAGTTTTGAAGGTCTTACATATGCTGTTCCCTCTGCCTGGAATACTCTTCCACTCTCCACCCCAGAGTTCACTATTATTCATCCTTTTGGGGCTCATCTTCGGTACCTCCTCCTCCAGGAAGCCCTCTGGCTTCCTCCAGGGCAGTCCCCTGGACTGAAGCAGGGGCATCATCTGTGCTTTCCCTTCCCAGACCATCCAGGCCCTGACCACTCAGGGTCATCACTCTCTGGCTGGATCTAACTCTCTCAGTGGCTTGGGAGCCCTAGGGGCTGGCTCAGTCACCATCATGTCCCTCATATTGTCCAACACAGGTCAGGCACAGAGCAGGCACTGAATAAATATTTTGTGGATGAGATCATAGTTTTTAAGGCTCAAAGAGTCTGATACTATGTTTTTTTTTTAGATTTTTATTTATTTTATTTGACAGACAGAAATCACAAGTAGGCAGAGGCAGGCAGAGAGGGAGGAAGGGAAGCAGGCTCCCTGCTGAGCAGAGAGCCCAATGCGGGGCTTGATCCCAGGACCCCGGGATCATGACCTGAGCCAAAGGCAGAGGCATTAACCCACTGAGCCACGCAGATGCCCCGTCTGATACTATGATTTTAAGTTTCCGAAAATACATTTTATACCATTCTAGTTTCTCAATCACAGGAAGCTGGCAATCTGTGAATTAATATTAGTTCAGACTTTGTGGCACATACAGATTTTTTTTTTCAATTGGGAAATTCTGGATAAACATCACAGCTAGCAATCTGGGGCCCACGTTTCCCCATGGCTGGTGCCGGTGTTCAGGGCACTGCTTTCCAGCTGACCATGATCCCCAGTCTACTCTTTCATTCCTGTCACCTGTTGCCCAGATGCCCTCGAGTTGGACATCACTGTTCAAAATCTTAAAATTATGAAGTTCCAAGAATCTTAGTAGCAAAGATCCCATGATTGTCAAATGTTGAGTTACTAAAATTCTTGAGATTCTCAGGGAACTGATTCCAACCTTAGGGTTTTAAGATTTCATGATTACTACAATCTATAGTTTCTGTTTCTAACATTCTGCGTTCCCAAGATAACAAAGGTCCCAAGGGTCTAATATTTTAAAGGCTTAAGGCTAATGATTATGAAGTTACATGGCTCTGAAGGTTCTTGGGGTCTTTGCTCATAGTTTTGATTTGTTTTTCATATTTATTTATTTTAAAGATTTTATTTATCTATTTGTCAGAGAGAGAGCGCACAGGTCGGGGGAGTGGCAGGCAGAGAGAAACAGACTCCTCGCTGAGCAAGGAGCCCAACACCGCAGGGCTCCATCCCAGTTCCCTGGGATCATGACCTGAGCCGAAGGCAGATGCTTAACCTCATTTCTAAAGGCCTCAAGTTGGAAGAATCCCTGAGCATGACATTCCAAGGTCCAAAACTCTAGTATTTCAACATCTTGAGATTCTAAGGAAGTATGCTTATAAAATCCCACATTTCTGAACTCTACTTTTCTAAGGCAGCCCCGCCCCAGCCAGTATCCACCAGCCACATGTGGCTATTTAAATTTAAATTAATTAAAACGAAATACAGTTAAAAATTCGGTCCCTCAAGAAGCACTGGCCACACTTCAAGTGCTTACAGCCACAAGTACTAGTGGTTAGTGGTTCATATATTGGACATCACAGATAGAGAACGTTTTCCTGTCACCGAGAAACGTTCCATTCATTGGATGCTGCTGGTCTAGAGATTCACATGCAAAGGGTCTGTGACTCTCTTTCCCATCCTCCAGGCCACCAAGGTTCTTGACCGAGGAGGTACCCAGACACCAGCCCAGCAGCCTCTTCCCCTCCCCTCCCTTCTCCCTCTCACCCAGCCCTCCTCCAGGTACCTGCCAAGGCCTTGATCCGGGAGCACTCAAAGAGCGATGTGGCCGCTGTGGAGGCTGCTGGTTGCTCCCGCTCCCAGCCCCGATCAGGACTCTCCCAGCGGGCTGCAGGGTTGTTGTTGTTGGGGGCCGGGAGGCCCTCCATGTTGTCCACTTCGCCTGGAACCTGCGCCATCGGGGAAGGTGAGGCCTGGGGAGAAGCAGAGGCTCATTAGGCTAGAAACAGAGCCTGAGCTCAGAGGTCCTGCTTCTAATAGTTTCCCTGTCTTTCAAGTAGACAGACTACTACTGACAGTCACTTTCGCCCAGGCCACTTCTCAGGGCGGTGGCAAAGCACCCAGCTTAGCACTCGGCGCAGGGTAGGGGCTCACCAAACTGTCCCTGTATTATTGTTAGAACGATGACACTGTTATCAGTAGAACTCTCCAATGCAGTAAGAACAAGAATTAACATTTATCGAGCATTTGTGCTGTCCCCAGGACTTTATATGCATTATCTTATTTAATTCCCACAAGTTTAATTCCCTAAAGATAGGCTAGTCTTTGGCCTATTTTAGAGAGGAGGTCGCAAAGCTAGTGGGTAGCCAGAGTTCAAATGCAGGTACTGTGATCAAATGATTGCATTAAACAGCCCCAATTTTTCATCCTTATAACCTTGTCCTTTGCCATATAATTCCTGACCGTTCTTCTACTGTAGGGATGGGGAAATCAGAGGAGTGTCCCCTGACAACCTTGACTCTGGGTTTGGCCCCATGACTAGCTTTGATCAACAGGATTAGGGGGAAATTCTGAATTTCCAGCGAATTCTGAGCCTAAAACTCAAGAGACCACATGTTTTTGCTTGTGCTTGATTGTGAGGGTGAGGAAAACGTTGTTGGCATAGTCCTGGTCTAAGGGCCCAGTCACTAAAGCCAAGGCCACCTATAGCCACCAACACCGCTCCCAACACCACATCCCACACATAAGCATAAGGCCAGCTGAGCCAGCCTAAGTCACTGACCTCAGACTTGATGGTTAAATAAACGCTCAGTGTTTTAAGACACTGAGTTTGGGGGTGGTTCCTTAGGCAGCATTATTGTGGCAACAGCAAGCTGACATATTGTCGGATCCAGAGCTAGGCTCTAGAACACTGCCAGATTGCAAATATGAAATTTAAGGGGGTGGGAGACATCAGATACATCTCCTCCTCCCTCCAGGCTCCCTGATTCCAAGACTAAGAAAGGAGGGAATGGTGGGGAGATCACTGTCCTTCTCAAAAACTCAGACATTTGACAACTCAGATTGTAGGAAAGCAGGGCCCAGGTCTTGGTCAGAGTAGTGGAGGTTGTCCCTTTTGGTGGACACTGCAAAATCCCCTGTTATTCTTCTCTCCTTCCGTGGAAAGCTGTAAGTCGGCGCATGGCTGCTACTTACCACCTGTGCGACCTTGGCCAGTCACTTCCTCTCTCTAGGCCTCAGTTTGTTCATCTGTAAAACGGTAATGGTAACAGTGCCCATTTCCTAGGGATGTTTGTAGATGAAATGAGTTAATAATGCAGGGAACATGGTATCTGGTTCATGCAAGCCCTTGATACATGGTCCTTGCTATTATTATTCCTCTGGTCACATATCTTGGCAAACCAAAGTGCCTGTGTTGGAGTCAGACAGACATGAGTTCAAGCCCTGCTTTATTTCCGCTTTAACTTGGTCTCTCTGCCTCAGTTTCTCTCCCTGTTAAAACAGCTGTTTCCTCGGTGGAGGATACTTGGGGATGGGGAGGTACTTAACACTTGGTGAGCTGTCAGCTCCAGGAAGAGCCCTAGCCATTACCCAATTGAATGGAGAAGGAAAGGAGAAGAGGGAGATGGGGGAGGTGGAGAGAGGTGTCCTGCGGCCCCAGCAAAGGCTCGAGGCTGGGGGTAGGAAAAAAATCGATGCTTTAACCATTCCAAGGCCGTGTCTCTCTCTCCCTGCAGTCTAGTCACTGCTCGCAAGGAGGGGGCCTGGGAAGGACAAGGCCCGGGTGGAATACCTACGCATGGCGCGGAGACTGGCTGGGCTGAGGGGTGGGGGTGCATTCTGCCCTGGACCCGTCCCCTCCTCCAGCCGGGGGGACCCTAGGGGCTCAGGCCATGCCCACAGCGCGCGGGGGAGGGATGCTGGGCAGGTGGGGAGATGCTGCAGGGAGGGGCTATCACCCCACGCCGCTCACCTGGGCCCGCAGCCGCCGGTGCCGCTGTCTCCGCTGCTCGCAGAGCCCGACCGCCCTCCCTGTCGGCGTCCGTGGCCCGGCCCGGCCCGTTCCGCTCGGCCCCGCGGGCCCCGCCGCTCGACCAGATCCGCATGCGCCGCCGCCGCCGCTGCCGCGCCTCCCCCGCTCGCGCGGCCGCCGCGCTCGGCGCGCCCCCGGGACCCCCTCCCGCCCGCGGTCCCCCGCCGCCTCGGCCGCCTGCAGCGCTGGCCCACGCGCGGTCACACACCGAGTCACAGCACTCGCGGGGCCAGAGGTAGCGTCACCCACAGCCACGCACCCTCACGGGGTCACACACTCCCACACTGGCACACACACACACAGGGTCACATACAGCGGCGCAAACACGACCCACAGCCACACACTCACACAGTATCACCCCCTACGGTGTCACACAGAGTCAAACATTCAAACTCAGACTCAGTCACACGCTCATGGGGTCCCACACTGGCACAGTGCCCGACAGCCTCACACATAGTGACACACTCGAATAGTGCCGCCACCACCCACGCTGTGTCACACACAATCACGCAAATGTCATACACTGTCGCACACTGCCATGGGGTCACAAGCAGTCACAAGCAGGTCACACACAGCTTCGCAATCACACAGTGTCACACACTTTTACACACTCAAACTTGTCACATCAGTCACACACGTGTCACACATCCTGTAACTGTCACACACTCATACGTCATGCAGTCACAAGAAGTCACAAATAGCATCACAAGAACGGTTAATACCCACAGTCACACACTCAAATAGGGTCACGGTCACACATCCCAACATGATACGTGGGGGGTCATACACTGTCACTGTCTAACAGTCACACACTCCCATAAAACACATCTCACACATGTCCCACGCCAAATCCCCCAGCTTCATGGATGCATACAGCATCACAGACAGACACAGTGTCATCCGCAGTAGCACCACAAGGTCACAAAAGAACATCATGAAGGCTTGCCACACGTGGTGTCACATGCGGTCTCATAATGTAACATAGTGCTACACACAGAGGTTGGCACATGGTGTCACCCACAAACTGGCTCTCCCTTGGGGTTACTCACAGTCCCAGAGTCACACGGGCACATATACACACAGTTACAGGGTCACACCCTCCCTCCCTCACTTTCTTCCCTTGCAGCTTCCAGAAAGCCTTTGGGCACAGTGGGAACCCCAGGTCAGCGTCAGGCCCTAGGAGAGGGGGCGTGAGCTAGGCTAGGCAGGTGGGCGGAGCCCGAGTTTCGCCCCGCCTCCGGCTGGAGCGCAGAGGCGGGGCACCAGGTCCACCCACGCTCCTCCCAGTTGGCCAGATACGGCCACGCCTCCCAGCCTAAGTGACAGGCGGAGAGAACGGTGCCGGGCCGCAGGCAGAGGCGTGCAGCCTACTACGTCCCGCCCGCCGCGTTCTTCCTGGCTAGAGGCGTGGCCTGTTTGGCCCAGAGGAAGCTGAGGCGTGGCCTTCTGTCCCTGCCCCGCCCCCTCTCTCCCGCCTGAGAAGGACTGAGAGGGCGGCCAGGCAGCCAGTAGATTCCCGGTTCCCGCGCGTCGTGCAACTCCGTGGCCTCGCACCCCCACGACTCCGCAGAATGGCCGTCAAGAAGATTGCCATCTTCGGCGCCACGGGCAGGACCGGGCTCACCACGCTGGCGCAGGCGGTGCAAGCAGGCATGAGCTGGGGTGGGCGGGGGATGTCAACGGGGTGCACGTGCAGCGCATTAGGAAGGGGCCTCCTGAGGCTGGTTGGGCCATCAGTGCTTTGGTTTGTGACCTAGGGGCAAAGCAGGTGGCGACGGGGACAGAAGTGGGGGATGCTGTGAGATCCAACTTTATGTGAGTCCAAGGACTAGGAATTGGCCCTGGGAGGCAAGGGGGGACTCCAGTGACAGGTTTAAATACAATGCTCTTAGGAAACGTTGTTATTGTAGTTTTGGTGGTTGTTAGCACACCCAGCGAAGGCTTCCTCAGCCAGGCAGCGGCTTGCCTCTCAGCGCCTACCAATCTTCCCCAGTGTTAAATCCTCATCGCCCTCAGAACCAGTATCACTTTACTTGACAGAGGAGAAAACTGAGGCGCAGAGAGTGGCTTGCCCAATATCAGACCGCTGGAAAGTGGTGGTGCTGGGATTTGAACCCAGCCTGTGCTCTTAACTGCCAACAAAAGTCCACGGGCTCCTGGCCGGGGCACCAAGGCTGGAAGGGGGGGGCCGGTTGCTGGGAGCACCTAATGAAAAAAGCGTAGCAGAGACATAGGTGAAGACTTGGGCTCTGGTCGTGGGAAAGTGGGTGAGAGCTAGAAATTCACAGTTGTCTCAAGGAAGGGGATAAGCACCCGGCAGCCTCCCTGCCTCCACCATCCAGACTTCACCAACCCCCAGTGGGGCCTGGGACTTCCAGATATAGGGCCCCACCCTTGCTGGTCTCAGTGACTCTGAAGATATTAGCTATCTGGGTGCCCCCAAAGGGGTGGAGGCTGCTAGGATCCCACTCTGATGTCTCATAGCCCAGCCCACCCTCTGCACACTCTGCCTGAGAGTTCCTTGTCAGGCCCACTGCTCACCCCTTCCCCAGAAAGACCTAGTGAGGATCTTGATTTGTGGGGAGGGTGGAAAGAAATTTGTGGATAAGCATTTCTGGGGGAGGAAGTAAGACGGAGAAGTTTAGAGGTGCTGAGTCACCATGAGGATCTGGATTCCCATGTGACTCCCTTACCCTTAATCCTGAATTCCATGAACTGCGTTTGTCCGCCCTGCTGGGCACAATTGGGACTGCACCCCCAGGCAATTGAGAGCTGAGGCCTGGGGGAGGCCCTGCCTTCTCACTGTGGCTCTGACAAGTCTCTTCAGAGCCACAGTGAACCCCTGAGCCTCACTGTCCCCATCAGAAGAGCTTGACTGAATTGGGACTTTATTTACCTCAGTGATTCTATGAGGCTTATTCTAGCCTGCCCGCATACCAATCCCAGCTCTAACACTTACCATCTACATAGTCAAATGCCTTATCATCTGGGTGCCTGGATAGCTGGAAAGTGGGAATAAAACTAGTAGCGCTTGCTCCTGGGCGCTTGCAATGATTAAATGAGATAATATATGCAAAATGCGCAGAACCATGTTCAGTATATAGTTGGTGCTCAGTAAGCCTTCTGTAGGCTAAGTGAACTCATAGTCGTGTGAACCCAGCTTAGTTGCCTAAAATTGCCTCAATTTCTCCATCTTCAAAATGGGCAGATAATACCTTTTAGGGTTGTTGCAATCTGGTGCTTTTCAAACTGTGGGTGACAGCGAGTTTTGAAATATACTTAGTTGGTCACAAAGGTGTCAGAGTGTATCGCATGTTGAATATTGGTGTTATGAACCTTCTTTCAGTTACCTATGCATGGATTTGTATATACTGGGTTAGGCTTTGATATTCATTTTGTACTGAGGATTGAGATCAAAGAAGCCTAAAGGGGGCATGATCTCTGTAACGTACTCTCAGATTGTTAGGAAAAAAAATGTGTGTTTATGTATAAATGTATTTATATATATACGTATACAATTATATATGTTATGTATTATATACACACACACAGAAAGATAAAGCAAAAGCAAGCATGAGGATTGAGGTCTTGCAACTTTCCGAGGTGTCTAAATTTATTTCAAAATAAAAAATTAAGAGAAAAATATCAAGTAAGGGATTTGTAAAAAAAAAAAAAAAAAAGAAGAAGAAGAAGAAAATGAAGAAGAAGGAAGAAGTTTGGAAGTACCATCCAAACGCTCTGTTTTCTAAAGGGTAAAAATCTGTAAATTCTAAAACACTGCTGTTTGGTATGGTGGCCACTGATCACATGTGGCTATTGAAATTTTCATTTAAATGTGGGTTGTGTTAAAAAAAAATTTTTGGAAAAAAAAGATACCATTCGTCCATAGAAAGAGCTTAGCACAGCACTTGGCCGGTAAGAGGTTCTCCATAAATGTCACTAATCAGCAAAAATAGAACACTAATGGGCACCCTTGTACTGAGCCTGTGTCCAAGTTCTCACTCTCCAGGAGGACATTTTTCTCCCCCAGAATACCCGGAATTTACTAGGGTCCGTTTTAACCATTGGTAGTTAACCAATGCCTTCATTGGCTCCCCGATGTATATGAGTACAGCACAGGTTTTGTGTCATTCCCTTAAGAAGGGTGGTCACATGGGATGGGGATACTGGGATTTATCGTTTTCACGCTAGAGGGGAGACTGGGGTCCAATCAGGGAAGGTGTTTCCTGTGATTCCTCAGCTAGTAGGTGGCAGAGTTGGAACCTAGGTCCATAGGGCAGTAAAGCCTGCACTTTTGTGTTTACCAAACCCCAGGGAGATGGTGGCAAATATGACGATGTCCCCAGAACTGCAGGGCCATTGATTTACTCCAGGGCAGTGTAAGTGACAGAGGACCATGGCAGAGGACACCCAAGTAGCCGGTGGCCCCGGGGAAAGGAAAAGGGTGCTCAAGGCAGAGGGGGCAGCACGTGCAAAGGCCAGGAGGCAGGAAACAACATGATGGATTTGGGGAACTGGAAGAGGTGCAGTGGGTGAAGAGGGCAGTGGGTCCAGCACAGGCTGGAGAGGAGAGGCCAGACCCCGAGGGACTGGAAGGCTGTCATGAGGAGCATAGACTTTATCTCAGGGCACTGTGGGGAAGGGCATCATGGGAGGGATACGAGCAGGAGGGGACTTCAGTGTAACTGTGGAAAGCTCTGCCTGGCTGCCATGTGGAATATGGATGAGAGGGGGTGAGACAGGGGCCAGGAACCCAGGGAGGCCTAGACCAGGACAGGAAATAACATTCTTTTTTTTTTTTTTTTTTTTAAGGGTTTTTTTTTTTGACAGAGAGAAAGAGCGCACAAGCAGGGCAAGCAGCAGAGAGAGAGGGAGAATCAGGCTCCCTGCTGATCAGGAACTCTGACACAGGACTAGATCCCAGGACACTGAGATCATGACCCGAGCTGAAGGCGGACTCTTAACTGACTGAGCCACCCAGGCCCCCAGGAAATAACATCTGAGATGATTAAAAATTGCGGGAACAGCTAGCACCCACAGATCACTCATTCCTGTGCCAGGCACTCCCCTAAACTTTTCATTTGTCTTAGCTTCATACTTTTTTTTTTTTGAACATTTTATTTATTTGAGGGGCGCCTAGATGGCTCATTGGGTCAAAGCCTCTGCCTTCAGCTCAGGTCATGATCCCAGGGTCCTGGAATCGAGCCCCGCATCGGGCTCTCCGCTCAGCGGGGAGCCTGCTTCCCCCACCCCTCTGCCTGCCTCTCTGCCTACTTGTGATCTCTGTCTGTCAAATAAATAACTAAAATATTTTTTAAAAAAGACTTTATTTATTTGAGAGAGAAGAGAATGAGAGAGAGAGAGGGAAAGAGAGAGAGAGAGAGCATGAGATGGGGGAGGGTCAGAGGGAGAAGCAGACTCCCTACCCAGCAGGGAGCCCAGTGCGGGACTCGATCCCGGGACTCCAGGACCATGACCTGAGCTGAAGACGGCAGCTGCTTAACCAACTGAGCCACCCAGGTGCCCAAGTTTCATACTTTTATAACAGCTTTGTTTTGTTCAGATTTCCTTCACATCCCATATAATTCACCCACTTGAAGTATACAACTTAGTGCTTTCTGGCCTAATCACAGAGTTGTGCAGACATCATCCCAATTAATTTAGAACATTTTCATCACCCCCAAAAGAAATACCTAGGAGTCACCACCACCCCCCATTTTTCTTCTTAACCTCTCCCCCAGCTGTGGGCAACTACTCATCTACTTTCTGTTTGTATGGATTTGCCTGTTCTGGACGTTCCAAATAAATGGAATCCTACACAGGGATTCCTGGGTGGCTCAGTTGGTTAAGCGGCTGCCTTCGGCTTGGGTCATGATCCCAGCATCCTGGGATCGAGTCCCACATCAGGCTCCTTGCTCAGCAGGGAGCTTGCTTCTCCCTCTGCCTGCCGCTCTCCCTGCCTGTGCTCTCTCTCTCTCTGACAAATAAATAAAAATAAAATCTTTAAATGGAATCCTACACTATCTGGTTCTTTGTGCCTGGCTTTTTTCACTTAGCAAAAAATATTTTTTCAAGGTGTATCTATGTTGTAGCATGTGTCAGTATGTCCTTTCTTTCCATCATTGGATACTGTTGTGTACATTGTATGGATAGACCACATTTTATTTATCCATGTGGTTGAGGGACATTTCCACTTTGGGCTATTGTGAATAATGCCTCTGTGGACTTTGACCTACTAATTTTTTTTTAAATATATATATACATATTTTTTTTAAAGATTGTATTTATTTATTTGACAGATAGAGAGATCACAAGTAGGCAGAGAGGCAGGCAGAGAGAGAGGGGGAAGCAGGCTCCCTGCCGAGCAGAGAACCCGACGCGGGGCTCGATCCCAGGACCCTGAGATCATGACCCGAGCCGAAGGCAGAGGGTTAACCCACTGAGCCACCGAGGCGCCCCTGACCTACTAATTTTTATGTGAATGTATGTCTTCAGTTCCCTTGGGCATATACCTAGGAGTGGAAAGGCTGAGTCATCTGGTAACTCCATGTATTTTTGTTGTTGTTTTTGTTTTTGAAGATTTTATTTTTTTATTTGACACAGAGAGAGAGAGATATCACAAGTAAGCAGAAAGGCAGGTGGCAGGAAGGGGGGGGAGGAGGGCGGCGGGAAGCAGGCTCCCTGCTGAGCAGAGAGCCCAATGTGGGGCTCCATCCCAGGACCCTGAGATCATGACCTGAGCAGAAGGCAGAGGCTTTAACCCACTGAGCCACCCAGGAACCCCAGATAACTCCATTTTTATTCTTTAGAGGAACTACCAGACTTTTTCAAAGCAGCTGCATCATCACCACACCCAAAAGTAGTGTATGAGGGTTTCAATTTCTCATGTGTGCACCAATATTTAATGTCTGTCTTTTTTTATTACCCATTCTAGTGGGTGTGGAGTTGTATCTCAGTGGTTTTGATTTGCATTTCCTTGATGACCAGTGATGTTGAGTGTCTTTCCACATATTTATTGGCCATTTGTGTATCTTCCTTGGAGAAGTCTCTATTCGGATATTTTGCCCAATTTTTAACTGGGTTGTTTATCTTTTTATTTCTGAGGTGTAGAAGTTCTTTATATATCTTAAATACAAGTTCCTTATCAGATGTATGACTTGCAAAAGTTTCCTCCCATTCTATGGATTATCTTTTCGTTTTCTTGACGGTGTCCTTGAAGCACACAAGTTTTTAATTTTGATGATGTCAGTGTGTCTGTGTTTTCTTCTGTGGCTTGTGTTTTTCATGTCATAGCTAGGAAACTATTGCCTGATCCAAAGTCACAAAGATTTACAGCTGTGTTTTTTTTTTTTTTCTAAGATTTTTTTTTTTATGGTTTTAGCTCTTACATTTAGGTCTGTGGTCATTTTGAGTTAATTTTCATATATGGTGTGAGGTAGGGATCTGACTTCATTCTTTTTATAGATGAATATCCAGTTGCCCCAGCATCATTTGTTGAAAAGATTGGGGCGTCTGGGTGGTTCAGTGGGTTAAAGCCTCTGCCTTCGGCTCAGGTCATGATCCCAGGGTCCTGGGATCAAGCCCTGCATCAGGCTCTCTGCTCAGCAGGGAGCCTGCTTCCCCCTCTCTCTCTCCCTGCCTCTCTGCCTACTTGTGACCTCTCTCTCTCTGTGTCAAGTAAATAAATAAAATATTTAAAAAAAGAAAAGACAAGACAAGACTATTCTTTCCCCCATTGAATTGTCCCGGCACACTTGCCAAAAATCACCTGACCACGTTAAGCCTTTCGGTACATTATTGAAATCTACATTAACCCTGTAAGGTAGAGACTATTATTAGTGTGCCTTTATAAATGAAGGCCCTAAGGCCAAGAGAGGCTAAGTGACTTGCCCCTTGTCATACAGCTAGCTAGTGGTGGGGCCGCAGTTCAAACCCAGTGTTACTTTGAGCATTAAATGAATTAATGTATGTGAAAAGTTGTATAAATATTATCCTTATTATCAACATCTTTGCTCCAGAGTGTTCAAATCTCCCATCATTTTTATTTATTTATTTATTTATTTATTTATTTTAAACATGTTGGGTTTTTTCCTTTTTTTATTATTTTTTAAGACTTTATTTATTTATTTGACAGAGAGAGAGAAAGCACAAGTAGGCAGAGCGGCAGTAGAGGGTGAGGGAGAAGCAGGCTCCTCACTGAGCGGAGAGCCCCATGGAGGACTCGATCCCAGGACTTTGGGATCATGACCAGAGCTGAAGGCAGATGCTTAACCAACTGAGCCACCCAGGGACCCCTTTGTTGCATTTCTGTTTCAAACATGCACAAGACATCCTCTTCCCAGCATCCAGTAATGTTTAGCACATGGTGGACCTCTCAGTCGTAGTAATAATACCTGTTTTCTTGCATGCCACTTCTCTATAAACTCTCACTAGGGTTACAGGCAGGTCTGCGAGGAGGTCAAAGGCCTTCGTCAAATAGGTTACAGGGTTGGGCAGCGAGGTCTGCGGTGAGGTGTGAGCATCGGCACTGGGGCTTGGGGTCCCTGTCCTTGTCCCAGCTGTCCGGCATGGTGGCAGCAGCGTGGGGGGGCTCTGCTATCCCACATGTGATCCTTTCCCGTCATTTGTTTTTGAGAAATACATGAGGACAGAAGTGGAACAATGTTGTTTTTCCTTTTCTCGTTTTCCAAATAATTGAG
Source organism: Enhydra lutris kenyoni (assembly GCF_002288905.1). NCBI lineage: Eukaryota > Metazoa > Chordata > Mammalia > Carnivora > Mustelidae > Enhydra > Enhydra lutris. Next base: position 8,552,151 of record NW_019154169.1, on the reverse strand, counting down.
TACTTCACGTGTTTCAGTTCTTTGTGGTCCATATTCGTTTGGATAAATCATATTGTCCCTGATTTTTCCAGTGAGCTGTCTCAGTCAGCTCAGGCGCCTGTAACAAAATACCATTGACTGGTGACTTCAATGATAAACATTTATTTCTCATAGTTCTGGAGACTGAGAAGTCCAAGATAAGGTATCAGTAGATCTGGCTTCTGGTGAGGACCCTTTTCCAGGATTCCAGACAGCTGACTTCTTGCTGTGCCTCACCTGGTGAACAGAGAGTGCTGGTCTCTCTTCCTTTTTTTTTTTTTTTTTTTCTTTCCTTTTTTTTCTTTCTTTCTTTTTTTTTTTTTTTTTTTTCTTTAAGATTTTATTTTGGGGCACCTGGGTGGCTCACTCGGCTAAGCGTCTGCCTTCGGCTCAGGTCATGATATCAGGTCCTGGGATCGAGTCCCACATGGGGCTCCTTGCTCAGTGGGGAGCCTGCTTCTCCCTCTGCCTGCTGTTCCTCCTGCTTGTGCACTCTCTGACTCTTGTCAAATAAATAAAATCTTTAAAAAATATATAAAATGGATGTGTATGTGTGGGGACATAGAGTTACTCAAAATTCTTTGGGAGGGGACATACCAAGATGGTATGTCCATTTTAATGACCACTTAGACTGAGCCCAGACCTTCAGAAGTAAGCCTGGAGGACTAATCGCATCACTGGGCAACCTTTGGGCAACTCATGTTTTCCTCTATACCTCAGTTTCCTCCAGGACCAAGGATAGGGGGCATAGACCACTGGGATGCTAGGCTTTAACCCTGTAGTTGCTGGAGAGTGGAGCAGTCTGGGAGTGCTGGGGGAGGCCCTTGGAGGCAGGTTGTTTACAAACTGGCATGAAGGTATTGCCACCTCACAGGGGGCCTGGGGGGTGATTTGGGGGTTTGTGGCACCCTCTAGGACCCAGCTCCTGGAGCCTGGGGGTGCCAGTCCACAAGCCTACTGACGTGCCTTTCTGTCCTTCTTTGCCCACAGGTTATGAGGTGACAGTGCTGGTGCGGGATGCCTCCAGGCTGCCCCCAGAGGGGCCCCAGCCGGCTCACGTGGTAGTGGGTGATGTTCTCCATGCGACCGATGTAGACAAGACTGTTGCTGGGCAGGATGCCGTCATCGTGCTGCTGGGCACCCGCAATGACCTCAGTACTGGGCCCCCCCTCTGCCCACGGCCCACCCCTGGGCCTCGGCCCCCAGCACCACCCCCGCCCCCGGCCCCACCCCTGCCACCCCCGCCACCACCGCCGCCTGCTAGTGACAGCCACTCTCTGTCCCCTCTAAGGTCCTACCACAGTTATGTCCGAGGGCGCCCGGAACATTGTGGCGGCCATGAAGGCCCATGGCGTGGACAAGGTCGTGGCGTGCACCTCGGGTGGGTGGTGGGGTCATAGGGATGGGACTGAAGGGTTGGGTAGGGGTAGGTCCTGGACAGGCAGCCAAGGGGCTTCTGCAAGGTGGCATTGGAGCCATCCCAAGTTACTCTGCATTTGTTGAGCACTAACTGTGTGCATGAACCTTGCTGGGTGATGCTGGGGACACAGTGGTGACCAATACATCCCTGGGCTCTGTACTCCTGGGTCTCGTAGGTGGGAAGGAAGTGGTGAACAGCCCCATTGCTGCACAGTGGTAGGCCCCAGAAGTTGGGGCCAAGATGGAGCAACACAGGCAGAGGGAAAAGGGCCAGAACAGGAGAAACCCTGAGGTGGCCCCTGACCCAGCCCGGGAGGAGGGCAGGGAGAGCCTCCTGCAGGAAAGGACAGAGCCTGGCTTACGCAGACCAGGTCTGTCCTCTCACAGAGTTCCCCCATTTATGAGGAGAGGGACATTAAACAAATGCTTGCCTCAAATCGTCCAAAGGACAGGGTTCATAACAGGGACAGCTAAAGCGAACAGCATTTACTGAGCACTGACCATGTGCTAGGCACCATCTGAGGCCTTAGGGACGAATGCCACTTAATCCTCACCAAATTCTGAGTATCTACACTCACAGAGGCACATGCTAGGTGCTCAGTTAACAGAAGCAGTTCTTATGCCCTGTTGCATGGAAGGCAGAGGAAGCCCAGGGAGGCCCACCAGCTGTGCTGAGTTCATACAGATCATGGCTGGCTGTGTCTCCATGGTCTCCATGCCTTGCCCCTGTGTTTCATCCTCCCAGGAAGGGAAGCGACCTGGGGTGGGGGGCAGAGGGATCAGTAGGTGCAAAGCTCTGAGGTGGGAGCATGGCGGGGGCAGAGTATGTGAAAGGGAGTGTTGGGTGGGCAGACCAGGGAGGAGGCAGATAGGTAACTGGACAGGAGCAGGTGGGGAGAGATGTGATCAGCCCTTGGGTGGCCGTCAGGAAGCCAGGAGGCTGGGCCAAATGCAAGGCCGTGGAGAGCCCCTGTAGGGTTTTGTTCTGGCCTAAGGCTGGCAGGCTGTGTGGCCTGGGCAGTCTGTGTTCAAGCTTTGGCTCACCATGCCCTGTGTTCCCTCCACCCCAGCCTTCCTTCTGTGGGACCCAACCAAGGTGCCCCCACGACTGCAGGACGTGACCGATGACCATATCCGGATGCACAAGGTGCTGCAGGAATCGGGCCTGAAGTACGTGGCTGTGATGCCACCACACATAGGTGAGTGGGTCTGGGACCTGGTGGCAGGGTCACCACCAGCTCGCCCCCTCCTGTCTGCAGGGGAGGTCCGCCAGGGCTTCCCCAGCCGGTCTAAAATTGCAGGCCTTCCCCTTTCACTTTCTCTTCTCTGTCTTGCTTGCTTTTGTCTCCTTTCTGACACCTTTTTGCCTCGCTCTGTTGAACCAACCACCCCAAGTTCAGAAATGTAAAACAACGCTTATTTATTATTATTATTATTATTTGAAGTGAGTTACTGGGGCTAACCCATCTTCAAGGGAAGGGGACTTCCCTTTCACCACACAGAGCATATCATTCCTTTCTTTTCTTTCTTTTTTTTTTTTTTTTAAGATTTTATTTATTTATTTATTTGACAGAGAGAGCTCGCGCACAAGTAGGCAGAGCGGCAGGCAGAGAGAGAGGAGCAGACTCCCCGCTGAGCAGGGATGCGGGGCTCCATCCCAGGACCCCGGGATCATGACCTGAGCCGAAGTCAGACGCTTAACCTACTGAGCCACCCAGGCGCCCCATATCATTACTTACCTTATTTAGTGTGTGCCTCTATCACTAGGATGTTAACTCTTTGAAGGCAGGGATTTTGTCTAATTTCAATCACAGCTATATTCCCACTGCCCAGAACAGGGCTCAGCATATAGTAGACACTCAGTAAATATTTGTCTGATGAATTAATCCAGAGGAACCACACTTCCCAGTGGCATTGTGGAGAGGATCAAAAACTATACCTACTATACCTACCTACAACCTCTTTTCCTCTCCCAGGTCTGGAATCCTCCTTGAGAGACACACAGAGTCAGACTCAGGGAGACATTCATTCAATTACTCATTCATTTCACAAATGTCTCTTGCATACAGAGTGTGTGCCCTTGTGACACAGTCACAACATGAGCAGGGGGCAACAGAGAGAGGGAGAAGCAGACTCCCTGCTGAGCAGGGCACTTGACACAGGGCTCGATCCCAGGACCTCTAGATCATGACCTGAGCTGAAGGCAGGTACTTAACCTGCTTAGCCACCCAGGCACCCCTGCTATGAGCAGTTCTACTTTGCCCTCTGCCTCCTGGGACCCCTGACAGGAGGAGGCCTGCACACATTCTAGAGGGTCAAATAAAGTTCAGTGTTTAGGTTCAGTTCAGGGCCCTCCTGGGACCAGAATCCTAAGCTTTGACTCAGTGGCAGTGGTGAGGCTGCAGGGTGAAGCTGAGTCAAAATCCCAGCCCTGGCACCAGGTGGACCTCGGGCCCATGGCCTCTGGCCTTGGTTTTGTCGTCTCTGAACAGAGTACATATTACAGAGTGTCTGTGCATATCTTGATCTCCCGGGTTTGAAGTGAAACCCAAAGACATCATGCCTCAAAAGTATTGAACACATAGTACCATTCTAAAAAAAAAAAGGGAGGGGGGTAAATATATCTATTTAAATATATGTATGTTAAAAATGGGGGTATAGGGGCACCTGGGTGGCTCAGTGGGTTAAGCCTCTGCCTTCGGCTCTGGTCATGATCTCAGGGTCCTGGGATCGAGCCCCGCATCAGGCTCTCTGCTCAGCAGTGAGCCTGCTTCCCCCTCTCTCTGCCTGCCTCTCTGCCTATTTGTGATCTCTCTCTCTCTCTGTGTCAAATAAATAAATAAAATCTTTAAAAAAAAATGGGGGTATATATGTATAAATATATACATATTTTAAACTTTTTTTCTGAAAAAAAAAAAAAAAAAACCAAGAAATTTTTTTTTTTTTTTTAAGAAATTTTTAAAAATTAGGGGCACCTAGGTGGCTCAGTGGGTTAAGCCTCTGCCTTCGGCTCAGGTCATGATCTCAGGGTCCTGGGATCGAGTCCCACATCGGCCTCTCTGCTCTGCAGGAAGCCTGCTTCCCTCTCTCTCTCTCTCTACCTGCCTCTCTGTCTACTTGTGATCTCTCTCTGTCAAATAAATAAAATCTTTAAAAAAAAAAATTTTTTTTTTTAAAAAGAAATTTTTAAAAATTAAAAAAAAAATTTTTTTCTGGCTGAACCATTTGAGAGTACGGTCCAGACCTTGTCACACTCCACTCCTAGGACATCAGTAGGCATCTCCCAAGAAGAAAAGTCTTCGGGAATGACCCTCTCTACCTATAGTGCACCAAGGGAATGGATCTTAACTCTTACCACGTCATTTAGTGTCCATGCCATAGTCGATAATCAGATTTTTCGGGGCGCCTGGCTGGCTCAATGGGTTAAGCCTCGCCTTCAGCTCAGGTCATGACCTCAGGGTCCTGGGATCGAGCCCCACATTGGGTTCTCTGCTCATCAGGGAGCCTGCTTCCCCCTCTCTCTCTGCCTGCCTCTCTGCCTACTGGTGATCTCTCTCTCTCTGTGTCAAATAAATAAATAAAATCTTTTAAAAAAAGTGTTCAGATTTCTCCAACCGTCAAGAAATATTGGAATGCCTGCATGGCTCAGTTGGAAGAGCTGCAATTCTTGATCTTGGGGTTGTGGGTTTAAGCCCCACATTGGGGCAGAGATTACTTATCTTGGGTGCAGAGATTACTTAAAAGTAAAATCCTTAAAAAATGTAAAAATATATATATACTTCAGTGTTCCCTCCCTACAAAATCAGGATCCAACCAAGGATCGTGGGTTGTGTGCTGTGTCACCTTGAATCTGGAACAATCCTCCATCTCTTTTTTGAAATATGTCTCATAAAATTAACCAAGCCGGGTATCTTTCTAAATATCCCATGTTCTGGATTTCTCTGCTTGTTTTCTCTCAGGCTCAGATTAAACACTGTTGGCAGGAATGCCGCTTGAGAGAGGGTGTATGTTTTTTCGTGCACATGGTTCCAGGTTGCCCCTGCACGGGTAGGCTGAGTTCAGTCCCTCAGTTAAGTTGGTCACTGTCAGAGTTTTTTAACTATCATAGTGGAGCCAACAGATGCCCTCCTAACGGCCAGGTTATGCCTCCAGATGTAAGGACCCAGAGCAAATCTAGCCTTTGCCACTGGGAAGTCACCCTTTGCAAGCCTGGGGTTGACTTTCTCTCCTGCGGATTCAGTTTGCTCATGGGTAGCATTGAGTTATTAACCGTTCCTAGCCTAGTCCCTGCTTTTTTTCTCTCCTTGTAACATATTATCTATTTTACTCTCTTATTTGTTGCCTTTTCCCAGGGAACCTCTGCATGCAAAGGGCAGGGGTTCTTGTATGTTTCGTCCCTTGCTGGTTGCTCAGCACCCAACTCCTAATAGGCCATCAATAAGGATTTGTCGAATGAATGAAGTAAGGGGTATAGACTGGCGTCCTCCATGTTTGTAAGAGTTTCATACATCATTGACTTTTACACCTTCTGGGCTGGGGATGCTGTAAGCACTCAGGAGTGATCATGTGCTGTGGAGAGGGGAAAAGACATGGGCTTCACCCATCCCGTGTCCTTACCTTGCAGGAGACCAGCCGCTGACAGGGGCCTACACGGTGACCCTGGACGGACGAGGGCCCTCCAGGGTCATCTCCAAACACGACTTGGGCCACTTCATGCTGAGCTGCCTCACCACCGATAAGTACGACGGGCACAACACCTACCCCTCCCACCAGTATGACTAGGGCTGTGACCCTGTCCAGGAGGACAGCATTCTGGGAAATGGAGAACAGAGGAAAGGAGTAAATAAACCTTGAGCCAAGAGCTTCAAATTATTCTACAAGAACCAACTCTTGTGACTCTTCCTCTGTCTGGCTTTGTGTGGGTGATTCGGGGTCTCTATCTGCCTCGGGGAAGGTTTTCATTCATGTATTTGTCTGACCCCGTGCTAGAGACCAGGTGAGGAGTGTGAAGACCCAGGGGTGACCTGAGCTTCACAGATCTCACAGTCCAGGGAGGAAGACATCCTGGCCTGCGAAGTGACAACCCAGAGAGGCCACAGCTCTGAAGAAGGAAGCCCAGATGGCTGAGAGAACTATCTGACCAAGCTTGGGGACCAAAGAAGTTAATAATACTCCTCCGCTTAGAGGGGAGAAGTGGTCGGCCCCAAGAGGCTGTTACATGGAAGCTAAACCAGGCAGAATCATTATAAAAAGGTTGAGCTTTATTCTGAGGTTCTGTGTAAGGAGTGGAGCAGGAGAGAGGTGGGGAGTGGGCACAGTCAGATTTGTGTTTTATAAAGCTGCCCTTGGCTGCTGGGTCAAGGGATACCAAGACAGAGGCCTTGAGCCAGACAAGAGAGTGGGCGTGAGCGGAGTGGACAGTCCACGATGGGGGTGGGGGGGTAGAGATGGAGGAAGAAGCAAAGAGCTAGAACCTGGAGACAGGGTTACAGTGGGGCCACTCTAACATGAAGGGGAGTGCAGGGGGGGGCTGGAAAAGGGGCAGGTTTAGGAGGGGGAAGAATGACCCCTTCCTAATCATGTCCCTCTTTGATATCTACTGTCCCCTGCCCTTGTTCCCCAGAGGCACCTTTCCCACCTCTGAGTGAGCCACTCCTCCCTCCCTATCTCCAGCCTCCCCCAACCCTACCTCCCCACCCAACACCTTTTCCTTTCTCCTCCAAAAAAAAAAAAAAAAATCCATTCCATTCCTATATTGTTTCTGCAAGCAGCAGGATGACTGGTTGACAAATTCCAACCAATGAGAACTGGTCTGAAGAACTGATCGACAAATTCCAACCGATGAGAACTGGACTCTCTTCAGAGCCTTAAACCTCCCCCCTCCTCTTGGTGAAACTTGTGGGGGTGGGGCACGACTGGTTCAGGCTTTGGGGCAGTAGCCCTGTTTTTTTGTTTTGTTTTGTTTTGTTTTGTTTTGTTTTATGCCCTCTTGCTCTTTCTGTCATATTGGGCATTTACAAAACTTCACTCAGTGCCTTCCTTGTGTCCAGCCATGTGCTAGGTAACGCTATGGACCAAGTCCCCGTTGGTACCTGCCCTCCGTGGGGGGGCCCCGCAGTCCCAACCGCGAGTGCACACAGGGCCAGGAATGGGAGGCATGGGCAGAGGGGTCAGGGCCAGGACAGGGGAAGCCCAGGACACTAAGGCAGCCCATAGTGGTACTTCACCCATTCTGGAGCGTCAAGGGAGAACGGAAGGTGTATTTTCAGGATGGGGAAACAAGTTTAAAGATCCAGAGGCCGTCTACCGTCATTTTTGAGTACTTGCTATGGTACATAAAAGACTGGGGATTAGGCAGGAAGGAAGAAAACAGACAAAAATCTCAGCGTTTATGGCGGCGGCGGGCACGTAAAGTCATTTTGTGAAAACTGAAATTCAATCACTGTGGCCGGATCCTGGGGAGCCAGGAGGAGTGTGCTTCAGGCCAGACGGTAAAGGGCTTTGTGGCAAAAGGGGAGGAGCTGGGACTTTGTCCCCGGGGCAGTAGCGAGCAAGGAATGAGTTCCCAGCAGTGGAGGTGGCATCCTGCCTGAGAGGAAGGACGGGGCTCCGGAAGGAGGGGTGCTGGAGAGACCACCCAGGACTTGCAGAGAAATCCTGAGGATTAAGAAAGGGGCCGCGGGGTACAGAGCGGGCGGGAGCTGGGGGGCCGGGCAGGAAGACAGGAAGCCGGCTGCGATCGCCCAGGCAACGTAGGCCGCGCCGAACCATTGGCTGGTCTTCAGCGGCGTCATCCTTGCCCGGCAGCTTCCGCCCTCGGAACGCCGGGGGCGCGTCCTCCGCCGGGGCTCAGCCCCACCCGCCCGGAAAGCGGGGTGGGGAGGGGCGTGCCAAGCAGCCTCGCCCCGCCCCCCCACCCCTGGGCCGACGGGCGTCCTCACCTGGTATAAAAGTATCGCAGAGAGCAATGCTGACGATTTTGGAGCGAGGACAGTGGCTGAGTTGAAGGAAACGGTTCTGACGTCCTCGCCACGCTCCACCCTCGAGACGTGGCCCCGCCCCCGGGCGAGTCGGAATCCTTTAAAAGGTCCGGGGAGTAAGTAAAGGGAGGGCGGGTCGGGCGTCTCCTGGCTACAGGCGGGTGGCTCCACCCAGCCAATCCTTGCCCCGCGGCGGGCAGGACTCCAGCCAATCGCGACTCGCGATTCGGCCCCGGGGCGGAGCTGGGTGGGCCGGAGGCCAAACCGAGAGGCCCTGGGGAGGTGAGTGAGTCTCCTGCTCGGCGCTGGTGGGTCGTAAAGCTGTGGACGTTCCAGGACTTGGTCACTGCGAACCTGGCAGCTAAGGTGAGAGAGAGAGTGAAGCCACCCAGCTTGAGATTTGCCCTGGGTTAGGGGAAGTGGAGGCGCGCCCCCCGAGAGTTGTGGAGGCGGGGTCTGGGCGTGGGTAGGGGGTGCAGATAAGGGTGACTGATGGGGTTGGTGGGGTTTGGGGACTGGAGGCTGAATTCGAGATCCCGGACTGAAGGCGAAGTTGGTAGGGCAGGATCTTCAAGTGGACGGAGTTTGAAGCTGGGACATGGGGTGTTTGGAGAAGCGAGAGAACCAAGGAAGGAACTTTTGGGGCAGGAAATCTGAAGATTGGGACAATTGGCGTCTCCCGTGCGGGTTGAATTCGGGGCTCCAGTGTTCTGGAAAAGGTGTGAGGGGTTGGGGCTGGGATTCTGGGCATTTGGAAAAGCGAGAGAACTACGTGCAAGGAATATTGGTGAGGGAAACGCAGTGGAGGAGAGGAGGTGCTGGGGAGAATCCCATGTTCAGGTCTTGGAGTCAGAGGGAGAGTTGGGGGGTGAAGTCGAAAGGCGTTTGAAAGATGGGAGAATAGGAGAAAGTTGACGGCTGAGGGTATCAAAATTAGGCTCCCGAATGGAGTAGATCGGAGCGCATTTGTAGTTTTTGAGCAATGTGTTGGGGCCTGGGTCTGTGGACCCGAGAGCAGTTTGGGGGAAGAATCTGGGGCCTTCTTGGGGTCCGAAGGACCAGGAGAAAGCAGTTGTAGGGCCGGAGTCTGGGGTGGGGGAGGGGAGTTCCAGGCGTGGAGCTCAGACCCGCCGCCCTAGGGGCAGCGGAGGGCGGGGCTCGGCAGGCTCCGGGCAGCTGGACGTCCGGGTTCCCTTCCCCCACCTGCCCCGGGCCCTGTGCGCATGCCCTAGGGGAGGGCGGGGGAGGGTGCTCCCTCCGGCGTGCGGAGCCCTCTGGGGATTGTAGTGCACGCTCAACGTTATTGAGCGTGCCAGGCAGCTCTTGGCCCACATTTCCCAGAAGCCTCTGGGCTAAATTGTTGCCTACCTGGATTCTGACTGGAGTTCCATGGAGGGGGCGGAGCCTGGCAGGAGTCGAGTTTTAGCAAATTTTCTTGTGGGGTGCGCTTTGGGGGAGGCCGAAGGAGTAGAAGAGGGAAGGAGGGAGGCTCCTTCCCAGCTTTTGGGTGTGCTTCCAGTGGGTTAGGAAGAGGACATGGAAAGAAATTACTCCCCGGGATGCCTGGGAGGCTTAGTCGCTTAAGCGGTTACCTTCTGCTAGGGTCACGATCCCGGGGTCCTGGGATGGACCTCGCTTACAGCTCCGCATTCGGTGGGGGGGGGTCTGCTTCTCCCACTCCCTTTGCCCTTCCCTTCCACTTGCGCGCTCTCTCTCGAAAATAAATAAAATCTTTAAAAAGAAGATACACTTCCTGTGAAAGAAGAGTCTCAACAAATAGGTGTCTTAACGGGGCTCCAAGTGGCTTGAATATAATAGGCCGTCAATAGATAAAAATATTGAATGAATAAATGGCAATTAAATTCTTGTTTGTTAAGGTTAACTGTAGGTGGGCCCCATGCATATTTTACAGGTGGGATCTCCTTGAGCATATGGTAAGAAATTTTACAGTCCTCATTTTACAGATGGGGAAACTGAGACCTGATAAAAAAACCGAGAGGCGATATCACATAACTTACAAGGATCAAACAGCTGAGCAGTGTCAAAGGTAGAATTTAAACCCAAGTTTCCTGCCTCCAGGCCAGGTCCCCATACTCCACACCTGTTATATGTAACACTTTTGAAGAAATGAGTATTGTGTCTCAAGGAGACAAATTGACTATTCAAGGCCACACAGGCAAGTAAGTGGGATGCAAACCCAGCTATGTGTCTGTCCAGATTTAGTTTTCTCCTCCGCAGCCCTGTGGGATTCCTCCTATGTCCATTTTATAGATTTGGGATTTGAACTAGCCCTACTATGTCTGACTTGCTCCTCTTCTCTCTTCAGGGCACCATGGTAGGAGGTTTGAAGAGGAAACACTCGGATTTGGAGGAGGAAGAGGAGGTTGAGAAGTGGGACTGGGGTTCAGCAGGCCTGCGGAGCTACCAGCAAGCCCTGCTTCGAATCTCCTTAGACAAAGTCCAGCGAAGCCTGGGCCCCCGAGCCCCGAGCCTACGCAGGCATGTCCTCATACACAATACCCTCCAGCAGCTCCAGGCTGCCCTTTGCCTGGCTCCAGCACCCACCCTGCCCCCTGAGCCCCTATTCCTGGGCGAGGAGGACTTCTCCCTGTCAGCCACCATCGGTTCTATTCTCAGGGAACTGGAGACGTCCATGGACGAGACGGAGCCCCCTCAGAATCCAGTGGCTCCCGCAGGTCCCCAGAACGAAGTGCTGCCCCAGCCCGATCCAGTCTTCTTAGAAGCTCTGAGCTCCCGGTACCTGGGGGATTCTGGTCTGGATGACTTCTTTCTGGACATTGACACATCAGCTGTGGAGAAGGAGCCTGCCCTGGCCCCCCCGGAGCCTCCTCACAACCTCTTCTGTGCCCCAGGGTCCTGGGAGTGGAATGAACTAGATCACATTATGGAAATCATTCTGGGATCCTAAAACTTTGGGGGCTCTTTCCTCATCTCAGCCTCGGTGGGCTGGATCCCTGGATGCCACTGTGTGTGTGTATGTGTGTTTTGGTGGGGTCTCTAAGCCGTGACTGTGGCCTCCTCTCCTCCCATTTCACGGTTCCACAAACCATCTTGCATGTGTGTGTGGGTCTGGTTATCGCAGCCTTCTGTGAAGGTGGGTCTTCCTGAATTAATTTATCTGTTCCAAATGCCTTAACATGACTCTGTTTCTGGGAGTCTGATTTCCCACTTCCCACATTGCTTCTGCCTTTCCCTCCAGTTCCTACTCCTCTTGTGACCACTGGGGCCTCAGGGAAGATAAATCTGGGCCTGTCAGAGGATGACAGGGATGTGCTGCCTGGTTACTATGGGAACTCAGACTTTGCTTCTTGCACCTCAAGGGAACAGGAGGGGCTGGCCTCCTCCCCCAAGGTTGAACCCCACCTCTTTGGCAAGACCCCATCCCAGCAGTCTCCTGATTCATAACCAGGCCGGACCACGTGCAATAGGGTGGAAACCAAACCACTCCATGCCGCGTTATTTAAAACAAAGGCGGGTTTTGTGGTGGGTTTTGTTTGTTTTTTGCTTGTTTGTAATGACTTTTTTGTTGTTGTTTTTTTTAATAAAAGTATTTTGGAAGGGCTGGTGTTGCCTGAAGTTTCTAAACCTCAGCGGGTCAGTGGGAGGGACCCCAGGCACCTGCACCCCTTACCTGCCAAAGTGGGGGCAGCATATTGTTAAACGTAATAACTACTGAGTACTTAAGAGTACTATTCTATCCACTTTGTTTGAATTAAGTCATTTAATCTTAATGGTTATATAGAATTTTGTTAACAGGCTTTACATAGGAGGAACCTCAAGTTCAGAGGGGATGAATCAATTGCTCCCGGTCACACTGCAAGAAAAGCAACGACCATGGGGCACCTGGGTACCTCAGTTGGTTAAGCAACTGTCTTCAGGTCATGAACCTGGGGTCCTAGGATCGAGTTCTACTCAGCTGGGAGCCTGCTTCTCCCTCTGACCCTCTCCCCTCTCATGCTGTTTCTCAATCTCTCTCAGATACATAAACAAATATAATATTTAAAAAAAAAAAGAACCAGGGAGCAAGGACCCAAAACTAAGTTTGGCCTCCAGCCACTGGTTCTTTTTTTTTTTTTTTTTTTTAAGATTTTATTTATTTGACACACAGAGATCACAAGTAGGCAGAGGCAGGCAGAGAGAGAGAGGGAAGCAGGCTCCCCACTGAGCAGAGAGCCTGATGTGGGACTCGATCCCAGGACCCTGAGATCATGACCTGAGCCCAAGGCAGAGGTTCAACCCACTGAGCCACCCAGGCGCCCCAGCCACTGGTTCTTAACTATTTGTGTCTTTGCTACTTGGTAAACTTAGATCGCCAGCCACATGGATGCATACAGGAGGAGAAACAGTACCATGAATTACTAAAAGGATAGGTCACTCTTAGCACTTAAAAAGTCACCTCTTTCATTGTATGCAATGTATTGCTGAGGCCCAAAGGGTAAGGAAGATGCCCCAAAATAGCATTAAGTGTAGATCTTTCTAGGGGCGCCTGGGTGGCTCAACTGGTTAGGCGTCTGCCTGCAGCTCAGTTCATGATCTTGGGGTCCTGGGACCAAGCTGAGGTGCTCCCTGCTCAGCAGGGAGCCTACTTCCCCCTCCTACCCTTCTGCTGTGTGCTCTCACTCTTCTCTCAAAAAAAAAAAAAAAATCTTTTTGAAAACACTTTTTTTTTTTTTAAGATTTTATTTATTTATTTGACAGAGATCACAAGTAGGCAGCGAGGCAGGCAGAGAGAGAGGAAGAGGAAGCAGGCTCCCTGCTGAGCAGAGAGCCCGATGCGGGGCTCGATCCCAGGACCCTGGGACCACGACCCAAGCCAAAAGCAGAGGCCTTAACCCAGAGCCACCCGGGTGCCCCTGAAAAAACATTTTAGAAAAAGATCTAGAAAACTGTTGACCAGGCTGAAGTTAAAGTACTAAGGATTTATTTGGGAGGTACAAGCCCAGGATGGTGAGTAGAGAGAAGAGGGGAGGTCCAGGAAGATGGAATGTGAAATACTGCTGCCCTGGCTAGGCCTGCAAAGACGTTTGAAAGCTCACCAGGTAAGTTTACACAGCATTAGGGACTTTTCTGGAAGGTTTGCAAAGAGGAACCACACCAGGGTGGAGTCCACAGGCCAGGAAAGGAGGGGGATTTTGCCTGTGCTTTCTGACCTAAAGCCAAGATTCTCTCCCTAAGAGGGGCTTTGCATCTAAAAGCAAAAAATAAAATACACACACACACACACACACACACACACACACACACACACACACACACCTGAAAGTGAGGTAGCTGACCAATGGGTGCCAATCAAGAGAGAGGAGATGGTCATGAGAACCTCAAGACACATGTTTCACATCTCAATATGGATGCCCACTGGATCAGGTCTTACCCCTACTTAAAACACTCAGTGACCTCTCACACCCAGAATAAAACCCAAACTTCTGTAAGACCCGGCAATCTTGCTCCTAACTTTGCAGTTTAATCTCCACTATTCCTCACCTCAAGTCACACAGGTCTCATTTGACCTCAAGCTCATATACCCCAGGGCCTTTGCTCCTGTCAATGGCCCAGAGGACATTTCTCCTACAGCTTCATTGATCCAAATGTCCCATTCTCAGATCTCCAGGTGCACCATCCCCCCACCACCCTCTATTTGATTTTCTTAGTAGCACCTATTCTATCTCAAGTTATTTATTACCTATTTATGGTTAGGCTTCAGGTCTATTAGCACCGGGAGAGGGAGGGGTTTTGTTGGTCTTACCCTAGCTGTATGTCCCAGTACACAGAACTATGCTCAGTACAGGTGTGCACTCAAAAACAAACTTTTTGTTTTCCTATTGAAAAAAAGAACTCCCACCCTCCCTCTTACCTCTCTGAATTCATCTTCCTCACACTACCACTCTCCAGTTCTTTGAACACACCAGCATGTCCCAACCTCAGGCCTCCAGGAGTACCCACCTCACCCAGCGATTGTGTAACCCATGAAAAGGAGGACCCAATGTACCCTAAGGATTCCAATAATTGCTTACATTTATTGGCTGCCTGCTGTGGGCCTGGTGCTCCTCCAGTCATGGGAATAAAATAGCTCCTGCTCTCACACAGCAATGCATTTGGGGAAGGCTGAAATACACACAAAAATAAGTAAAATGTGCTGTCCATCAGGAGGTGATAAATGCTGTAGAGAAAAAGAAAGCAGTTAAGTGGTGGGGCATTGTTATTTCAATGGGATGGCCAGAGAAGGCCTCACTGACAAGGTGACATTTGAGTTAAGACCTGAAGGAGGTGAGAAGTGAGTCATTATCATTTGGGGGTGGGGTGGGGAGGGGGATCCATCCTGGTAGCGGTAACAGCTAGTGCAAAGGCCCTGAGGTCAGAACATGAGTGGAATGTTTGCAGAACCCTGAAGAGGTCAGTGTACCTGGAGCAGAGTGTACAAGAACAGAGAGCATCTTACAAGATGAGGTGAACAAGATGGGTGTCCCACGGGAAGGAGTGAGCTTTACCGAATTTGATGGAAGCCATGGAAGGCTGCTGAGCAGAGGAGAGATGAGCCCTGACTCACCTTTTACTAGGCCCTCTTTGCCTTACAGATATCCGAGTGAAAAGGAATCCTGTAGCTTGCTAGTACCACAATGAGGACAGTATAAGGAATACCCACACTTTCCAGGTAAACAAACAGGCTAACAGAGGCCCAGATCCTGCCCGGTTAAAGAACTGATGAGAGAAGTGTAAAGGCTGGCCCGCAGACGAACCGGGCCTGAGGACAGAGTCCACCTTCCCCAAACTGCTCTCCTCCCGCCTGCGGGGGTGGGGGCGCTGGGGGGTGGTGGTGTGGATGGGGCGCGGCCGTCGTGGGGCGTGGCCGGCGAGGCAGGCCCCTCCCACCTGCCCAACTGCACCCCCACCCGGAGCTGGCGGGGCGGTGGAATACCCCGGAGGCGGCGGCGGTGGCGGGAGCCTGCCCGGCGCCTGCTCCCTCCCCAGAGGCCGGGTGGGGCGGCAGGCTGGGGCGGCCGGCTGGGGGCGGGGCGCTTCCCTCCCCCACCCCCATCCCCTGCGGGCGGAGGCTCCTCCCCAGGCCTGCTGGCCCCGATGGCTTGCTTCTGGTTTCATTTCCCAAAGCTTGACCTCTATCCCTCTCCCTTCCCCCCCCCCCCCCCCCCCCTCCCGCCCCTCCTCCTTCCCTCCCCCCCTGCTTCCCCCCCCCCCCCCCCCCCCCCCCCCCCCCCCAGCCCTTTGAATTCCTGGCTCCTTCTGCGCTTTCTGGTCTCAGCTCCAGGGTCACCTCCTCAGGGACGTTCTCCTGGACCACCCTGGCACAGGCCTCCGTATTATCCCGTCCTATTTTGTTTTCTTCAAGGCACCAAAGAGAGGTCGACATTATCTTCTTCGTTTATTCATCTTCCAGGGTCTCAAACCACTCGGAATAAATCATAACGGTCTCTAGACGTCTCTAAACGGCCCGAAAGCTTCTCCGACCGCCCCCTCCGCAACATACAGTCCAGCTACACTGGCCTCGCTGCCCCGCAGACTCCGTCCTCGAGGCCTTTGCATTGGCCCTTCCCTGTGGCTGGAGCATTCTTCTACCAGAGCTTTACTACTTCTCTCATTTCATCAGGTCTACTCTGGGAACTTTCTACCAGCATCAGCACCCGCCCAGTCTACCGCACGCCCTTTCATTCCTCTCCTTTCGCTCTGCTTTATTCTTTTCCTTTTCACTTGTCACCTTCTAAAATACTAAATTATTTATTATATAAAGTGTATTGTCCACCCCCCCAATCAGGGATTTTTATATAATTACTGCCCTATCTGGCGCACAGGTGTTCGATCCATGAATGTTTTTGTTGTCATACTTTTCTGTTTACCCCCTCCCCTGATCCATGAAAAGAGAGACCACTGTGTGAGACTTATCCAGCGCTGTACCCCTAGTGTCTACAACGGCGTCCATGATATAGTAGGTGCTCAATAAACACATTTTGATCAAATTCTTGAGGTTCCTATGAATCTCCAGCATGTGATCTGGAGCAAGCCACTTTTTTTCCTAGGCCATAAGGATAGGTTACGGGGGAAATTATGTGAATTTGCCTGGGAGGGGCTTGGTTCTAATTAGCATTTTACCCTCTTTTTATTAATTAAAAAAATTTTTTAATTAAGCATATAGAAAAGATAGGGGCAGGGGTGCCTGGGTGGCTCAGTCAGTTGAGTGTCTGCCTTCTGCTCAGGTCGTGATCCTGGGGTCCTGGGATGGAGCTCCCTCTTCACTGAGTCACCCAGGCCTCACCCCCTCCTCCCGCCCCCTGCCACAAATATCTTTTGTAGCTGTCTCCTCTTCCCCAAATCAGGATTCATTGAGAGTTCATGTGCTTATTTAGTCATAATAAAGAAATTATATAGTAACTTTCATTCCAGAAATTTCCCCATTACTAAACCCACCAATCCCTTTTTCTGTTTTCTCAAAATGAATTTTCGGTGGAACAGCCCAGTTGTACTTGTAGATGTCCCACATTCTGTATTTGTCTGATTGTGTTCACGTTTAATTTGTTCCTCTCTGTTTTCTGGAAACTGAAGCTCAGGTCTGGAGGCTTCACGAGATTCAGCCTATGAAATTTAACAGGGAGACCCCAAAGGGAATGTTGTATACTTCCTAAAGCATCACATGGGGTGGTACCCAGTGTCAGGGTGTCCCATGATTGTGGGTGCAGAGTTTCCTTACATGGTTAAGATGGTGAGCAGCACATCTCCCCATCATAAAAGGCTACTTGTCTCTTGGCAGTTAGCAAGCAACCTGTGGGGGAATGCCTTGGAGCCTGCCGAGATCCTGTTAACCTTTTACCCTAAGGTTTGAATGAACATCCATTGATAACTGCTGCCTGAATCAACTAATATAGTTAGAATTTTCTGGAGCTTACTTTGGCCAGGAGCTTTACTCCGGACAGTTCTTCCCACAACTCCAGAAAAGTTAGCAAATGAGCTACTTGAAGAAGCTAAGTCCCATTGTCAGTTTATCAGACAAGTGATAAATTCCTGTCTACCTATATCCCACTTTGTGCGTCCCCCCCACCTAATTGCCTGTGCCATAACCACAACAGCTATTACTACCAACAAAAGAACATGTTGTGCACCATTCTGAGCATTTTGTGCAATTATTCTTTTTTGTTTTTAAGATTTTATTTATCTGAGAGAGAGAGCGAGCCTGCGCACAAGCAGGGGGAGCGGCCGGCAGAGGGAGAGACAAGCAGGCTTCCCGCTGAGCAGGGAGCCCAATGGAGGGCTCCATCCCAGAACCCTGGGATCATGACCTGAGCCGAAGGCAGAAGCTGAACCGACTGAGCCACCCAGGCGCCCCCAATTATTATTTTTTCTTTTTTCTTTTAGATCTTATTTTTAAGTAATCTCTACACCAAACGCAGGCTTGAACTCAGAACTCGGAGATCAAGGGTCGCATGCTCCTCCGACTGGGCCAGTCTGGCGCCCCTGTGCGATTATTCTTTTTAATCCTCAAAATAATCTCATTTTAAAAAGATGAGGAACCGGAGACCCTAGGGGATTAAAACACTTGCCCAAAGTCGCAGAGCTACTTAGGGAATGGAGCCCGGGATGTGACTCCCGTGGCTCCACTCCTAACTCCGCCCGCTCCTCCTCCCCACCCCCTGTAACCGCCATTGAGTCCAGCTGCCCGGCCTCTATTTGCTCAGTGTGCTACAGGGCTCTTACAGACACAACCTTCTTTTAAATTTTCTAACTCTCAAAACATAGGCAAGAAGATGCCCATTTAACAGAGTCTGTATGGCTCAGAGGGGTCCAAGCATTTTTCCAAGATAGCACACCCAGTGAGCGGTCAGAATGTGAACCCATGCCTATCCGGCTTAGAGTGCAGACCCCTGTTAGGGTTAGGTCTGCAAGGAGCTCAGTTGCTGGGTTTTGGCAAGTGTGTGGGCAGGTGTGCGGACCCGCACCTCGAGAAGCAAGAAACACCACCCAACTGTCCCGCGGCAAAAAAAAAAAGCCAACCCACCTGGCCGGGTACCCTCACGCAGTCGCTGGGCATGCGCCCTGAAACCACCCTCCTCTCCCTTCGAGCCTTCCTTCTACAGGCTCCGCCCACCACCGTCCCAGGCCAATCCCCAGGTGGAAGGCGGGGCCACTACAGGAGTGGGCGGTAGTTAAGGGGAGTCTGGAGCCCGGAGTCGTGCGCCGGAGTCAGAACTGCGTCTCCCGACCCAGGCGTCGGTTGCTGAAGGAGAGCGAGCGAGCGATGCTGCCGTCGCCGCTTCCTGATTGGTTGCGCGTGGATCCCTCTTCGTTCTGATTGGCAGCGGGTCAGCTAGGTATGTAAATGAAGTAAAGGGGCCTGAGGAGAGAAGGGAGACCCGCGGCGGGGTCGTTTGGGAGGTTCGATCCCCGGGTCCGCCGGTGAGCACCGGGGCTGCCCGGCATCAAGATGCGCGGGCTCCTAAGTGCCGCCCGGCCGGGCTGGGTGAATCACGCCGCAGCCCGGGAAGGGGGCGGAGGCGCCGGCTCTCTGGCTCCGGCTGCGTGACTCACCCGCCCCCGCCGCCGCCGCTTCGGGAGGAGCCGCCTCCACTGCCTGCCGGAAGCGAGCACGGGCCGAGAGGGCAGAAGAGCCCTCCGGGGATCCCGACCCGCACGGCCCTGGGAGGCAGGCAGGAATGACAGGCAGGACGTGGGGGCAGTGTCGAGGTTCCCGGGGTCCGAGGGGCCGGAATCCCCGGGGAAAGCCGTCCTGGCGCCGCTAGGGGGCGCCGGGACCAGGGGGAGGAGTCCGGGTGGGGGCTGAATTCCTGGGGTTCTGGACTCCCGGGTCTTCGGGGAAGGAGGCAAGAACCGTTTTGAGTAGTGTGAGAGGGTCAGTCTTAATGTCCTGTTGGCCAGGGGCTCGGGGACTGGACCCTGCAAGCTACCAAACTTGCTTTTTAGCAAGTTGGGCCCGGGGTCCGGAACCCCAGGGGCCCCTACCCCGGGGAAAGTGTGGGTTTTTAAAAATTCTCTCAGTGACCCCCGGTGCCCGTCAGGATTTCCCAGCAAGCTCTGTCTACTCTGCCTCCCAAATAAATCCTGAATCAACCAACTTTCTTCCAAGTCCACTGCCAACCACCTTCTTCTCCAAGCCACCATCATCACCCGCCCCAGAGTGCAGTAGCCTCTGAATGGAGCTCGGGACCACGTTCTTCTCCGGTTTCCCTTCCTTCCCGCGTCATCTTCCTCAAAGCAGCTTAGGGGGATCTTCTGGAAACCTTACCAGTTCACAACGCCACCGTATTCCCTGATCAAAATCCTTCAATGACACAGTGCAGTCCAAACTCTGCCTCTGCTTGTTCTCCAAACCCCGTCCCATCCTGCATCACTCTGTGCGTTGACAACACTGGTGCTTTTTATTTTATTTTATTTTTATTTTATTTTAAGTTCAAGTTCATCCAGCCTCCAAGTCTTTCTTTGCCTTTGTTGTTGTTCTTTCTTACCTGAATGCTTTCCCCTTGGTTCTTCCTTGGCTGACTCCTGCTTGAGGGCTCAGCTCAAATATCACCTCCTCCCAGGAGCCTTCCCAGACCACTCTCTAGAGAACCTGTTAGGATCTTCCTAGCACCATCTGTACATTTCCTGTATTTATTTGTCTGATGGGTGGTAGACACTCAATAAATGTCAAACTATGTGAAACAGCTGCTTTCCCGGGGTTAAAAAAAATTTCCTGAATATTGGGCGCTTCACCTGGTTCGCTAAAGAAATATACTAGCTATTCAGAGTACTTGTTAATCAGAAGAGTTACAATGTATTAGGCACTGTTGTAAGTTATTTTTGTATATTATCGCACTGATTCCATAAAACAACTCTTTGAAGTAGATAACTATTATCATTCGTATCTTAAAGTTTCCCTAAGAAAGCAGAGGCTCAGGAAATTAAATGGCCTGCCCAAGATCACACCTGCACATCAGTTATCAGAGCCTGGGTTTGAACTTCACGTTGACTTTCTATAACGAATGACTGACTCCTCCCTTCCTGCAGATGATGCTGAGCAAAGGTCTGAAGCGCAAGCGGGAGGAGGAGCAGGAGAAGGAAACCCTGGCAGTGGACACCTGGTGGCTGGATCCCAGCCTCCCTGCTGCAGCCCAGGCCCCCCCACCCGCCACCTCCAGTTCCCTCTTTGACCTTTCGGTGCTCAAGCTCCACCACAGCCTGCGGCAGAGCGAGCCGGACCTGCGGCACCTGGTTCTGGTAGTGAACACGCTGAGGCGCGTCCAGGCATCCATGGCCCCCGAGGCGACCCTGCCACCTGTGCCCAGACCCTCTGCGGCCCCTTGTGTGGCTGACAGCCTGCTGGCCAGCTCCGATGCCGCCCTCTCGGCCTCCATGGCCAGCCTGCTGGAGGACCTCAGCCATATCGAGGGCCTGAGCCAGGCCCCCCAGCCCTTGGTGGACGAGGGGCCCCCAGGCCGCCCAGCCGGGGGATCCCCACCCAGCCTGGGTGCCT
The DNA here is from genome assembly GCF_002288905.1 of Enhydra lutris kenyoni. NCBI lineage: Eukaryota > Metazoa > Chordata > Mammalia > Carnivora > Mustelidae > Enhydra > Enhydra lutris. The sequence goes on along the minus strand of NW_019154169.1, from coordinate 8,531,244 downwards.
TGGACCTGCTGGGCCCAGCCACTGGCTGTCTGCTGGACGATGAGCTCGAGGGCCTGTTTGAGGACATTGACACCTCTATGTATGACAGTGAACTTTGGGCACCAGCCTCCGAGGCCCTCAAACCTGGCCCTGAGGATGGACCTGGCAAGGAGGAGGCTCTGGAACTGGATGAGGCCGAGTTGGACTACCTCCTGGACGTGTTAGTGGGCACACAGGCCCTGGAGCGGCCACCGGGTCCGGGGCGCTGATGCCCACAGCGGGGATGGTAGTCTGGTGTCCCAACTGAGCCTGGTGGCCGGACCAGCTCTCCTCTGAAAGACATAGCTGGCTTCCCTAGAACAGAGAGAGAGAGGCTTTGGAGAGAAGAATCCAGTCCTGAGCAACTCCACCTCTATCCTCTTGTCTAGGACTCGTGAGGGGAGGCTGGGGGAGGCTGGGATTGGCCGTGGGGATGGGAGGACAGGGCCTGGTGGCTGGAAGATGATTTGGACCAGGCCCTGTGCTGGACTGAAACCCCAGGGGCTGGAGCCTGGGAGTCTTTTCCCTGATGTGGGAAGAGACCACACCATTCTGTGGAAATTAAAACCAGTCCTGGGAAATTTCAAGTCTATGTGCTTTGTATCTGGGCTAAGGGCGACATAGTAACTTCCAGCATTTAGTGAGCAGGGAACTGGGCACCTGGCACAGTGCTAACCCTTGCCATCCCCCGAACAAGATGGGCGTCATTACTATCCCCACTTGACAGCCCAGAAACCTGAAGCTCCAAGAGGTCATCCCTTGAGGACGTGGGTTTCAGACCATGAACTTCACTGCTTTATATCGGTCTGAGAAGCAGATGGATTAGCTCTGGTAACTGGAGAAAACTCCCCAGAAGTACTTGGCCAGGTTTCTCTGGTGTGCCCAGTGGGTACATAATGGGGGGGGGGGGGGGGGGGGGGGCCCGGCCCCTTGAATCTACCTCTGTGTCTTGGGGCTGGGGGCAAAAGGGAGCTTTCAGAATGAGCCAGAAAGAAAAGCCCAAAGCTGGAGGCTGGACAGAGACTCCAGAAAGAGCATGGAGAGCCAGCTCTCCAGGAACATGGGGAAAGACAAGGAGACTCCAGCAAGTTAAAAAAAAAAAAGAAAAAAAAAATTCCCTCGGGGACTCAAATCTGCATTTGGGCAGAGGATAGGGCAACTTGGAGGGGGGCTGCGAAATAAAGCCACCCGGTTTAGTGGCGTGACCGCAAGGCAGGCGGTCCTGCTTTCCTTCTAGAAGAAACCCAGGCCCCCGCGAGCCGGGGCCACCTGCCCGACTGCTTATGTGATCGGGCTGGCCTGAGCGCCGGGTGTCTGCGCCGCCCCCGCGGTCCAGCCGCATTCCTGGCCGGGCTGGGAGGGGCCGCACACTCAGAGGCCTGGCACGGGACCCAGGCGGCGTCCTTCCTGGCGGCCGTGGGGGCAGGGCAGCGCCCGGGGTGCGGCGGGGGGAGGAGCACAGTGAAAGCTGCGGGGGGCGGAAGCAGGCGGGTGGGGGTGGGGGCCGGGAGGAGCAAAGGGCCGGACGGTGACCTCCGAGCCCACTGGGCCTCGAGTGGGGAAGACGCCGGCGAGGGGACATCAAAATCGTTGGGCCCCAGGGCCTACCCTCCGGCCGGAAGTTCCAGGGAGGCTGAAGCTGGGGTGGAACAGGGGGAGGCGGACAGCTTCGGCGGCCCCTTGGGCCGGGAAGGGGCGGGCAGAGCGGAGCTTCCTGGAGGAGGAGAGGAAGTCGTGCCCATTTCTGGAAGTGGCTGAGGCGGCCCACGGAGGCGGAGTGGAAATGGCCCGAAGCGAGCTGGGGCGGTGGCTGAGGGTCTTCCGGGTGCCTGACTCCAACACCTGGTGACAGTGGGACTCAGTGGGACTCAGTGGGACTCAGACTCGGTTTTGATCCGGACCCAGACCTTGGGAGTTCGGGTGTTGGGCTCAGCAATGCCCTCTGGTGCTCAGTCTGAGGGTCTGAGATGCCACTGCCTTAGGTTCCCTTGAGGTCTGTCCAGTGGTCAAGGAGTCCCCCAGTGTGGGGTCAGCAGTGCGCTATGTTTAGGACACTCTGGGAGCCTGTTTCTGATGTCTCTGTGTGCCAAATTGGGGGATAATCTGTGATACATGCTGGTGCAGACAGCCACCCATCTGTCAATGATGCTCCCATCTGCCCCGGTGCCTGCTTGGCCAGCAATGCCCCCTTCTCCCCAGAGCCTCTGCAGACAGTTGCACAGGTTGTGCACTAAACATAAACACCATATTTAAGGGGCTACCATGCATGTGTTAGGCACCATTCATTTACATATTTACTACAACAGTTTCCCAGCAGATGGAGGTCAAGTGCCTTGGGGAAGGGGCAGGCCTTTTGCATAAAAGCACCATATGGGCTAGATCAGTACTAGTCCCTTCCCTCTGGTACCCTCAGGTTTATGAGCAGCTCAAGCCTGAGGGCCTATGCCACTCTCCCCTTGTCTGATCCCAGATGATTGTGCAGGCTCCCTGGCTCAAGTGTGCCCCTCCGCCCTCAGGCTCAACCCCAAGAGGCCACAGGTCCTCAGCCAGCAGATTCCAGGGCCCACACCATTCCTAGCTGAGCCACCAGCCCTGGCACTGGTTTTTCACAGAGCCTCTGTGTGCTCCCACCAGGACACTCCCCAGGCTGGCTCCCCTCCAGGGACATTCACGGGGACCCCCTTCCATGACACACACATCCTTTCCCCTTGGAACCTGAGATCTGTCCTCCTCCTTCCCTCCTTCCCTTCATTCCTTCTCTCATTCAGCAAAGATTTATGAGTAACAACTGTGTGCCTGGCCCGAAGTAAAAGGCAAACCATGTCTGTCCTCTGCTCCGGACCCTCCGAATTTATCTCAATCCTCTGAGATCTGAACTCTGCCCCTTCCAAGCCTCACCTTCCACCCCTGTCCCATTCACACACTGAGTGAACCCTTATGGAACACCTACAATGCCGGCCGCGGAAATCCAATGATGCTTAGTCAATGATTATTGACCCAATGAGACCTTGAGCAGACATGATGTTTGAAAGCCAGACCATCTGCCTTTGAACTTTACTTTGGGGGCGCCTGGGTGGCTCAATGGGTTAAAGCCTCTGCCTTCGGCTCAGGTCATGATCCCAGGGTCCTGGGATCGAGCCCCACATCGGGCTCTCTGCTCAGCTTCCTCCTCTCTCTCTGCCTGCCTCTCTACTGACTTGTAATCTCTGTCAAATAAATAAGAAGGGAGTTTTCTCCTTGAAAAAAAAAAAAAGAAAGAAAAAAAAAAAAAAAAAAAAAAAAAAAAAAGAAACTTTGCTTTGCTGTTCTGCGGCTGTGTGACCCCAGGAGAGGCACTTCACCTCTCTGGGCCTCGGGAGCTCATCTGTAAAGTGGAACAGCAACAGTGCCCACCTCCAAGGGCTGTGGTTCCGGGGAGGGGGCTGTCCCAGGCAGAGGGAAGAGCACAAGCAAGGACTAGGATGAGAGGCACCCTACAACATTTTCAGGGATCTGGAAGCTCTGGGTTTGGCTGGAAAGAGGGAGGAGCAGTGAGGCAAATCATGGGGCTGGAGGAGTCTGCAGGGGGTCAGTGCACAAGGGGCCCTGGGTGAGGGGCTTTACTGCTAAGGCACGAGGGAGTCAGGAAGTGCAGGGATCCCTCTGGCTGCCACGTGGATGTGGTGGCTCAGAGATGAGACTGAAGGCTGGTAGCCTCGAGGGGAGGCTGGGAAGGGACATCACACCCCTGGCAGGGTGGTTGGGAGGACAGGGAGAGGCGTTTAGCAAGCCAGGAGGACAGGTTCTGGAATTGATGAGACTCAATGGGGCAGGGGCCTAGGATGAGGCCCAGGGTTCTAACCAGGGAACTGGGGTGGGGGGAGACTGTGGGGCTGCACTGGGATGGTGACTGGGGGGACAAGCAGGTCTAGGGTTGATGCTAAAGCCAGAGAGGGACACAGGGGATGGGAGAGGCTGGGGGAGGGGGAACCAGGAGAAAGCATCGGGATTGCTGGGCCAGTGGGATTGGAGCTTGGTAGGGAGGGTAGGAGGCTGGAGCAGGTAGAGAGGATGGGAGGGAGGAATGGAGAGATCAGCTGCTCTGTTGGGGACCCAGCCGCCACTTGGCTCCTAGTGGGTGGGAGAGGGTTGTCCCTGAAGATAAGCTTCGACCTCTTCCCCCCCCCCACCTCGTCCCACAGGATGTCCTGTGTTTACTGAGGTGACCTTGGCCGGAACCGGGATACTGGTGCCACCCCCTAAACTCAACTTCCCATGGCCACACCCCCCTGGGGGAGGGAAAGGGAGAGAACGCAGAGCGACAGAGAAAGAGAGAGACAGAGACAAGGAATGAGGACAGAGAGAGGAACAGAGTGGTAGAGAGACACACAGACAGACACGCCCTTCATGACAAAGAAGCTTCCTTTACCCGCTGAAGGGTGACCACAAAACACAGCCAACAGGGCAAAAGGCTGAATGCTTGTTCCCAGTCTCAGGGCCCACGTTCAAGGGTTCCTGTGCTCTGAGACACAGAGAGAGACAGAAGAGCGCTGTACGGGCCTCCCTTGTCTGGCTGACCCCGAGCAGAGAGGTGGATTTTCTTCCCAACTCTAGCCTGGCCTGTAGTCAGACTTTCCAACCTCGACTACTTAAAACTCCACAGACTCTGCCCTTCCTGAAAGCACAAGGCAAGCAAGGCCCTTAGGATGAAGTGTCAGCCCCTCCTCACAGGCGCTGCCCAACATGGGCCTCCCCTCAGCTTCCCCTCACTCCTTCCCATTCACTGATTTCTCAAAGGGGCCCCTGTCACAGGCTGTTCCCTCTCCCTGAAACCCAGTCATTGATCCACCACCTGCCCAGCAGCCTTGCATGAACGCCTATGTATCTTTCAGGTGCTGGCTTAAATGCCACTTCCTCCAAAAAGCCCTCCCTGCCCTTTCTGATAGTCCCAGAGTGCTAGATCTGTCCCTCATACTCCTTAAGTCAGTGTACTCATTTCACTGAGCACTTCTTGAATGCCTGCTCCCATACCACCCCCCCCAAGCTGTGAGCCTTGTGAGGCCGCAGTCATGGTCACTTCTGTGATATAGCCCAGGGATGGATACAGAAGAGGTGTCTGCAAATAGCTGCTGAATAAATGTATAAAATAGGAGGAGATATAAGCAAGGCGCATATTTGGCCCTGGGGACGCAGTCATTAACGAGGACTCAGCTCTCAACTTCTAGAAATTTCACATGTGCTGAGCTCTCTCTGGATTCAGGTCCTGTGCACAGGCTATTCCCTCTGCCCGTAAAACTGTTCTCCACATTCTCTTGCCTGGTTCCTGTGGGTCATCCAAGTCTCAGTTCACATGTCTCCTCTTCCAGGAAGCCTTCCCTGACCTCCCTTGCAAGGCTGGAGCAGGCACCTTTCCTGGGCTCCCCCATCAAGGCCCTGACATTTCTGCCCACGACTCTCTCATCACAATCGTCACCATTCTGGGTCTGTCTCCCTGTTAGACTATGAACTCTGCAAAAACAGGCCCTGGCTGTCCAAGTCACACTGTGTCCTCAGCACCATCCAGCATAGGGTTGGACACCAGACCAGGTGCTCACGGACTGCTGACCTTGGATAAAGACCGTTGCCTTTCTCCTCTCTGGTACTTTGCCTGCATTTGCCCCTCTCCCTGGTAGCCCCTTCCTACACATTTTTTTTTTTAACCTGGCTCCCTCCTTCTCAACCAATCAGTTTGACTTCACATGTCATGTCTTCCAGAAATCCTTCCCTGAGCCTACCCCGCAGGGTAAATTTAGGTCTGTCGGTGTCCCCAGTGCCCGGCAAAGAGGCTGCTGCTAAGGGCTTGTGTTTGTTGAGTGAATAAACGAACACATGAATGGTTGAATGGATCAATGAGAGAGACAGAGAGAGTTCGCCAGGGTGAGGGTCTCCTCAGGCCCATCAGCCGCCCTGATCACACTGTTCCTTGCACCCTTCCCAGGAGAAGGGTTCTGGCAGGGACCTGGCCACACCCCAACCCTTGGTGGCTGCCAGGCCTGGAAGGCATTTCCCAAAGCTCAGCACATTCCTGCCTTCCCTGGTGGCTGAGAGTGGGCCGGGGGCATTTTGGAGAGAAGGGGGGAGGACCCTAGCATTCTGGGATCCTGCCAGCCTGTGCTTGATCCCTGTGCCCTCGGGAGTAGGCCCCAAACTCTCGGTGCGGGGTGGGGTACAGGTCCCCAGAGGGGCTGGGGGGCTGGTGCGAGGAGCAAGGTTGACAACTGAGGTGAAGGCCTGGTGGCCGTGTCTGGCTGGACAATGGGACAGAAGCTGCTGACGCGTGCTTTGGGGGTAATCCCCGGTTTCATCCCAGCTCTGGCCCCAGGCCGGGGCTCAGAGAGCTGGGAGCATCGGAGCCAGCGGCCGGTGGGCGCGAAGGGCATGTGGGGGTACTTGTGCTCCTTTTGCCGCCCCCCGGGGTCTGGTGAGTCAGGGCAGGCTGGGGTTGGGGGTCAGGGGATCAGGGTGAGGCCTGGTGGCCTTGGTTCAGGACTTGGGCAGGTCTGGGTTCAAAGCCTGTTGTTACCAGTGACTTGCTGCAGGCGACCTTGGGTGTCACTGTCTCTGAGCCTCCTTGTCTGTTATATGAAGAGGACAGAAGAGAGTTACAGGGTCTCTGGGGCCCCGCAGAAGTGGGGTTGAACCCCAGCTCTACCACTTCCTGGCTGGGTAGCTAAATACTGGGCATAATGTGCTCACCTTGAACCCTGGATCCTGGGAGCAGAGCTCAGGGTGCCCAGTATAGTACTTAGCCCACGACAGATGTACCCTCAACATGGAAACTCCATGAAACAGAGAAGTGGGGCTCCTCTGTGCCCAGTCTCACTCAGGCCTAAAGATCCCCCTACCCAGCGACAAGTCTAGCCAGACCCCTAATTTGTGTGAATAATAATGCAAAATTCTTGGAAGTGGCCTCACTTGATGCCAGGCTCTTAGCCTCTTTTAACTCCTGTCATCTTTGCAGCAGCCCCATGAGGTGGGCATTTTTATTATCCCTATTTTAGAGATGAAGAAGAAGAGGCCCAGGAAGATGCTGTCAGGCAGCCGGCAAGTGACTAGGCTAGGATTTGAATCCAAATGGACAGAAAGAGGGAGCGGTAGGACTTTATTTTAGGGGCCCCAGGAACCAGCAGGACCGTGCCTGGGTCTGGAACCAGGACATAATGCTAGTCGGGTGGTCAGCCTCCGAGTGCAGGCAGTGACGTGCAGGTCTCTGGAACAGAGGCTCCAGCAGAGGTCTCAGCCCAGGCCAGGGCAGCAGCTGTCTCTGTCCTATGCCAGCCTAGGCTCCCCACCCCCTTCCCCGTGCATGTAGCTGGGAGAGGGGGGATGTTTGTTTCCCCACCACCCACTCCCTGGTGATGTCATGCCTCAGCAGCCAATGGCTGGGGGTCTCCCCCCACTTCCCCCCTCCCTATTCCTTTTCCCCCCCAGCCTGGGGCTGGGGCTGAGTAGACAGACCGGGAGCTCTCGAGGTGTCTGGAGGCCCAGTGGTAAGAGATCAGCCGGTCTTACCCCATCCTTGGCAATGGCCGAGAAGCCGTGGGAATGAGACCTAGGGTCCTGGGAAGTGCTGGGTTGTGCTGGGAGGACATTTGGGGGGCTTCAGAGGTAGTGTGGTATAGGAGATAAAGGCACAGACTTCGGAGCCAGACCCTGGGTTCAAATCCCAAAATTCCTCTGTTTCTGGCTATGCGGTCTTCGGAATGATACTGCACCCTTTGTCCCTCTGCTATCCCACCTGTGAAATGGGCTGACGGAGGCCTCTTCACAGGGCTGGTGTGAGAGTAGATGAGTTGCTGCTTCCAGAGAGCTGGGGCAGGATGCCTAGGCCGGGGCCGGCTTTTTGGTGCTTGGAATAGGGTGCTGGGGATCTTGGTGGTAGGAGGCCAGTGCCTGAGCTGGTTGTTGTCGCTCACCCAGAGTTCCCCTTGGGTGAGAGAGAAAGTCTGATGAGCAAGAGCTGGATATGAGACAGCCCACCCTCCAGCATACATTACTTGAGCGCTTACTGTATACTGGCTGTATACTGTATACTGGCTCCGTTTCGCGGATGAAACGGAGTCCCTGAAAGGTGAAATACCTCGCCCAGGTGTTCATACCTGAGATGTGCTGGAGCAGGGATGGAGTGAGGCTGCTGCTAGGCCACTGTCCGAACAGAATGTCTAGGGGCCCAGACAAGTCAGGTTAACTCCTGTTAACTGCTGAGGGCACCCCATCATTGGCGATTGGGGAAGTTGAGGCTCTGGATGGGGAGCGTTCTCATATGGGGTTGGCACCAGCCATGGGGAGAAGAGGGTGCCAAATGGGGGATCCCTTAGCAGGTCCCGCTCAGCTGAAGGGCCCAGGGCCCAAATGACAGGCCCTCCCCCAGCCTGCTCTGAGGGAAACCAGTGACATCTTAAATGGGACTCTCAGTCACACCTTCCTCAGGGAGGTATTTTGAGGATGTAATGAGCCAAGGTGGGCAAGGATCTTTGTGCATCGTAAGTGCTCAAGAAATGGGGACTCGGGAGAATTCTGGAAGCTGAGGAATGTACCATGGCAGGGCCACAGGACCCACTCAAGAATAGCTGTGGGCATCTGGAGGGTCCCGCCTGACCTTCAGTCACCAGGGGTACCCCTTTAGAAGATCTTCCCCTAATACAGTCAGGGACCACCAGGAACCTTCCCCCACTTGTCCTTCTCCCATCCGCCCCACCTAATGGGATGGGCAGAGCTGGGAACAGAGAGTGCCCGGGGTGTATTTGGGGGGGCTTCCTTCCGAAGCCACCCCTACCCCACCCCAGGAGCTGGGTATATGGCTCAGGAAGGGCACAGATGGGCTAAATATAACCTGGGCTCGGCAGGGAGGAGGGAGGAGGGCACGCTCTCTTGCTCCCGCCCTGGCTAAGCTTCCTATGCCAGCCTTTGGGTGTGACCCTTGCTGCCCTGGCCTGAGACAGGGAACTGGCAGGCCAGGAGAGCCTCCCTTCCATCTCCACTACCTCCTACAAGTATCAGGCTCTCCCACCTCCCACTCAGGATGCTATGTGGTGTCAGGGACTCAGTTTTTCAGACCTGGGTTCAAGTCCCAACTCTGCCACTGTGGTGTCTTTTTTTTTTTTTTTTTTAAGATTTTATTTATTTATTTGACAGAGAGAGATCACAAGTAGGCAGAGAGGCAGGCAGAAAGAGAGAGAGGAGGAAGCAGGCTCCCTGCTGAGCAGAGAGCCCGATGTGGGACTAGATCCCAGGACCCTAAGATCATGACCTGAGCTGAAGGCAGAGGCTTTAACCCACTGAGCCACCCAGGCGCCCCTGCCACTGTGGTGTCTTAACCCTCATTTATTCATCAGTAAAATGGGGTACCAAGGCCACATCTATAAAGTGCCTGCCTAGCCCATGGTTGGCCGAGGAGTTACCTTTAAAAATGCCTGTTTGGGGCACCCTCAATCCCCACCTCCCTTCCCAGCCCAGCCCCTGCCGCAGTTCTTTTGCTGCTTGGGGCTTCTCCAGTGCTCAGAGCCACCAATGAAAGTTCAGGTCCAGAGTTGGGGTCAAGGGTAGGGTCTTGGCTGTGTGACCCTAGACAGGTCATTTCCCCTCTCTCAGCCTCAGTTTCCAACCCTAAAACAACCACCATATTCAGGGTGATTCAGAGACCTAGGGGGATCCGCACTGGGGCTAGTCTGTAGGAAATGCCACAGATGTGGGACCTGGAGCAGCTGAGGTCTCAGAGGGGAGACTGGGGAAGGCCACAGAGACCAGGACTCCTAGGAGGGCCAGGGAGAAGCCCTCTGGTACTGTGGGGTCCCTGCCAGTGGAGTGGGTACAGCTGGACCATTGAGGGGTCCCTGTGTCCTCTATCCTGGCCAGTGGTGGGCTATGAAGGGCCATTGTGCGGCTGGGGGTGGGTGGGCAGGGGTGGAATGTGACTGGGCACAGCAGATGGGCCATTGTTTGAGGGAATGTGCCGCGTGAGGCCTGACCTTTCCCGGTAGAGTGGGGGTTGGAGGGTTGGCATGCCAGGTGGGGGCTGGGAGGACAAGGCCAGCGTCGGCCAAGGGGGAGGGAATGTGGAGAGACAGTATCCATGCCCTTTTCCCCAGAAAGGCCTGTTGGGGAGGAGGCATGGGAATCCCAGTTCTGCCTCCTTCTCACTGGGCTGTGTGACTTTATGCGAGATTCTTGGCCTCTCTGAGGAGCTGTGGGTTTTACACAGGGAGGAGGCGGAGCACAGGACTGACAAAGAATAACCGCTCAGTACCCATTAGTTACCATCACCTGTAGAAAAGTCTGGAACTCTCAGATAAGTTCAAATCCTGGCTCAGCCACTCATGACCATTTGTGGTTGTCCTTCTCCCAGCCTCAGGCATCTTCTCTGTAATGGGCTCGAAAACTCTCTTGACCTCACAAGAGTGTTCTGAGGTTTAGGGGCAATGAATGACCCCTGTGGGACATTTGTCACAAGATCAGGACCACAGGAAGTGCTCAGTAATAATAATAGGGCTTCTGAAGCCCCTCCATGTACCCAGCATTTTGTATTTACCCACTTCTTTGACGTAGTAGGTGCTGTTCTTCTCCCCATTTAACAGATGAGGAAGCTGAGGCCCAGAGAGGTGAGGTGATTGGCCCACAGGGAGGACAGGGGAGTGGTTAGGATTGTTTTATGGTGAATTTGGCTCTCTCGGTCGACCCAGGTGGTTGGCGCAGGGGCTCTACTCTCAGGTAGTCCTAGGAGTCAGCTCTGGCTTTACTTTACTGTTTGTTGGCCAATAAAGGCCTTCTAGGCCTCAGTCCCCCCCCGCCCCTGCACTGTGGGGATGGGATCCTGACAGAGCGCAGGAAGCATCCGGCACTCAGGAAGCAATGGGTGGGGAATGCCTGGGTGGCTCAGTGGGTTAAATCCTCTGCCTTCAGCTCAGGTCATGATCCCAGGGTCCTGGGATCGAGCCCCACATCGGGCTCTCTGCTCCCAGGGAAGCCTGCTTTCTCCTCTCTCTCTGCCTGCTTGTGATCTCTGTCTGTCAAATAAATTTTAAAAATCTTAAAAAAAAAAAAAAAAAAAAAAGGAAGGAATGGGTGGGGTTAGCTGATGGTAATGCTCACGTTCTTCTTCTCAGAGCCCCGGACCCAGGAGGCCCAAGGAGCTGGCCGAGACCCTGAGGTGAGCATTGGCCGGTGCCACATGCCCACCCCCCTCCCCACCAATCCCTCCCCGGCCTGCTTGGAGCCTCATGCCCTGGTCTCTTCCTGACAGGTAGCAAGACCCCAGAGGAAGGGTGTGAGCCCCGCAGAGGACTGTGCCTGTGCTACACCCCAGGCTGGGCTCCTGTTAGGCGGGGGTGCCTGTGCCCAGGCAGCGGTGAGAGGAAGGGGTGGGGGGCCCTTCTCCTGTTCTGATATCCGTCTTGGCCTCTCCCTCCACACCTGGCTTCCTCCTCGCCACTCTCCTGGCCTCAAGCCTCCCTTCCTGTCCCCCACAGGCTCAGAGGCAGCTGCTCCATGCAGAGCTAAAGCTGGTTCTGCAGCAGAAGGGAGAGAGGAAGCAGGAGCCTGGGGCTCGGGTGACTCCCAGCTGTGCCATGGAGGCCAGGAGCCGGAGCGCTGAGGTGAGCACTCACATGCCCTGCAAGGGGAACCTGGGGGCGGGGGGCAGGTAGGGGGCACAGACTGAGGCAGCAAGAAGACACTTCCTGGTTTCTCTGTGCCTCAGTCTCCCCATCCGTGAAATAGAAATAGTGACAGTGCCTATTTTATAGGTCACTGGGAGGAAAAGAATTTGAACATATGGAAAGTGCTTAGCAGTGCCTGGTACAAACTGAGAGTCCAAGCAGCGAATTCATTGGGGGCTTAACGGAGTTATATTAATAACGGGCTAAAGAAAATTGGGCAGAAACTTTTTGTTGGAAGAGGCAGGCTGCTATGGGGGTTAAATACGTGAGCTTTGAGCTCCTGGGCTTAAATGCCAACCCCCCACTTTGGTTGTGCAGCTCCAAACAGGGGACCTGACCTCTCAAACCCTGTTTTCCCATTGGTGAAATGGGACAATGGTCACTGTTATGGCGCTAGAGGACCCGCATCGACCACTTCGTACAGGATGCTAGGCACAGACTGGGTCTACTTTTCCCGGAGCCAAGCTGAATCCGAGGGGTGGCAGGCCGGGGGGAAGGCCAAGGAGGTCACTCACTGCCTCCAGGATGGCCTAGGGGCTCTGAGGTCACAGACGGGGGTTTAAGCCTAGCTGCTTAACTCTGCTGTGTGGCATTAGGCAAATCACTCCGCTTCTCTTTACCTTTGTGTCTGTCCGTGCTGTGAGGAGGATGAAATGAGATGCTGTAGGTAAAATGCTTAGCCCAGGGCCTTGGGGAGGTGGTCATGTTCCTGCTGTTCCCAGCTGCCTCTACAACTCTTCTCACCTCCTCTCAACATGCTCCTCCCAGCCCTCTAGTCCCAGGGCCACTGCCAGCCTCGACCTGCTGCCGTAACCCTCTCCAAGCCCTGGGCTCAACTCCAATCTACCCAGTCCCGATGCCCCGCCCATTACAGCATCCTCGGATCCCTGTTGCTTCAGGTCTCAGCTCACAGGGACTCCTTCCGTAAACCCATGTCACCCATGGGCCCAGAGAGGGCAAAGTTCTCCCCCAGAAACACACAGCAGATTGAGTTCCTAGACCGGTGTGGAACTGGGGTCTCTCACGGCCTTTTCTAAATCCCGGATGTGAATCCCGACGGGCGCTGCTGGGCCAGGGCCAGGACAGCACCATTTAAAGTGAATACCAGGAATGCCATGTCTGCTGGTCCACTACTCATCACCCACGCACCCCTCTTCTTCACTGGATTCTCTCTCCCAAAGGCGTTATGCAGGTCTTGGGGTCACAGAGTCCACAATAGGGCATAGTCTCACAAGCGTTCAGGCCTCTGAAGAGCCCAGTCTCAACCTCCCCCCTTCATCCTGCACCACTTAAAGATCCAGCACTTTCCTCGGAAGCCCATCCTCACCCCACCCCTTGCTGGGCTGTTTTTAAAGCCTTTTTCCATACCTCAGTCCCACCCTATGGATCCCCGCCTTACCTTCCTGTATTACTCTCTTGCCACACCCCTCCCAGATTTTTGGCCCCTCCTCTGTGGCCTGAGCTCTACCTGCGCGAGCGGTCTGTTCACAAGCCCAACCCCTAGCCTCGCCCCCGAACTGGTCCCGCCCCCGAGAACAGAGCCCGCCCTATCGGGCCCTCCCCTCTCGCACATACCCCCGCTCCCCCCGCCTCGCTACTCGGCTTCTCGTCTATAACCCCGCCCCTTCGACCCCGGCCCCAGGGCTCCGGCCGACAGCAGTGGACCGAGCCGTTGAGCCTTGCCGCTGGTGCGAGAGAGCAGGCGGCCCTCGCGCTTCCTCAAAGGGAAGATGTCGGAGTGGGTGGGCCCGCACGGCTGGCCGGAGCCGCGCGCAGGGTCGTGTAACTGGAGGACCCTTTTAAGAGCCGCTTTTAAGCGCGATGCCGGACTCTGGGCGAGGTCCGGCACCAGCGCCCCATGGCGACCCCTCGCTGCCCTCCGCAGGAGCTGAGGCGGGCGGAGTTGGTGGAGATCATCGTGGAGACTGAGGCGCAGACCGGGGTCAGCGGTATCAACGTAGCAGGCGGCGGCAAAGAGGGAATCTTTGTCCGCGAGCTTCGGGAGGACTCGCCCGCGGCCAGGAGCCTCAGCCTGCAGGAAGGTGGGCGGGCCGGGAGCTTGCGGCGGGGCCTTTCGGAGGCGGCGCCTTTCGGAGGCGGCGGGGTTAGGAGTGCGCCCCAGGTCCCGGCCGTGGCCTGCTCCCAGGAGGCGGGGAGAGTGGCTTGGGGCGGGGCTTTGTGTGTCCGCCTGGCAGTGGCTAAGAGCGGGCTCTGGAGGCTCATATAGTGTCGGTTTGACTTCGAGATCTGCAGCTAGCTTGTGATCTTATGTGCCTTGGGTTTTCCATCTCGAAGATGGGAATAATTCTAGTACTCACCTCGCAGGGTTATTACGTGGATCAAGTGAGTCAGTAGTTGAAAATGCTTAGCGCATAGCTAAGTGGCACACAGTAAGCACCGTGTAAGCACTAGTTATTTTTGTTTTTGGGCCTGGAGAAAAGAGGTGGAGTTAACTTGGAGGGAGTCTTAGTAAGTAAGGGATATTTTAAGTGACATGGATGAGGCCGATGTGATTTATTCATGCAACAACTATTTACTAAGTGCCTTCTATTTCCAGATACGATTCTAGGTGCTTGGGCTACTATAGTGAACAAAACAGAACACACTCTCTGCATTTATGCTTACTTTCTAGAAGGGAGAGATATATTTGACCAAAATATGTAAAACACATAGTAAACTAGAAGGCATTGTGTGCTGTGCGTGCCTGTAGGACAGTTGTATTTTTAAATAGGGTGAGCCAGGAAGGGAGGAAAGGCCCGGTGGAGGGAAGGGAGTGAGCTGTATGGCCATCTGGTTTTCAGAGGGCTTCATAGGCCATGGTGAGAATTTTGGCTTTTAATCTGGGAAGGTTGTGAGTGGGACAGCACAGAACTCCCTGCTTGTGCATGTACTCTCTCTCAAACAAATAAAATCTTTAAAACGTTTTTATTTTTATATTTTTATTTTTTAAGATTTTTATTTATTTGACACAGAAGAGAAAGCACAGGCAGGAGGAGCAGCAGGCAGAGGGAGAGGGAGAGGGAGAGGGAGAAGCAGACTCCCCACTGAGCAGGGAGCCGGATATAGGGCTCAATCCCAGAACCCTGGGATCATGACCTGAGCCAAAGGCAGCTGCTTAACCATCTGAGCCACCCAGGCGCCCTAAGACTTTTTTTTTTTTTTTTAACTTTATTTGAAAGAGTGAGAACTAGCAGGGGTGGGGGGAGGAGCAGAGGAAGAGGGAGAAGCAGATTCCCCAGTAATCAGAGAGCCTGATGTGGACTCAATCCCAGGATCCTGGGATCATGACCTGAGCCAAAAGCAGATGCTTAACCAAGTGAGCCACCCAGGTGCCCCAAGATAACTTTAAATAAATAAGTACACACACACACACACACACACACACACACACACACACACACACAGAGGCTACTCTGATTATCCAGGTAAGACATGGTGATGTTCAGACACAAAACAGTGTTAATGGGCATGAAGAGAAAGGTTTGGATTCTGGATATATTTTATTTTATTTATTATTTTTTTTTCTGGATATATTTTAAAGGAGGAGCCTTCAGGACTGGATATGGGGTGTGATGAAAAGAGAAGGGTCAAGGATGTGTCCAGGGATTCTTGACCTGAGGTTGGAGTTGCTAGTTCCACAAATGGGCAACACTGGGGCTGGAGCTTGTTTGGAGTAAGGCCAGAACAGTTTGGATCTGTCAAGTGAAGGATATCTGTTGGATGCCATGGTGAAGCTGTGGAGGGGGAAGTGGATATATGAGTCTAGAATGGAGGGGAGAGTGCTGGACTGGAGAAATGGACTTGGGAGTTGTCAGCCCATTTATGGTCTTTAAACTCCTAATCTGGGTGAGCTTCCTAAAGGGGTGAATATAGCATGGAGACAGAGATGAGAAGGGGCCCAAGACCTGAGCTCTGGGACAGTGTGTCATTAAGAGATCCAGGAGGTGGGGAGGCTGAGAAGAAACCTCCAGGAGGTTCTAGAGGGTGTGTCTTACCCTGGAACCCAAGCCAGACAAATGAATGAAGGAGAGAGTGATGTTAGGTCAAAGTCTGTGAGGTCCCCTCAAATCAAGTCTGGGACTTGATCACTGGGCTTAGCTATACAGACGTATGGGACCTTGAGAGGGGCCATTCAAGTTTCTGGAAACGGGTGTCAGAAGTGTGATTGGAGACGTGGAAAGTGATGCAGCTAGACAACTCAGTGCATTTGTCATTAAGGTGAACAGATAAATGGAGCAGGAGCTCCAGGAGTGAGGTCAAGATAACTTTTCCTATGGGGCAAATAATGGTATGTTGTATGCATATGGGGATAACACAGAAGAAAGGGACAAATTGGTGATGTGGGGAGAGAGGGGAGAACTGCTGGAGGATGTCCCTGAGAAGGTGGTGGAAAGGCTGACCTGAGTTGGAAGTGGGGACGGTTCATCCTTAGAAATAGGTGGAGAGTGGAGTGAATAGCCACAGGAACTGGGGGGTGAGTATGGCGTGGAAGATTCTGGAAGGTCTGATTCTGTCCTCTCAGTAAACAAAGTCAATATCTTAAAATGTGAGAATAGGGGAGTGCATGAGTGGCTCCACTGGCTAAATTTCTGCCTTGGGGTTAGGTCATGATCCCAGAGTTTTGAGATCAAGCCCTGAGTCCAGCTCCCTGGTCAGCAGGGACTCTGTTTCTCCCTCTCCCTCTGCCCCTCTGCCCACTTACTTGTGTGCTTTCTTGCTCTCTTAAATAAATGAACAAAATCTTTAAAAAATAAAATAAAATGTGAGAATGGGGAGGGTGCCTGGATGGCTCAGTCGTCTGGGCGGGGGGGGGGGGGGGTGTCTGTCCTCCACTCAGGTCATGATCCCAGCGTCTTAGGATCAAGGTCCACATGGAGCTCCCTGCCCAACGGAGAGCCTGTTTTTCCTTCTCCTCCCTGCTTGTTCTCTCTGTTGCTATCTCTGTCTCTCTCTCAAATAAATAAATAAAATCTTTATAAAAAATAAAGTAAAATGTGAGAATGGGGGAGGGAAGTGGAAAGGCAATGGGCGTGGCTTGGATGGGAGGGGATTTGTTCGGCAGGGGCGGGGCTAAGGCCATGGGGCGGGGCTTCACCTGAGCCTGTCTGGATCTCAAACTGGGAGGACTTCGCTTCTCAAGTCTGTACTGGGGGTGGGGGCGGGGAGGATAGGCGGGGCCAAGGTTTGGGGCCCGCCAGCCTTGCTGAGGTCGCTCCAGGGAAGTGGGTGGAACCAGGCCTAGGTGGAGCCAGCAGATGCCCACGCCCTGCCCACATCCACCTTGCCTACAGGAGACCAACTACTGAGCGCCCGTGTGTTCTTCGAGAATTTCAAGTACGAGGACGCACTACGTCTGCTGCAATGTGCCGAGCCTTACAAGGTCTCCTTCTGTCTGAAGCGCACTGTGCCCACCGGGGACCTGGCGCTGCGGCCTGGCACCGTGGCCGGCTACGAGATCAAGGGCCCACGGGCCAAGGTGGCCAAGCTGGTACGCGTGCTTAGCCCGGCGCCGGCTCTGGACTGCCCCAGCGATCCAGTCTCTGCGCCCTGAGCCCTACTCTTCCACACCGTGGGCCGTCTTATCACTAACCCAACGCTAATCCCACTGTCTGCCTTCTGTTCTCTACCCCTAAACTCCTCCCTGGGGAGGGGGACCCACCTGTCTCAGACCAGGGCCTTTACCCACTTTGGAGAGCTATTAGCTCTAGGCTTGCCGGTAGTCCTGAACCAGGGAACTCCAAACCAGCAAGGCCAGGTTCAAGCCTGAGTGCTGCTAACTTACTGCTGAGTGACCCTGGACCAGTTTCTTTCCCTTTCTGGGCCTCAGTTTCCCCATCTCTAGAATGAAGGTATTGGGGAAAATCCTGGATGAGGACCTAGTAGTCTTGGGTCCCAGTTCCTACACTCCTGTTGACTCATTGTCAGCTGCTAAATGAATGTCTGTGCCTTACCGGGGCAGTAATTGTGAAATGACAGGAAGGAAGTGGGGCTGGTGTTTTGGGGACAAGATGCTTCATCCAACACATCCCCAGCCTGGTGCAATGCCAGATGGGGTTGCCCCTGTCTTCCCCGAGCCTCCCACTGTCCCACTGCCTCCCGCATCTCTCCTCTCTCCCCAGAACATCCAGAGTCTGTCCCCCGTGAAGAAGAAGAAGATGGTGATGCCCGGGGCCCTGGGGGCCCCTGCAGACCTGGCCCCTGTTGACGTCGAATTCTCCTTTCCCAAGTTCTCCCGTCTGCGTCGGGGCCTCAAAGCCGAGGCTCCCAAGGGTCCCGTCCCAGCTGCCCCAGCCCGCCGGCGCCTCCAGCTGCCTCGGCTGCGCGTCCGAGAAGTGGCAGAAGAGGCCCAGGCAGCCCGGCTGGCCGCTGCTGCTCCTCCCCCAAGGAAAGCCAAAGTGGAGGCTGAGGTGGCAGCAGGAGCCCGTTTCACAGCCCCCCAGGTGGAGTTGGTTGGGCCCCGGCTGCCAGGCGCCGAGGTCGGTGTCCCCCAGGTCTCAGCCCCCAAGGGACTGGGAGAGGTGGCTCTCCACCTGCCAAGCCTTGGACTAGGAGCCCCCACTGCCCCTGCTGTGGAGCCTGTGGCCCTAGGGATCCAGGTCCCCCAAGTGGAGCTGCCCACCTTACCATCGCTCCCCACTCTGCCCACACTTCCCTGCCTGGAAACCCGGGAAGGGGCTGCGGCCGTGACGGTGCCCACTCTGGATGTGGCAGCGCCTGCCATAGGAGTGGACCTGGCCTTGCCAGGTGTGGAGGTGGAGGCCCGAGGAGAGGCACCTGAGGTGGCCCTGAAGATGCCCCGCCTCAGTTTTCCCCGATTCGGGACTCGAGCAAAGGAAGTCGCCGAGGCCAAGGTGGCCAAGGGCAGCCCTGAGGCCAGGGTGAAGGGGCCCAGACTTCGGATGCCCACCTTTGGGCTTTCGCTCCTGGAGCCCCGGCCGACTGCTGCCGAAGCTGCTGTCGAGAGCAAGCTGAAGCTGCCCACCATCAAGATGCCCTCGTTTGGCCTTGGGGTCTCAGCCCCTGAGGTCAAGGTGCCCAAAGGGCCTGAGGTGAAGCTCCCGAAGTTGCCGGAGATGGCCGTGCCAAGGTGCGGCTCCCCGACGTTCAGCTCCCCAAAGTCCCCGAGATGAAGCTCGACGAGATGAAGCTCCCAAAGGTGCCAGAGATGGCCGTGCCCGAGGTGCGGCTCCCCGACGTTCAGCTCCCCAAAGTCCCCGAGATGAAGCTCCCCGAGATGAAGCTCCCGAAGGTGCCAGAGATGGCCGTGCCCGAGGTGCGGCTCCCCGACGTGCAGCTCCCCAAAGCCCCCGAGATGAAGCTCCCCGAGATGAAGCTCCCGAAGGTGCCAGAGATGGCCGTGCCCGAGGTGCGGCTCCCCGACGTGCAGCTCCCCAAAGCCCCCGAGATGAAGCTCCCCGAGATGAAGCTCCCGAAGGTGCCAGAGATGGCCGTGCCCGAGGTGCGGCTCCCTGACGTGCACCTCCCCGAGATGAAGCTCCCGAAGGTGCCAGAGATGGCCGTGCCAGATGTGCAACTCCCAGAGGTAGGCCTCCCCAAAGTGTCAGAGATGAAGCTCCCGAAGGTGCCGGAGATGGCTGTGCCCGAGGTGCGGCTCCCCGACGTGCAGCTGCCGAAAGTCCCTGAGATGAAGCTCCCCGAGATGAAGCTCCCTGAGATGAAACTGCCAGAGATAAAACTCCCCAAGGTGCCCGAGATGGCTGTGCCCGAGGTCCACCTCCCGGAGGTGCAGCTGCCAAAGGTGTCAGAGATTCGACTGCCAGAAATGCAGGTGCCCAAGGTCCCAGAGGTGCATCTTCCGAAGGCGCCCGAGGTGAAGCTGCCCAAGGCTCCGGAGGTGCAGCTAAAAGCCGAGCAGGCAGAGGGGATGGAATTTGGCTTCAAGATGCCCAAGATGACCATGCCCAAGCTAGGGAGGGCAGAGTCTCCATTGCAAAGCAAGGCAGGCGAGGCAGGGGCTGAGGTCTCTGGGAAGCGGGTGACACTGCCCTGTCTGCAGCCAGAGGTAGGTCCCGAGGCTCGTGTGGGCGTCCCCACTCTCACACTGCCCTCCGTGGAGCTAGACCTGCCGAGGGCCCTCAGCCTGGAGGGGCAGGTCCCAGCAGCCGAAGTGGGCAAGGTGGAGCGGGCAGAGGGCCCTGGGGTGGCCGCAGGGGTCGGGGAAGTGGCCTTCCGAATGCCCTCTGTTGAAATCGTCACGCCACAGTTGCCCACTGTGGAAGTAGAGGAGGGGCGGCTTGAGGTGATGGAGATGAAAGTCAAGCCCTCCTCCAAGTTCTCCCTGCCCAAGTTTGGACTCTCGGGGCCCAAGGTGGCCAAGGCAGAGGCTGAGGGGGCTGGGCGAGCCACCAAGCTGAAGGTGTCCAAGTTCGCCATCTCACTCCCCAAGGCCCGAGCGGGGACTGAGGCTGAAGTGAAAGGGGCAGGGGAGGCAGGCCTGCTGCCTGCCCTCGATCTGTCCATCCCGCAGCTCAGCCTGGACGCCCGTCTGCCCACAGGCAAGGTGGAGGTGGCAGGGGCTGACGTCAAGGTCAAGGGGCCGAGGTTTGTCCTGCCCAAGTTTGGGGTCAGGGGCCGGGATGCTGAGGCAGGAGAACTAGCGCCAGGGGTGGCCGAGTTGGAGGGCAAGGGCTGGGGTTGGGATGGGAAGGTGAAGATGCCCAAGTTGAAGATGCCCTCCTTTGGGCTGGCTCGGGGGAAGGAAGCTGAAATCCAGGGTGGGCATGTCAGCCCAGGAGAAAAGCCCGAGTCCGTGGCTGGGCAGCTTAAGATCCCTGAGGTGGAGCTGGTCACCCTGGGGGCCCAGGAGGAAGGGAGGGCTGAGGCGGTAGTAGCTGTCAGTGGCGAACGGCTGTCAGGCCCCCAAGTGTCCGTGACCAGGCCGGCAGGCACTGAGGGCCAGGAGGGGGCGCTGAGGATGCCCCTGGGCATCTCCCTGCCCCAGGTCGAGCTGTCTGGCTTCGGGGAGGCCGGCCTGGGCACCACCACTGGACCACAGGTCAAGGGTGCAGCCCTGTCAGTGGAGAGTGCAGCAGGCTACAGGGTCCAGGTGCCTCAGGTGACTTTGTCTCTGCCTGGAGCCCAGGTGGCAGGTGGCGAGCTGTTGGTAGGTGAGGGCGTCTTCAAGATGCCTGCTGTGTCGGTGCCCCAGGTTGAGCTGGACGTGGGGCTGGGCCGAGAGGCGCAGGTGGGTGAGGCAGCCACAGGCGAGGGGGGCTTGAGCCTGAAGATGCCCACACTGGGGGCCAGAGCTGAGGCTGGGGAAGAGGGGTCTGGAGACCAGTCCCCAGGGGCCGAGCGCACCTTCCACCTCTCACTACCCGACGTCGAGATCTCCCCACCCACCGTGGGTGGCCATGCTGAGTACCAGGTGGCAGAGGGCGACGGGGAGGCCGGACACAAGCTCAAGGTGCGGCTGCCCCGATTTGGCCTGGTTCGGGCCAAGGAGGGCGTTGAAGAGGGTGAGAAGACCAAGAGCCCCAAACTCAGGCTGCCACGAGTGGGCTTCAGCCAGAGCGAGGCAGTCCCTGGGGAGAGCTCCCCCAGCCCCGAGGAGGAAGAGGAGGAGGGTGGCGGGGAAGGGGCCTCTGGGCGCCGAGGCAGAGTCCGGGTCCGCTTGCCCCGTGTGGGCCTGGCCACCCCGTCTAAGGCCTCTCGGGGCCAGGAGGGCGAGGCAGCCCCCAAGTCCCCTGGTGGGGAGAAGTCACCCAAGTTCCGCTTCCCCCGGGTGTCCCTAAGCCCCAAGGCCCGGAGTGGGAGTGGGGACCAGGAAGAGGGTGGATTCCGGGTTCGGCTGCCCAGTGTGGGGTTTTCAGAGACAGGGGCTCCAGGCCCTGCCAGGATGGAGGGGGCTCAGGCTGCTGTCGTCTAAAGCCCCAGAGCAGAGGGAACGTCCCCTCCCATTCCCTATTCCTGCCTCCTTCTTGTTTTGTGTGTGAGATAACTAGCACTAACGCCTCAGAGGGCCGGGAGGTGGCTGACTGACCGGGACCGGGCCAGGGAGGCCTCATGCCTGGCTCACTGGCAGGAGGGCCTGTATCTTGCCGAACCATGTGAATAAAATAATCCAGAGGAGCCTTGTGTTGGGTTTCTTGTGTGTGTGTGTGTGTGTGTGTGTGTGTGTGGCGGAGGAACAGGGGAGGGTGGAGAGGGTGCAGGGAAAGAGGTCCCCAAGGAGGGGGCCTGCTGGAGCCTGGCCTGAGGAGGGCCTCTGTTGGCAGACACCGGGCCACCCCAGGTCTGAAGAGAGTCAGGAAAGATTAGCAGTGGGTCCTGCCCTAGCCATTCAGAACTCCCCAGGGCCTCTGAGCCAGATCCCTAGGCTGAGGCCTCTCCCACCAGGACCTCCCTGGGGGGCCCTGAGAGAGCAGCACAATTGCTACGCATGTGACCTCTGCTGGCCACCTTCTCCTCGACAAGGCCACCTCCACATCCCGGGGATTGCTTTCCTGTCTGGCAGGTTTGACTGCCCCATCCGGCCCGGCCCCACCCAGGAAGGCCCCTCCTGCTCCCTCTCCAGGCTCCAGTCCTCTTAGGACTAGGTCCCAGCGTCCTCAGCTCCCATCAGGGCTGGCTGGGCCTTGGCTCCCAGGGACCCATCCCCACGCAGGTCCTAAGCCCCCACCAAGGAGCTCCAGACTCCCCCGCATCTCTCTGCGGTGGCCCAGGCTGGGACAAGAAGATACTCTGTCCAGTCCCAAGTGTCCCCCTGACGCCCCAGTATCCGTCTGTCTGCTCTCCTCACATCCAGCCATGCCCTTGAGTTGTCACACACCACTGGCTTACTCTAGTATCTTCTCCATTAAAGCTGACCTCCCCTGGGTCACCACCTGGTCACGTGCTTTCTCGTCATCCCCACCAGACATGGCAGGAGTGACTTATACCTCTGGCGCATACTCTTTGCCCAGCCCTCCCCTCCCCCCACTTGGTGTTTCCCTCCCACTACGGCTGACCTGTCAGTGTCTATGGTGACTTCTCTATGGCCATGCTGAGGGCTTCCTCTGTCTCCCTTGTCCTGACTTCTCAGGGTCCCTTTCTCCTTTCTAAACACTCTCTTCTCTCTTCCCCACTCCTCTCTCTCCTCATGCCCGTTGGGCCCTCAGGACTCTTGTGAGGCCCTCAGCCACCTCCACCCCGTCCCCAGGCCATGTCACCCTCCCTGTGGTCCACATGGGAACCTAGTGTTCCTTGAGTGCCCCCGCTGGACGCGGCAGTGGTTCGGAGCTTGGGTCTAGAGTCAGACTGCTTGGGGTCAAA
This sequence comes from Enhydra lutris kenyoni, assembly GCF_002288905.1. Lineage (NCBI taxonomy): Eukaryota > Metazoa > Chordata > Mammalia > Carnivora > Mustelidae > Enhydra > Enhydra lutris. The sequence goes on along the minus strand of NW_019154169.1, from coordinate 8,508,280 downwards.
GCCTGTCGCTGGCACCCAACTGGGTGGCCTTCGGCATTTTTTCAACTTCTTTGCGTCTTTTCTCTTCCATAAATGTTGCTATTAAAATGTATGTTTAAGGGGGCGCCTGGGTGGCTCAGTGGGTTAAGCCGCTGCCTTAGGCTCGGGTCATGATCTCAGGGTCCTGGGATCGAGTCCCGCATCGGGCTCTCTGCTCGGCAGGGAGCCTGCTTCCCTCTCTCTCTCTCTCTCTGCCTGCCTCTCTGTCTACTTGTGATCTCTCTCTGTCAAATAAATAAATAAAATCTTAAAAAAAAATAAATAAAATGTATGTTTAAGGACGGGTTAAGGCTTCTAAAGCACTCCAGACTTGTCTAACCTGACATCAGCATCTGCTCCCCTAAGGTGTTCCTTATCCATGTCCCTGTTCCAGGGACCATCCCTGAGACCTGGGCCTTGTTCTGGATGGTTCCCTCTCCCCCACCAAACTATCAGTCCTATAGCCTGCCCTCCTGGCCGCCAGTCTCATACACCAGCCTCCCCCCCGCACGCCCTGCTCCAGGGTCCAGGCCTCCACTCTTGTCCCCTCTGATCCACTCTTATTTGCTCGATAGCTTTCTGACATTTAAATCTGACCCTGTACTCTCTTGCTCAGAGCCCTTCTGTGGCTCCCCAGGGCCCTCAGAGAGATGAGTCCAAACTCCTTAGCCTGGCATTCAAGACCCTTTACCAGCTGGCCTGGCTTGAGCCGCACCCCTCCCCCCATGGCATCCTTGGGTAGGGGCAGGTGTTTGCTCACATGGGGACACACACACACACACACACACACACACACACACACACACACATCCCCCAAGCTCTTCACCTCTGTTTAGGAATGTCCCAGTTCCCCCTGCCAGAGGTCCGGGATTGGACTTCCTTCTCTGTCGACCCTTCACCTGGCCAGCCCCTCCAGGATTCCGACGCTGGGGTGGGGGAGGGGGCTCCACCGGCCACCCCACCCCCCATTCCAGCCTGGGGCTCAGGTCTCCAACAACAGAACCAGAGCCACTCAGCAACGCTGGAACCCATTCGGGGGGGCCTGGGGCCCCTCGTCCCAAGCCAGGAGGGCTTCGGGGGAGGGGTGTGGCCCCTGGCAGACTGGCAGTGTGGCCCAGGGGGCTGGGGGGTGCCAGGGAGGTGGGCGTGAACCTCGAAGCGGGAGGCACGAGTGCGGTTCTCTTTCCCCCGCTGGGGGGGCCTCAGAGCCGGTGGCGGGCCGGAAGCCTTCGAAGGCAGAGCCTGTGGGGCGGGGGCAGTGGCAGGGCTGCGCCTGGGGGCCGGGGCACTATGGCCACCATCCAGTCTGAGACCGACTGCTATGACATCATCGAGGTGTTGGGCAAGGGCACCTTTGGGGAGGTGGCCAAGGGCTGGCGGCGAAGCACGGGGGAGATGGTGGCCATCAAGATCCTCAAGAATGACGCCTACCGCAACCGCATCATCAAGAACGAGCTGAAGCTGCTGCGGTGTATGCGGGGCCTGGACCCCGAGGAGGCCCACGTCATCCGCTTCCTCGAGTTCTTCCATGATGCCCTCAAGTTCTACCTGGTCTTCGAGCTGCTGGAGCAAAACCTGTTCGAATTCCAGAAGGAGAACAACTTCGCACCCCTGCCTGCCCGCCACATCCGCACAGTTACCCTGCAGGTGCTCAGAGCCCTGGCCCGGCTCAAGGAGCTGGCGATCATCCATGCCGATCTCAAGCCCGAGAACATCATGCTGGTGGACCAGACCCGCTGCCCCTTCAGGGTCAAGGTGAGTGGGGCAGCCCCAGTATGGCCATATCCCTCCTCCTCGTCTTCTCCGAGCTTCCCCCACCCCTGGACACTCTCCTGTCGCTAAGGTCTCCCGTGTCCCCCACTCCCAGCCTTGAATGTCTCCCCTTCCCTGCCCATGATGCCTCTCCCCACCTCCTGGCCCTAAAATCCTCCCCACCTCCCTGTCCCAATACTGACATCCTCTCTGTCCCAGACCCGAGACCTGACCTTCCTTCTCCAATTCATAGTCCAGCTCCTCTGGCCTGGTCCTATCTATGTGGGGCTGACATTCTAGGAGGGGGTGGGAAACACAGTTGCTAAGATAAATTAGTCAAATGTGGTATGTGAGTGAGAAGGAGAAAAGATAAAGCATAGAGGAGGAGGATGTGGGTGGGGTGTTGATTGGGGGTGGCAGTGGTGACCGAAATTGTAGACATGGCAGTCAGGGAGACCTCGTTGAGATGACATTTGAGGAAGGTCCCAAAGGAGGGAGGTAGTCATGTAGACATCTGGGGAAAAGCATCTGGGGAGAAGGAAGAGTTCATGCAAAGGCCCTGAGGTAGGAGTGATCTGAGTATATGTGTTTGAGAAGCACCCAGGAGGCCAGGGTGAGAAGAGAGAGGAATGGGACCAGGGAGGTCACAGGCTGGGACACACAGGGCCTCAAGGGCCACAATGAGGACTGGTTTTATTCCATGTAAGATGGGGCCACAGGAGGCTTCTGAGCAGACAGAGATCATGATTCGGCTCAGGTGTTGCCAGGGTCCCTCTGGCTGTGTGAGAGCAACAGCCTGTGAGGTTCAGGAGCAGGAGGGCAGTGAGGGGTGGCTGCTCCCCGCCAAGTGGGAAGCCCGGATGCGGGGATGGAGTCAGGGTAGTGGGAGGAAGGGACACAGTGGGTTCTAGGTAAGTACAGGATTTGCTGACTGATCTCATGTGAGGTATAAGAGAGGACTTGATTAGAGAGGAGAGCCTGATAGTCCGAGTGACTGGAAGGATGGAGGCGCCATTCTTCATCACAGGCAGTTTGTTCATTAACAAATATTTCCTGGGGACTCCGGGTGGCTCAGATGGTTAAGCGTCTGCCTTGGGCTCAGATCATGATCTCCAGGTCCTGGGATCGAGCCCCATGTTGGGGGGGGGGGGTCTTGGCTCAGCGGGGAGCCTGCTTCTCCCTCTGCCTCTACTGCTCCCCCTGTTGTGCTCTCTCTGTCTCTGTCTCCCTCTCTCAAATGAATATGTAAAATCATTTTTTAAAAATATTTTATTTATTTATTTGACAGACAGAGATCACAAGTAGGCAGAGAGGCAGGCAGAGAGAGAGGGGAGGGGAAGCAGGCTCCCCACTGAGCAGAGAGCCCAACACGGGGCTCAATCCCAGGACACTGGGATCATGACCTGAGCTGAAGGCAGAGGCTTTAACTCACTGAGGCACCTAGGCACCCCTGAATACATAAAAATCTTTAAACAAAACCCAAACACTTACTGACCTCCTCTGGACCTGACCCCAGGACCTGACCCTGTTTTGGGCACACAGAAGCACCTCTTATGCATGTCACAAGCTCCCTGGGCTCCCCCAACCAGCCCCAGCTCCTCTGCCCTGGACCCCCACCTGTGTCCCCCATCCCAGCCCTGGCCCCTCTGTCCACTTCTGAGCTTATCACTGTCTGGTGAAGGGTCTTGACCAGGAGCGGGCGGGGCTGTGAAGGCAGGACCAGGTCAGTTGTGGCCACTACGGTGTCTTCGGCATCTCCCGGCACAGTGAGGGGGCGGAGTCAATGCGAAATGAAAGAGTCACAGGGAGAGAGGCAGGCAGGAAAAGGCAGATCATTTTGCCCTAGGAAATGGAAGGACAGAGCCCCAAGGAAGGAAAGACTCCCACAAACACAGCAGAAGGCAGACAGGATGCATCCACAGCACCTGGCCGGCATTGGCCCTCCTTCCTGTGTCTGTGGAACAAATGAATGAACGGATCCCATGGCCGACAAGTGCCCCAGGGCCCTCACGCTCTCAGATTCAGGCCTTTGCCACCCACACTCAGAGTGCAGGTTAATAACTCTCCCATCATCCCACCTTCTGCAGACAGAACACGAGGATGGCTGAATGAAAAGCAGAGAAACTAAGAGGGGGAAACTGAGGAAGGGGTCCAGAGAGTCTTGGAGATTCAGAGTGAAAGTAGCACAGGGCGCCTCCCAGCGGCATCAGGAGAGAAAGATTTTCCGCCTTCCCCTCCGGGTGCCTGATGATGAAGACGGAAGAGGGTGGGGCTTCCTGGAGGTGTCTTCCCAGCAGGTGACATCGAGGTAGAGACAGAGAGAGATGAGAGACACCAGGAACAGGCAAGCAATGAAGAGGCAAAGAAAGAAAGAGAGTGATACAAAAAAGAGGTGGAAGGAAAGAGCATGCCAGGGACATAAGCCCCCTCATTCATTCATTCATTCTCTCCTGATTGCGCCCCTAACTGTGTGCCGGGCACTGTTCTAGGCACCTAGGGATGCAACAGTGAACTGACAAAATCCCCAGACTGGCGTCCTAGCTGGGTAGAGAGACAATGAACTTGACTGAATGGTAAAACATATAGGATGTGAAATGGTGTTAAGAGTTCTGGAGAAAAACGGGAGCCTGGGTGGCTCAGTGGGTTAAGCCTCTGCCTTCGGCTCAGGTTATGGTCTCAAGGTCCTGGGATGGAGCCCTGTGTCAGGCTCTCTGCTGATCTCTGCTCGGCGGGGAGCCTGCTTCCCCCTCTTCCTCTTCCTGCCTCTCTGCCTATTTGTGATCTCTCTCTCTCTCTCTGTGTGTCAAATACATAAAGTCTTAAAAAAAAAAGTTCTGGAGAAAAGCAGGGATCCAGGAAGGGGGATAGGAACCGTGGGGGATGGTGTTTTTTTTATAGGATGGCCAGGGGAGGTCTCAGTGAGTTGACTTTTGAGACCTGAGATGAGTGACCCATGTGGACACCTGGGGGAAGAGATGCCAGGCAGAGGGAACAGCTAGTGCAAAGGCCCTGCACTAGGAATGCATCTGGCTTGTTCAAGGGACAGTGAGACACCTGTGAGAGAGGGGAAGCAGGAGGAGCTGAAGCCAGAGAGGTGATGGGCAATGGCCAGATTGCTCGAGCCTTGGGGGCCACCATGGGAAAGTTGACTTTTATCATAGGATGATAAAGCCATGGAGGGATTCTGAGCAGGGGAAGGATGTGATCGGACTCAGGTGCTCACAGGATCCCTCAGTGGCGTGCATATGACCAGTGAACTGGGGTGCAGAGGGGAGGAGCAGGGAGCCCATTGAAGAGGCCCCCACATCGGCCTCAGTGGGAGATGCCCCAGGACAGGGTGGCGTGGGGTTGGGGGGAGCCAAGGCTGGGGATGGGGAGGCTGCCCAGTCTGGATCCGTTCAGAAGGTGGAGCCGACAAGATTTGCTGATGGACAAGGTGTGGAGTGAAAGACGAAGAGAGGGGTCCTAAAGGCATATGTTCTATTGGTTAGAAACAGAGAGACAAACACACAAAACCAGAGACAGAGATGAGCGAAGACAGTGACATAAACAAGAGATAAGGACTCACAGACACAGTGACAGTCAGATGGCAGGGGCAGAAAGACACTGGTCAGAGCCACAGGGGAGACCTTGATCGGTCGTCCCCGGCCCCTCCCCCAACCCCCACCGCCGGCAGGTGATAGACTTCGGCTCAGCCAGCATTTTCAGCGAGGTGCGCTATGTCAAAGAGCCATATATCCAGTCGCGCTTCTACCGGGCCCCCGAGATCCTGCTAGGGCTGCCCTTCTGCGAGAAGGTGGATGTGTGGTCCCTGGGCTGCGTCATGGCCGAGCTGCACCTGGGCTGGCCCCTCTACCCAGGCAACAACGAGTACGACCAGGTGCGCTACATCTGTGAGACCCAGGGCTTGCCCAAGTCCCACCTGCTGCACGCCGCCCGCAAGGCGCACCACTTCTTTAAGCGCAACCCACACCCTGATGCCAGCAACCCCTGGCAGCTCAAGTCCTCTGCCGACTACCTGGCTGAGACCAAGGTAGGCTGAGGTGGGTGGGGGAGGGGGGGAGGGTGTGGAGCAGGCAGGGTGAGGGCTGGTCATGTGGGGTCTGCTTCATCGAGAAAAAAAATCTAGGCTAGACCTCAGAGAGGACTTGGAGATTAGAGGGTCAGCTCAAATCACAGCAAGTGACAGCAAGAGAGATGTGGGTGAGACCCAAGGTGGCACTGGAAGTATATGGCGGCTGTTCTGAGTTTCCTGGCAAAGGGGGGTCGACAAGCTAGTGTAGCAAGCCGGTTGGACCACCTGGAGGCCTGGCTGGCTGGGCTTGGTGGTGTGGCACCCAGGAGCAGGAAGGATCTGGATTTGACTCCAAGGAGGGACTAGAGGTTGAGGGCTGGTGGCTGGTTGGGGCTGCACCCATGGCTCTGGAGAGGACTGGAGGTCTGAGGGAGAAGTGAAACTTGGCTCAGTGAGACTCTGGGTGAGATGGCAGGAAGACCAAAGGGCCCACTCTGGTAGGTTTCCTGTAGCAGCAGGAGGGTGCTGGGTCAGATGAGAGGGGTTCTGGCCATAGGGAGTGGGTGTGGCCCTCCCCGCAGCAAGAGAGCTCCAGGTCAGATCCTGGGCAGAACTGGAAGTCTAGGTTTGGGTGTGTGGGCTTCACAGCCGCAAGAGAGGCCCGGACAAGACTGGAGGGCAGACTGGAAGCTGGGGGCGGGGATGGCGTGGTCATACGTGGGCCCCACAGCAGGAGCCCAAGGGCCCGGACTCAGTGTCAGCCCCGTGCCCACCCCCCGTGTCCCAGCAGGTGCGCCCCCTGGAGCGCCGCAAGTACATGCTCAAGTCACTGGACCAGATCGAGACCGTGAATGGCGGTGGAGCAGCCAGCCGGCTGACCTTCCCTGACCGCGAGGCGCTGGCTGAGCTCGCCGACCTCAAGAGCATGGTGGAGCTGATCAAACGCATGCTGACGTGGGAGTCGCACGAGCGCATCAGCCCCAGCGCCGCCCTGCGCCACCCCTTCGTGTCCATGCAGCAGCTGCGCAGCGCCCACGAGACCACCCGCTACTACCAGCTCTCGCTGCGCGGCTGCCGCCTCTCGCTGCAGGTGGAAGGCAAGCCGCCAACGCCCGGCGTGGCGGCCGTGGAGGATGGGCCCCCCTACTACCGGCTGGCCGAGGAGGAGGAGGCCGTGGGCATAGGCAGCGTGGTGGGCAGCGGGCCCTTCTTCTGTGAGGAGAAGGCACCAGGCATGCAGAGGGCCATCGATCAGCTGGACGACCTGAGTCTGCAGGAGGTGGGATGCGGGCTGTGGGGCGAGACCCGAGCCGACGTGGTTCCTGACATGCTGGCCCCACTCAAGACGGCCGCCACTGGCCGCCGGGTGCCTGACTCGGGCCCCGAGCCCATCCTGGCTTTCTACGGCAGCCGCCTGGCGGGTCGCCACAAGGCCCGCAAGCCACCCACAGGCTCCAAGTCTGACTCCAACTTCAGCAACCTCATCCGGCTGAGCCAGGCCTCCCCCGAGGACGAGGGACCATGCCGGGGCAGTGGCTGGGCCGAAGGAGAGCGCCGCGGGGCCTCGGCCGAGCCGCCCAGCCTCCCACAGCGGGATGGGGATGGACCAGACGTCAAGGATATGACCATGGATGCTGATGTAAGCCTAGTGGGCCTGTAGGCTGTGGGTGGTTCTGGGATCAGGGCCTCCCCGAGCTCCAGGATGGTGGGTACAGGCTGCAGCTGGCTCAGGGTTCAACACATTCGAGTCTGCTCTCAGGATGTGACAAGGTTCGGCAAACACTAACCCACACTCAGAATATGATTAGGATTTGCTATGGCTCAGCATATAGTAACCCGTACTCAGGATGTAACATTCAGCACATACTTACCCACCCTTACAAGGTGGTGAGGCTCAGCACACACTGATCACTTCAGGATAGAAGGCTCAGCACACACTAACCCACATTCAAGATAGAAGGCTCAGCACACACTAACCCATATTCAGGATAGAAGGTTCAGCACACACTAATCCACCTTCCTGATGTATAGAAAGTCAGAATGCATTAATCCCCCTATTGGAAGTGATAAAGGCCCAGCACTCAGAACAAGGCCTTAGCAGGGGCTTACCCACCCCAAGAAGAAATGACAAAGCCTCAGAGACCCTAATAGTACCTCAGAACACATTAAGGTTTCTGCACACACTGTTTGAGCCGCTAAGTTGCATTTGGGATCTACAAAATTGCCCTGGGGAAGTGACAAGGGTTCAGATGGGACTGGAGAAGAGTCCAGGAGGGGCAGGCTGGTGGTTCCCAGGGTCGGGGGCTCCTTGGCTGATGGTCCTTTCTTCTTCCTAACAGAGGCCAGGCCCTGAGCTCTTTGACCCCAGCAGCTGCCCTGGGGAATGGCTGAATGAGCCAGACTGGACCCTGGAGGGTGTCAGGGGGCCACGGGCTCAGGGGCTCCCAGCCCGCCACGCTCGCCCGCATGGTCCCTCCCGGACCACCAGCTTTCTGCAGCACGTCAGTGGGCACCACTGATGGTGACCCCACCCCTGCCCATCACTGGAGGCTGTGCTAGTGGGGCTGGCATCCCCTCCTGAGAAGCCATTTCCTAAACCCACAAATTATTCTTACAGAAAGATAGTTATCCAGAAATCCCCCAATACCCTCGCCCGTGGTGCATGCCAGCACATACCCCCTGAACACAGGAGGGCCTTGGGGTCTGGCCCGTCGCCTCCCCCTCCCCCCTGGGCCAAAGGGACACAGGAAGGGGGCTGCCCCCGCTGGCCCTGAGCATGCCCTCGGCCCTGCTGCCCTTGCCCATTTCAATAAAGAACTGTTCAGCAGCCCCGCCTGAGGCCTGGACTGGAGCTGGGGAGGGGTTCGGGTTGGCCTCCCAGGGCCCTGCTCTCTGATGCTGCGCCCCGTTGGCCCCTGGCTCAGGATGGAGGCTGGGCTGCCATCGCACTGTGAGGGACAGGCTGACCCATCCCCTGAATATGCTAAGCGTTTGGCACGTGAGGATCCGTCCTCAGAACATTCCCGGTGTTCAGCAGGTGCCAATCCGAGCTTGCCCAATGCCAAGGTCTCATCTGTCGACCTGCCCTTGCCACGTGTATAGGCTTGGCATGCCCACACCGCTGTTTGGGTCATGGCTACGTGTAAATTCCCGTGGCAGCCATCAGTTTATGCTTGGTGCACCCTGAGGTGTTTGGACCTGCGAGGCCACCCTTGGGAGCCGGTGATGGTCCGGCGCGTCCCCATCTGGGAACGTGCCAAGTGTGTGGTGCTTGCTACCCTGTGCTGGCTGTGCGAGGCTCAGCTCATGCCAGGCCGTGTGGTCACACGCTACATGCTCAGCACATACTGGCTCATGGGCATCACACACTCGGGCTCAGCACACGCCAGTCCCATGCTGTGTGCTCAGCACATGCCAAATCCATGCTAAGGGCCCAGCACGTGCTGTGGCCTCAGGACCTGCCAAACCATGCTGGTAATACGCCGAGGTTTCTGCCAACACCAGGTCTCCAAGAGAGGGGTATGCTGGCCGTGTCCTACCCGACGCCCCACTTCACATCACTCAGGTCCGGCATGGGCTGTACAGACAAGTTATTTACTTCTTATTATAACCTGGAGCCCTCTTTGCCCTGGAAAGGGGGGTGGGCCAGGGGGCCAGGCCCAGCATGCACCCCCATTTCTTTGGGGGCTGATCCCTCCCCCAGCTAGGCTGGGTCCCGGGGCCACAGCATCAGGCCAGCAGGGACCGAGATAGAGGTGGGAGAGCAGGGGAGAGAGCCAGTGGAGCCACGATGGGGCACACAGAAGCAGGGGCACAGGGACAGGGGCCAGGACCCAGGACATCTGGGACCACAGGGGCCGTGCAGGCCTCAGCCTGTCTGCCGGACCAGGGCCTCACAGCAGGCGACAGGCATTGCCCACACTGTCCGCTGAGGTGTCAAGGTCATGGCTGTATGGAGAGTCCCAGTCCCTCAGGAAAACCGCCTCCAGCTGGCTCCTCAGGCCGCCCCGCCCATTCTGCGTCACCAGCAGCGAGGTGCCCGCCGTCTCCGTAAAGTAGCTGCCAGACCAGTTGGAGGTTCCTGGGTGGGGGTGACGGCAGGGATGGGGGGGGCGGTCAGAGAGTCAGAGCCCAGAGCTGTGCTCTGCTTCCCCTCCTGCCCCCTGGGGGCGCTTGGGACACTCACCGATGTAGGTGGCCCGTTCGGTCACCATGTACTTATTGTGGTTGACACGAGCGTACGGGATTCGGGCCTGGCTCTCATCCGCAGGGACCACGAAGAGTTTCTGAGGGGGCGGGCAGAAAAGGAAGGAGCGTGAGCTGCAGGGTGGGGGTGCAGAAGCCCTGGGATCTGGGCTGGGGTATCAGTAACACTCACTGAAAGGGAAGACCCAGCTGCCTCCCTTGTCATTCCTTCTCGTGTGGCTCCTATCCGTCCCTTAGGTCTTGCCTCAGATGTCCCCTTTTCCAGAAAGTCCTCTTCGACCCCCTCCCCCAGGCTGGGGTAGAGGCTTCCTCTGAGTCCCCCCTATTCTGGCCATGATGCCACCTCCGTCAGGGCCCTGCCCCCTCTCCTTGGGCCCCACCATCCTGGCCCGACTCGGGATCCCCCAGTCACGGCGTGGCCCCATCCCTCAGGGTCAGCCCTGTCAGGTGACAGGTGAGCTCCACGAGAGCTGCGCCTTCAGTATCGTCTGGCACTAGGGCTGGGGGCTGGGTGTGTGGTGGGTGCTTACCACCTGGACATCGGAGTGGGTATGGTTGTCACGCAGGGCAGCCAGGGAGAGCAGGAAGGCCCGCATGGACGGCTCAGAGTGTCCCCAGCAGCTGATCAGCAGGCGAACCTTGACACCCCGCTCATAGGCAGCCCGCCGGAGCCCATCGTCGATGGCGGGCCAGAACCTTGGGGACAGGGGTGGAGGATTTGGAGGGCAGCTTTACTTAAGGCCTTCCCCTGAGCTTCAGGGAGCCTACTCTAGCTTCTAGGCACCCTTAAACCCCAAGACTGCCCTACTCCTGGCTCCCAGTCCTGTCCCCAAGCCACTCATCCTGTCTCCAGCCCATACCCCCAGCCCCATCCCCAACCCCAGGATTCTCAGCCTTTTCTCTGTCCCCACTTTCTGTCTCAAGGGTTTAGACCCCCTCTCCCTGTCTCCTCTGCCTCTCCTTGTGGCTTCCCACCATCTGTCCCTTTGCCTTGGTCCTGCCTGCTTTCTGGCCTGGTCACTCCCTCTCCTGCCCCTGGTGGGTCCCTTCCCTGAGCCCCATCCGCGAGGCCGCTGTACCTGCGCGGGTGGGAGAACTCCATGGTCGGCAGGTAGTTCATGACTGCGACGTAGATAAAACTCCGGGCATTGTCCACTACGTTGAGCAGAGCCTTCAGATCTGGGGTGCGGCCACTGGGACACAGTGGTGGGGGCGCACTCTGGGGGGTGAGGGGACAGTCAAGACACGTGCCTGCTAAGGGTGCCGTCATCGTGGACCCCACAAATGCAGTTTGTCTCAAGCCGGTCCTGTGGGTCTCACTGAATCCTACAGCCTCCATGAAGGGGGGGTAATTGCCATATCCATTTTACAGGCAAGGGAGCTGAGGCTCAGAGAGGGTTAGTGGCTTGCCTAAGGTCACACAGCTGACAAATGGAGCCAGGATTTGCACACAGGCTGCTTGGTTCCAGAATGTTTGCTCTAACACAGGGGTTCTAGACATAAGGGCTCTGGTCCAGCAGCAAAGCCATCATCTAGAACTTGTTAAATTTGCAAATTTTGGGCCTTCGCTGCACACTGCCTACTGAACCAGGGTGCAGGGGTGGGGCTCAGGAATCTGGGTTTTAACCAGCCCTCCTCATGCTTCTGAGGCATGTTCAGGTTTAAGGACTTCTCCTGTAATCATCCGTGTCCCCGACTTGCTCACAGCCCACACAGATGACACTCCTTATGTGCCATTCGACACCAGGCCCTTTACCCGCTTCCCTCCCTCCTCGTGACAGATGGAGCAAACTCAAGCTCTGAAGGGGAAGTGGCCATGGGGGAACCCTTAGCCTTCTGTGCGAGACCAATGGAGAAAAGGACCCCAATGAACCACGTGTCCCTGCGCCCAGGCCTTTCTGGGGCCCTCCCCAATGACTCTGGGGTTGGCCAGGTGACTGGCGCAGAAGGGGATGGAAGGGGACCCAGATGGGCCACCTCAAATGGGGGCGATATCCAAGAGCTGCAAACAATAGTGCCTTGCCTCAGAGCTCAGTATCTGCCACAGGCAAGAGAACTTTCCATGGTGGCAGAAACGTTCTACGGCTGCACCATTCAACATGGCAGCTGTCTGCTCCCTGGGCCTACTCAGCACCTGAAATGTGCGTCTGTGCAGTTCCGGAACTGAACTTTGAGCAATGTTTAATTTTAACTGACTTGTAAGGGCAAAGACCCGAATGTAGCTATACTGGACTGCTCGATAGCGCAGGGCTCCCCTAGGGGCTCAGTGTGCATAAACCCCAGCTGGACTTCCCCATTAGCCCTAAAGGTTGCAGATAATCTTGACAGCCACCATGGAGAGGACACTGAGGCCTGGGGAGATTGGGACATAGCCTTGGCCCCAGACCAAGCAGACTGAACAGAAGTGAGGGGTCGGGACCCTCTTCCTGCCCCCCTTCCCACATCACTAGGTGGGGCTGGACAGGGACCGTGAGTGGCCCAGCCCCTCCCCCTAACGACTCACCGCCAAGTAGGCCAGAGCAGGGGTTCCATTGAGACAGATCTCCATTGGTGTCTCCTGATTGTAGCGGGTGTCATAGGGCCGGGGCCAGGTGGCCGGGATGGAGCTGCCCGCCTGGCCCAGGTACCAGTAGGCCTCGAAGATCTTGGTCAGGTCTCGAGCTAAGCAGCTGCAGTTGTACATGACCACTCCTAGCTCCTTGACCTGTGGGAGGGCGGTGCTGAGCCTTAGGGTGGTGGCCTGGTGCCCACGGGTGACATGAACACCTACAGCCTCCCGCCCCTCTTCCTGTCCCTGAACCCCTCAATCTCCCCCTATCTTATCTGTCCCTCAGGCCCCTGTCCCCCTACTCCTGCCACCACCACTGGAACTAAGTCCTGGAACGGGCATGAACTTGACTCGAGGCTAAAGTCTTGCCAACTTTTGATGAAAGTCATTTGGTTATTCTAAAGAGCCAGGTTTCTTGAACCTTCGCATATGCTGTTGCTTCTACCTTCCACAGAACAAGCTCCTACTCATTCTTAGGTCTCGGCTGACAGCCTCCTCCTCCAGGAAGCCTCTTGGACTGCCCCACCCGTGTCAGGCATTCCTCTGGGCTTTTACATTCCCTTGGGTTTCCCTCAAGTCTGTCTCTGGTGACACTGGACCAGGAAGGTAGGCACTGGGGATGTCTTAGCTGTGGCTCTGTCTTCAGCATCTCCTCACAAGAGCTGGTTAGATTAGGGGCTCGGGAAATATCTGTTGAGTTTATAAATGATCACTGCCTAAGCTGTACCTCCTTTCCTGTCTTGCGCCAATCCTGCTTCAAGTGTCCTGTGAGTTGTCACCTCCTTTGGAAGACATTTTCTGATACTCTGGCCTGGGTCCCCCATCCTGGCCCTGTCCCTGGTGACCAGCCCGTCACCACACTGGACTGGCAGTTCCCATCGCTTACCACCATGTCCTCAGCATCCCCGGGGACAGGCTTGGGTTTAGAGCAGGTACTCAAGGAACTGAATAATGAAGGACCAATCAGTGGACGGGGCCTTGAATGCCTTGCAGTGGGGCTGGCAGCCGTCATCAGGGATCAGAGCAAACCCCAGGATTCTAAGAGCAGGGGAAGGCTGGACTTGGGGGGAGGCACCCCAAAGAGATGCAAGTCGCCGTATTCGCCATATTCCCATAGAAACAGCTGAGTCATCAGGGCACCAAAGCCCCCAACTGCCAGGATGAGGACCAGCAGGACCCAACGGGCTTTCTGGGTTGGGGGGCGGCAATGAGCCAGCCCATGCGGGAGGGAGGAAGTAAGCCACTTCAGAGACTGGCCAGAGAAGACTCTGGGATTGAAGAGTGGTGCGGGTGGAGGCTGGGGGCCCCATGGGGCAGGGAGCCATCACGGAGGACAGCTGGGCAGGGTGCAGCCAGACCTGGGTCAGGGAGCGCCAGTCCATGTTGGCACTGCCGATATAGAAGTGGGTCTGGTCCACCACCCAGAACTTGGTGTGCAGGACGCCATGGGTCAGCTTCTGCATATCCACCATGCGCACCTGGGCACCTAGGACAAACAGTGCATCAGGACCGGCCCAGGGGCCAAGCCCCGCCTCCCAGCACCCCCACCCCCCACCCCCGCCTCCGCTGTCCGGCCCAGCTCACCACTTTGCAGCAGCCCCTGCAGGTCGGCCTGTGGCTGGGGCCCATTGGGCTTGCTCACGGTAATGCGGACCTTCACACCTTGAGGGGCCAGGGTCTGTAGCTGCCGGAGGACCTCCTCACCCTGCAGAGAGAGGATAGCTTCTGAGGGGCTGGGCCGGCCAGCTCTCTAACCCCAGGTAGCCCCCCTACCCCAAAAAGTCTGTTTTCCTATTGGGTCCCAATTTGCAATCAGGAGTGAACAGGCTTTCCACTCGTCAGCACGCTGAGGGATGGCTTCACAGGCTCTTAAAACCTCTCATCTCTTTTAATTACTGGGGCTCTGGGCCCTGCCAGGGCCCTCTGGCCACTCCTGTTCTGCCAGGGACCTTCCCAAGATCCTGCCTTGGAAGCATCAATGCCCGGCACTGCGGGGGCCTTCAAGCACCTTGCAGGATATTGGGAGGCATGGCACAGGCTGGAGGGGCCAGGAAGGTACAGCTGAGGCTTGATGAGGCCAATAACAGCCAAGGGTTCCCTGTCTCCTCCTGTGACCCAGCCCCATTCTAAGCCCCTACTTCTCTGAACTCACTGATTTCTCACCACTCTCATGGATGGGGCAGGGCTGAGTATAATCCCCAGGGTGTGGAGGAGAAAATGGGGCACTGGAGAACTGAGGAGCAACGTGGGATTTGAACTCACTCACTGGTTCCCTATGGCCATGCTTGATGCTTTGAGCCACTCCAGTGGGACCCAGCAGGGAGTGGGCGCTCCTATCATTTTTACTTCTGTATTTTTTTTTTTTTTTAGGCAGTGCTCAAGAAGACCCACAGTTTTACTAAATGTTAATCCCACTTCCAACAAAAAGAGATAGCAGGGGGAAGATAAAAGGAGGGACAAATTCAGCATGTTTTGCAAGGAAGAGATTAGTTTTCTGTTTTTTTAAAAGCGCGCCTGTATATTGTCACGAGGATATAGAGCGAATGCTCTGACCATGTCAGATGCTGCGTGGGGGTCTGCACGGATGGGCCTGTTTTCTTCTCAGAAGGGCAACTGCTATGTATTGGCCCCATTCTACAGATCAGGAAACTGAGGGCTGAGGGGGTGAGGTGACCTGCCCAAGGTCACACAGCTGGGCAGTGGCAGGCTGGCTTGAGGCTGGGCTGTTATTCACTCTGCTCCTTCCATTTCTTTGGATGACAGGGTTTGGGGCAGCTTGTGGGGGAGTGACATCAGTCAGCCTAATCCCTTGTAGGCAAACCCACAACCTGACATTCAGAGGCTTCCAGATGACCGTGACAAACGCCTCCGGTCCAGGGGACCATGTGAAGACAGTTGCTTTCAATCACCTGTGTCCCACTCGCTGTGTGAGACGTGCCCACCCATGTCCCGGGCTGCCAGGGTGCCCTCTTCACTCCCTCACCGCCCCCCGCCCCCCACCGCCACCAGCCAGGGCCCAGGTTACCAGGTACCTGCTGGGCAGAGGGCTCCTGAGTATGGGTGTCGTTGTTGGTGAGAGTCCAGTAGAAGGAGGCAATGTCCAGAGTGCTGTGAGCACCGGCGAGCAGGCCCAGCCAGGCCTGGCTGGTGGAGGGGTTGCCCGTGGAGGCATTGGGGAAGTCTAGACCTTCGGGAATGCTCTCTACCAGCACTGCTCTGGGGGGTAAGGGAGGGTGGTATCAGCCACAGGGGGCCAGAGACAACCGGCTGGAACCTGTGTCTGCCCACAGAGGATGGAAGACGATATTGTCTGTGTGTGCCCATATTCAAGACTCTGTGTGTCTGTGCGTCTGTCTGTCCAGACATACAGAAGGAAGACCATGTATGTAGACTCCTATGTATGTGTGTGTGTATGTGTCTGTCCACAAATGTGATGGAAGATGCTGTGTCTGTGTGTGCCTGTCAGTTCACAGATCTGGACAGAAGATGATGCTGCGGGTGTCATGGGAACAGTGTTGGGGGAAGGGGCTGCGGATGGAGGGAAGCCCCTGTGACAGGGCACTTGGGCGGCTTTGATCACCTCCCACTGGCACAGGGAGTGGGTGTGGCTCCGTGCAGGCCCTGCCCAGTGTGTAAGTGTCCTCGTGGGAGGCTTGAGACGGCTCCTCCCCAACCCTCCAAGGTCCCCCTCCCCAACTTACTCGCAGGGGTCATAGCAGGGGGCTGGGCGCTGGTTGGGTCCAAAGAGATGCAAGTCGCCGTATTCCCATAGAAACAGCTGAGTCATCAGGGCACCGAAGCCCACAACTGCCAGGATGAGGACTAGCAGGACCCAACGGGCTTTCTGGGGGGAGGAGGAGGAGGCGGCGATGAGCCAGCCCGTGGCGGGCAGCCCAGCCCATGCTGGAGACAGGCAGGGGGTGGTGGTGGGCTCCTACCTTCTCTGCAGCCTTCCAAGCCTCGATCTCGTTCATGGGCAGCTCGCTGGCAGGTTCCTCCGCTGGCACCTTCAGCTGGGGGATGGGGATGGTAGGGGGGTGAAAGGGCACCTTGACGGGGTGTCTGCCCTCCACTGCACCCAGCCCCATCCCACTGGGCTCCTACCCAGGTCCACCTACCTCCTGGTACATCAGTTTAGGCTTCATCTTGCCAGGTAGCAGGAGGACACGCCAAGACCAGGCAGGAAAGTGGGTGTGTCAGGGTCTCCAAACTGTGGGGAACAAAAGCTGGCACTGTGGGGATGCTCTGGGCTTTAGGGGAACATCACGGAAACCAGATTAGTCTTGGGCTCATAGGATCCACTGGGTCTCCTTGTCTGCGATCACGGGGGCCACTGGCATGGGGCCCGCCACCCCAAAAGGAGGAAGCTGACCGCTGGTCAGCAGGGATTTCGAAATCCCTCAAGGTCTAACATCTAGCTTTCTTCCCATCAGTCTATGCTGCCCACCCTGCCCCCCTGAGCGCCCACGCGGCTCCTCATTAACGCTCGTGCTGCTCATTAGCATCTTCGCTTCTCCGAGCGCTCATCTAGACATTCCCCAAAAGACAACTGTGGATGGGGTCAGCGGAGCCTCATATCTTTGCCTGGCTTTTCACCACCCGGAGACCACCCAGGGAGCATTTTCCAGGTGGCTGCCCTGCCATCACCCACAGATACCCACCAGACAGGTCAAGCTGGGAGCCCGCGACTATCGGGGCCTCACCACCAGTTCCCAGCCCATCCCCCTAGCCGTCTTCCTCCACCTTACCCCGGAGGGGACTCGGCCTTACCCCGCTGGCGGCAGCTGCTACCTCCGCGGGGCCCCAGCTACTGCCCCAACAGGCTGAGCAGGGGCGGGAGGAAGGAGGGGGCGGGGCCAGACGGAGCTCCGCCCGCTGCAGCGGGGAGTCTGCGCACTGCGCAGGCCGCCTCGGCTCACCGCAGGGAAAAGGGGGGCCGGGGTCCCCCAGATACGGTCGCGTCAACCTGGTCCGGGTGGGTAGAGTACGTGGCTGGGGGATGGGCTTTGCCACCCCTCCATCCCCCCACAGAGCCCCAGTGTGGGGCAGGGAGGCCACAGGTAAAGAGAAAAAGGAACCCCACGTCTTTCTTGTCTACAAACCTTGTGAATTTTTGTACCATGGGCATGTATTACCTAGTCAAAAATAAATAAATAAAATTAATCGTTAAAAAACGTATAAAGGAAATGTCAACTATACTCAAAAAAAATTTTTTTAAAAGCCTTATAAAATAAAATGGAGAGCTCAGGGTTGAATGATATGATTTCTAGATGAAGAGAATAAAATCAGCAGAAGACACAACCCAAGCTACAGGGTGAGGGGAAGAGCAAGGTGGCAGAAGGAGAGGGTGGGTTTCCTGTTGGAGTCTGTTTGGATAATAGTATTTGATTTCTTTTAAAAAGCCGACTGATATTTTGATAGGGATTTAAAAATTTTGGTTTCTGAAGTCCAGGCTCTGGCTGGAAGGATAAACAAGATTTGCCATTTCCCATCTCATATCTCCCAAGAAGAATTTAAGACCACCGCTGGAGGGGCGCCTGGGTGGCTCAGAGGGTTAAGCCTCTGCCTTCGGCTTGGGTCATGGTCTCGGGTTCTTGGGATGAGCCCAAGCCATGGTCTCGGGTTCTTGGGATGAGCCCCACATCGGGTTCTCTGCTCAGCGGGGAGCCTGCTTCCCCCTCTCTCTCTGCCTGTCTGCCTACTTGTGATCTCTGTCAAATAAATTAAAAAAAAAAAAAAAAAAGACCACCGCTGGAGAAATGAATCGAAGAACTCTTCCACATCCACCTTACCCAGTAAAAAAGGAGGGCACGCTCTCCCCTCCGTCCACGCAGGAAGTCAACAGATAAATGCAAAAAAGGCTTGGATCACTGAGAGAAGCGTCAGAAGTGGTTGCCTCGAGACTGGGATCTGGGGTGGATGAGGACTGCTTTTTTTTGCACGCCTATTTTCTTTTTTAAAATTGTGCAATATAAGCGACTTACAGAAAAGCAGAGAAAAAAAAATCTCCGCAGATTAAAGAATAATTATAAAGCCAACACAGGTGTCGCCACGTCCCACTGGCATGCGCAGGCATTACCGTGATTTTAAAAAAGAAGGGCGAAAAAAAGAAAATTCCAAAAGGGAGCTAGGTTCTCTCCTCACAGAAGATCCTGCCTAGATCTTAAAGGAGAATTTGGAAACCCCTTCCCCCACAAAGTCCGATCCCAGATTGGCAAGGGGAGAGCAGAGCTGGATCCGCACCTCTTACTGTAGAGGAACAAATGCGGATGGACCAAGTGGATCCAGCAAGTAGTGGCAAAAGATCAAGGTTATTTGGAATTGAGAGGTCAGCAGGGGAAGCAGAGGCTAAGTCTCAGAGGTGGCTGACCTCAGGGTTGCTAGGTGGGGGAGGGGAGGCACGGGGCAGGAAACATTTGCCTTTTATTAACCTGTGAAGGCCTTGGTGAGAAATGTTTTATTTAAGAATACAGGGTTGTGGGGGGGGGGGGCGCCTGGCTGGTTCAGTTGGTAGAGCATGTGACTCTTGGTCTCCAGGGTCGTGGGTCCGAGCCCCACATTGAGGATAGAGAGTACTTAAAAACAAACAAAAATCTGCGATTGGAACATCAGGTGATGTAAAATTAGGGAAGATGAAAATGAGCAAAACGGAGGGAGAGGTAGGGCATGGAGATGGGAGGGATGGGATGCCCACTAACACACCAAAAATAGGAAGAAGATAGACGGTGTGTGTTCAAATTGTTAGCGACCTTTTGGCTTCCAACTTGTATAGCGATTATGGGTCTAGTAACAATGCTTTTAACTTTAACTTGTTATATTTTTATCAAAATACCTCTAAGGTGTTTAAAAAGAAAACTCGTGCTGGAGAAGCGGTTTAGACTGGATAGATTGCAAGGCTGTTAATACCTACGGTCCTGCACCAGATGCCTGATTTGAATACGAGCCGCAGCCCTTATGTGACTGTTTGACCTTGAGAAATGACAACGTGCCTTAGTTTTCCTGTCTGTAAGATGGGCATGGTAACAACAGTACTTACTTTCCATAAGGCAGTTCATTAATTTTACACATACTTAGTATCTGTGTACCAGGTGTTGTTTTAGGCACTGGAAGTACCGTTGTGAACAAAATAGACACTAGGGGAGACAGACAAAAAACGAGATGGTAAGTAAATTATATGTTAGAAGGTAATAAATGCCACAGAGAAGCAGGGCAGGGGTAAGGGTGGGGTTGGGATTGTTTGCAATTTTAAATAAGGAGGTCGAGGGGTGCCTGGGGGGCTCAGTTGGTTAAGCGTCTGCCTTTGGCTTAGGTCATGATCCTGGGGTCTTGGGATCAAGCCCCTTGTCAGGCGCCCTGCTCAGGGGGGAGTCTGCTTCTCTCTCTCATTCTGTCTCCCCCACACCCCAACTTGTGCTCTCACTTGCTCTCTCTAGTGAATAAATTTAAAAAAAATCTTCACTTAAAAAAATTAAGGAAGTCTGGGAGAGCCTCGCTGAGAAGGGGATACCTGAGAAAAAAGCTTCAAGGAGGGGAAGGAAAGAGCTACAGGGACTTCTTAAGGACTGTTTCAAGCAGAGGGAACAGTCAGTGCAAAGGCCCTGAGGCTAGAACGTGCCTGATGTGGGTAGGGAAGAGCAAGGAAGCCCATGTGTCTGTCGTGGGGTGGGCGGGGGGGGGGGGGGGAGAGATGCGTCAGAGAGCTGATGTGTAGGGCTGCCTGGACTGCAGTGAGGACGACATGTTCCAAGCAGAATGGAGACATGATCTGCCTTGGGTTTTGCAGTTGGTTGAGTGGTGACCTCAAAAAAGATATGCCCAACATGGCCATAATCTCTGGAACTTGTGAACATGAACTTGACTGGAGAAAGGGTCTTTGCAGATGTAATTATATTAAGAATTTTGAGATGATATCATCCTGGGTTATCTGGGTGAGCTTGAAATCCAATGACAAGTTTCTCTTAGAGACAGAAGAGAAGAAACAGAGAAGACCACATGACCAGGGAGGCAGAGCCACCAGAATCTGGGAGAGGCAGGAATGCCCCCCAGAGTCTCAGGAGAGGACGTAACCCCACCAACACCTTGATTTTGGACATCCCGCCTCCAGTACCATGAGAATAAATTTCGGTTGTCTTAAGCCACCCTGTTTGTGATTTGTTATAGCAGCAACAGGGAACTAATACAGGTGTCTGCTGGCTCCCTCTGGCTGCATGGGGGACGTGTGTGTGTGTGTGTGTGTGTGTGTGTGTGTGTTTTGAATATACAAAATTTGAGAAGTGACTCCTTTGAACTAAAGGAATTAATATCTTTCAAGCATACAGAATGGACACGCAAGAGTTTCTCAGTAAATGTGACTGTGTTAAAGATCCTGACAGCCCCCCCCAAAAAAAAGAAAGAAAGAAAGAAAAGAAAAAGAAAAAGAAAAAAGAAAAAAGAAAGGCACCCTTTCCCCCCCTCCCCCCAAGGCAAGATGCTTGCTTTCCATTGTAAGCTTCTAGGTACCTTTTTTTTTTTTTAAATGCACATAAGACTTCTTTGGAAATGAAATTAGGAGGCCCAGGCTCTTAGCTGGAGTGCCCCCTTCTCCACATCAGTTTCCAGAAAAAGACTATGGCCTCCATATCCAGCATCCCGGTCCCCAGGTCCTTGGGGGCACAGGGCAAGGTGAAATTGAAGGTGGACACGGAAAGCTGGACTGATTGAGCCAGGCTGACAGGTGCAGGCATTTCCCTCAGCTCAGCTCCTGCATTCCCAGGAACCTGGAACCCCCATTGGGTTCCAGGGCAATGTCCAGGCTGGTCCCTATGCTCTATTTCTTTGATGGTAGGAGGCATCTCTGCCAGCAAGCGCAGCCCTCCCAGCCCCAGGGATATGCCCGGCCCCTTGGCTTACATGCTGCCTGCCTTGGGGTGTGACACCACAGCCCACAGAAAAGGAGGAAGCAAAACCCACTGGGTTTCTGAGACACGTTCTGGTCACAGATCCCTGAACACCCCACCCTTGGCTGGGGGTCGGAGATGTGATCCCTCCCTCATAGCAGTGCTTTAGATTGCGGAACCCATGGTTCAAATCCCACCTGTCACTCTTACTGAGTGACCTCAGGCATGGGACTTTATTTCTCTGAGCCCTGCGGGCCTAGCTATAGAATCGGGATCATCTCCTACTCATCTGTGGGACAGAGGCCGAGGGATCTCTGAACAGTTTAAGGGGGTGGGTCTCGGAGTTCCTACCACCCTGGGTTCTGATCTCAGCCATGAGTAGAGGCTCCCTTCTCTGAGCCTTACTTTCATCCTCAGACCGATGGGGGAACGAGTACATTAACCTCATGTTTGCTGGGAAGAGTCAATGAAACCATCCACGCAGAGAGGTAGACTAGCAAACCCCCAAAACAAGTTGCTGGTGAGATCTGCGTGTCCCTTAGCACTGTGTACATACTTTTATCGCAGACAGACTTATATGTCCCTTAAAAAGCTAAGTCTGTGTTTGGTGTATTTCTCTACTCCCTGGTGTCCAGCACATCATAAGCACTCCATGAATGTTTGCTGAAAACAGAAGAAGGGGAGCAGGAGAGTGAAAACCTTGGAGCACAGACTTTCATAGAGGTCTCTGTAGACCTAGTGACATTTGTTTTATACACAGTGATAACCGGCATGTGCTCTAAGCCCAGAGCAGATGGGGAGGTAGATTATGGCCTTTTCGGCCCGAGAGTAAAGTTCAAGGTCAATTTAAGGTTGATTCAAGCCATCAGAGAGAGCTGCTGAAGTGCCAGACAGAGGACACCACAGGAAACATTTACATATGGATTTTCCATATGGTTCAAAACAGAAATGTGTTTAAAAGGAGCCGATTTTCAATTGATTGTGCAAACCATTTTGAACAGAAAAATCAGTTGTCTGAGCTCAAGTCCACAGAAAACAGAACAAAGCACTGACTGGTTTTATCGACTTTGGTTGGTTGGTTGGTTTTTAGCAGTAGAACTTTTATTTCAAAGGACCCCTAGAAGGTGCCCTTCATAGGAAGAGAAGATGCTTGGTCTGAAGAACATTTAAATGGGTAAAAAAACTAACGCAACAACAACAAAAGAAACCACATCATGACTGGTGAATATTTCTGAGTTGGAACTCAAAAAATCTAAGCTTTTTCATCCCTGCTCAGAACCCCTCTGTGGCTCCCCACTGCCCTCTGGGCAAAGGGTAAACCTCTTACCATGTCCTCTAGGGCCCAAAGCTGTCTCCAGCTCTCACCTGTTCCCTGAACTTCAGCTTTGGAAGTCCCATGGCCTTCACAATGCTTCTCCCCAAGGATTCCCAAGCCCCTCACTCCTACCATGTCCCCAACTGTCCTTAAAATCTCTCCCAAATCTGTTCCTTTCCTTGGTCCCCACTTCAAGGATAGCTGTCTTATCCGTCCCACAGGTCTCGGTCTGTGTGCCATCTCCTCCAGAAAGCCCTCCAGGATTGTCCCAAAGCCCTGGGCTTCATCCTGGACCCTCCACAACTTGTCCACTTGACCTCCTAAGGGTCCCTCCCACACACCCCTTTTCTTTCTCCCTTCCATGGCCTTGACCTCCCTCTCCCACCTGGGTCCCCACTTCTGCCACCTCCTTTGGCTCCCAACCTCCACCCAACCCTTCTAGTCCCCCCTCCATCTGAGACAAACTTGTTCCTCTCCTGCTCAAAAACCTATGTCCCCCACCAGCCCCTGGTGTCCTCAGGACAAAGTCTCAGCTCCTCACTGTGGTTCCCAGAGCTCTGAATGATCTCCCCTTAATAACACCTTTTCAGTTTACCATCTCACCGACCTTTAGATCCCATCCATATTTAATAGCTTTCACTTCCTTGAACTGAAACCACACTTTTACCACCACACACTCTCACAGCTGCTGCTCCTGCCCACCACACCTTTCTCTTCTCTTCGTGTGCCTCGTTCCTATCGGCTCCTATGCCTCCTCCCCAAGGAAGCCCTTCCTGACTCCTGGGCTGGTCCAGAATCCCCTCTTTGGGTTCCAACAGCCCCTGAGCTTTTCCAGCCCAGCCCTGACCCTTCTGCCTAAGCTTCCCCAATCCCAGCCCTCTGGACTGGCACTGCCTGGTGATGAGTCTGTTTGTCCCATTGGACTGTGAAACCCATGAAGGCACTGGGGCCGTCTCCGTCACCACTGTGTGCCCAGTACCACCCAGCACAGGGACAGCACATGGCAGGTGCTCAAGTCATTCATCTGTTCATTCAACTACTATTTTCCCAGTGACTACTTGCTGGTAAAGCCTGTGTAGGAATGTTTTGTGCAGGAATACTGCAGAAAACAGAAAAATCCTATTAAAGATGACACTCTCTGGGGGGGAAGAAAATAGATAGATGAGGGAAACATATAATATGCGCCTTGGAGAAAAATAAAGCAGGCAAGGGGCAGAGCGGCCTCACAATGGAAAATGGTTGAGGTCTCAGCTCAAAAAAATAACACCACGCCACTGCACATCTGGGGGGCAAAGCATTGTTAGCCCTGTTTTTCAGATGAGGCAGTAAGGGTCAGGGAACTCTCTGCTCAGGCTGTACGGTGTCAGTCTGTCGGTATAGAATTTGAACCCAGAACTCAGTTCTGTTCCGGGACACTATGATGTTGAACCAGCTCATGAACATAAAATAAGGCAGAATGTCTTTTCCTTGCCCTGCTCCCTCCCCAGCAGAGGGCAGAGCTCCTTGTTTACTGAGCCAAGCGCTGCTGGAAGCACTTTATGTATTTAATTACTCACACCGGTCCTTTTCTTAGCCCCATGTAACAGATAAGGAAACTAAAGACCCAGAGAGATCAAGTCATGGGCACAAAAGGACACAGCCAGGAAATGGTGGAGCCAGGATTTGATCCCGAGCTGCCTCGGGGTCCGGGTGTAGACAGCTGCCTCTCCTGTTGTTTATCATCTGCAGATCTGGGACTGCCAGCCACCGCCACCCCGCCCCCCATAGCACCTGAACCCAGAGGTTCATTGGCATTGGCTTCTCAAAGACTCTCCCAACATCTCCTCCTCCTCTTTCTCCCAGTCTTTGAGAGGGACCTTGGAAGCTTTCTCCAAATACAAAGGATATGTGAGTGCAGATTTAAGAAGACAGCTCTGGCTCTCCTTCTGACCAGGCTGCTCTGGCCAATCCATCCTTGGTAGAAGTTCTGGAGCTGGGCTGCTGTTTCATATCACATCAGATTAAGTCTCTCTTCTCCAAATCCTCCTGTGGCTCCTGCCTCATTCAGGGTAAAGCCAAAGTCTTCTCCATGGCTCATGAGTTCAGCCGATCTGCCCCCTCCCTCCTCTGACCTCGCTCCACCCATCTCCTCCCTCATTGGCTTCCTTGCTATTCCTGAAATAGTCAATGCATGCCCCAACCTCAGGGCCCTTGCATTTGCCATTCTCGCTGCCTAGAATGCTCTTCCCCATAGAGCCACATCACTCTCTCCCTTCCTTCAAGTCTTTGTTCAAATGTACCACCATCTCAGAAAACCTTCCCTGACCACCTTATTTAAAACTGTAACCTTGGGGTGCCCGGGTGGCTCAGTGGGTTAAAGCTTCTGCCTTCAGCACAGGTCATGATCTCAGGGTCCTGGGATCGAGCCCCGCATCAGGCTCTATGCTCAGCAGGGAGTCTGCTTCCCTTCCTCTCTCTCTCTCTCTCTGCCTACTTGTGATCTCTGTCAAATAAATAAATAAAATCTTAAAAAAAAATAAAACTGTAACCTTTACCATGTATTCCCATCCCTCTTCTGACATATCATACAATCTACTTACCTGTTCGCTTGTTGTCTCTTACCCCTGCTAGAACGTAAACTCCATGAAGCCAGGGATCTCTGTCTGTTTGGTTCATTGCTGTGTCCCCCAGGCCTAGCACAGTATTGGGCATGTAGAACATGCCTAGTAAATATTTATTGAATGAACAACTTGTGTTTTTATTCCCATATTGCAAATACAGCAACTGAGGCACAGGGAGGTGAAGCCACCTCTCGAGGCCATGCAACTCTTTTAAGTATGAAGTCCTAGAAACAAGGTTGGAGCCAGGGTTCCAGATCCCAGACACCCATTGCTAACCACTGTCTCATATAGCCTCTCTAAGGCAGGTGAGTAAGATATTTAACTCTCTACCCAAGCATTCAGGGTTGCTGAGGTTTGACTGAGGTGTGCTGGGACCTGCCTCATCTCTCTGTACCCCTGATTCTAAAAGTCAAGGGGATCTGGGTCTAAGCTAGCTAGTCCCCCCCCACTGCCCACTACTCCTGGACTCTCATTTTGTAGGTGGGGGAACCACTCAATCCATCAAGGTAGAGAGATAGGGATGAAGTATTTACCCGAGCAAGGTTTGGGATGGCTGATGGCCCACCCCCTCGGGTGGGGTGACGTGGCAGAGATGAGGACATGGAGACTGTGACGTGGGTTGGCGTGGGGTGGTTGCCGTGGCAGAGGGTATCATGGTACAGGGAGCATACAGATGCCATGGAAATGAAGAGGGCAGCTGGTGGGGGGAGTGACAATGAAGATGTGATGAAGGTGACTGCCTCAGGATGAGAGTGACATGGTTAATAACATGATTAGCCCAAATCGCCACATCAAGCTGCACACATCACAAGAATAAACTGGCAGAATCCTCACAACCACCCTGGACATAGGTGTCCTTGTGTGCATTTTACAGCTGAGGAAGCTGAGATTGCAAAGGGGTGATCAGGTGGTCAAGGTTACCCAGAGGTTTCATGGTAGAGCTGGGAGTCTGGCACAGCCCAGGAAACCGGCTCTAGTAGCCCATATGGTGGTGATGATATGAGAGGTGACATGGGAAAATGACGAGACATGGAGGGGAAAAAAAACAACTGGAGGGCAGAGTAGCTCCTTATGAGGAAAACTAGGAGCCTAAGGCATGGACGGTGACTGCCGGGAGCAAAGGTGATACGGGAGAATGGAGACATAAACGGTGAAAATGACGTAAGGGAAGAGTGACTGCGATTTAAGGATTTGGTGAGGATTTGGTGACTGGAGGTGTGTGCGGGTGAACGGGGTTATGACGACGACTTATGAGAAGTGAGGACTCCATAAAGGAAAAATAGCAACAAAAGAGGGGCGCAGGCGACATAAGGCGATGGCGGCATAAAGGGGGAAAGGCTGCAACGTAAAGCGGCAACGGGGGCTTAGAACGAAAGCGAATTAAAGGGGTTGACAGCGACATAAGTAGGGTGATGGCGACAGAAGTGGGGTGATGATTATTCAACCGGGATGCGAAAGAAGGGGAGGGATGGCTACATAAAGAGAAACTGGATGACATAAGGGGAGAAATGCATTACAGAAGGAAGGACAACATGAAAAGGGTAGCAGAGGCGCCGTGCCCCCAGATCGCACAGTACCTGCACTCCACGTCTCCTACTCCGGGACCCAGCCCCGCACGCACCTTCCAGGCTGGAGCCCCGCCTAGCCACCCCCGCCGCGCGCAGGCGCACTTCGGCGGGACTGCGGGGCGGCGGGGGCTAAGCATGTGAGTTTCTCATTGGCCTCGATCCTCGCTAGCGCAGGGCGGAGGGAAGCGGACCGTGGGAGGTCACGTGACGGCTGGAGTGGGCGAGGGGCGGGGGCCCGCACTCTCGCTGGTGGCGGTCCGGCGGGCTAGAGCAGTCGCGGGCTGGGCGACCCGGCTTCCGGTGGCGAGGGCGGTACTTCCGGGGAGGGTTGCCGGGCTGAGAGAGGAGGGTCTGACAGTTGGCGCGGCGGGCTAGGAGGGCGGGCGGCGCGTGTGGGCGCGGGCTCAGAGGGTCAGGTGAGGCGCGGGCCACGGGGTGGTGGGTCCGGGCAAGATGCGGAGGGGATGGATGGCGTCTTAGTTCTGAAATCAGTCTTGGCGTCGCTTTGCGGCCCGGACAAGCGACTTCTTTCTCTGAACCTCGGTTTCCTCCTCTGTAGAATGGGGGCCAGAATCTGACCATAGCATCCTCCTTAGGGCTTAGAGTGGGAGGTCTGCTCGCGCATGTCGGAGACCCTAGTTCAGCGCCTAGCACACTGCGCACTTCGTTACTGTACTAGTACTGTTAATACTGTAGCGATGATAATGTTTGCGCTTGGCGTGGAAGATCTGGGTGTGGGAGTGTGCAATTGGAGGCCCGCCGATTTCCGCGCAAGTCCCAGCCCAGCTAGCTTTGTGGCAGTGGGCCTGTGCCTGAACCTCTCTGGAGCTCATTTTCCTAATCTATACAATGAGGGTTAATAGTCCTATATCATAGGGTCGTTGTGAGGATGCTGATGAAATGTGCGTGTAAATCCCTTAGCATGGGGTTTTGCACTATATGCTCAATGTATTGGGACTATGTTAATAATGATAATGAGAGTTACTGGCGTAGTTGGGACTTCCAGGGAAGAACGGAGTAGGGCGAAGCTCAGAGACAGCAATAGGAAAAACTTGGAATCTGGAATTGGCCAAATGGACATCCTGCCACTTCCTATTTGACTAATTTTGCCCCATCTCATAGATTTAGATTTTTCTTCTTCTTTAAAAGCACTGATGCATTTTTCTCCAGTCAATTAATTTGAGAAGAAAATTTCATATTGGCGTACTAAGGGAAAACTAGCACTGCTGGGTGCAAAAGGAAGGAAAACGTAACCTGAAATACAACAGAAGCAGAATAGTCTATTTAAATTGTAGACAGAAGCTGAAAGAGAATTGAAAAGGGACTATCGTGGTCCCATAGACCCTGTCAGGTTGTACTCTGTTCTTTGCTTACCCTTTGCATGTGGCTGACATTAGGTCAGTGACTGTCCTCCCCTTTCTCTAGCTCACCGGAGTTTGATTTATTTAATGCATATGTACATAGCACTTATCATCTGCCCAGCATTGTTTTAAGGACTTGGTGTTTGTGAACTCACTTCATCCCTCTAACCATTTTAAGAACATATACTCCTATATTCTTGTTTTATAGTTGAGGGAAGTGAGATCCAGAAAGGTTAAGGTTAACCCCTGACCCCCAAGGGTGGGGTTTTGGAAGTGGCAAAGTCAGGACATAGATCCAAGCCTTTCAAGGGCTTAGCCAGGGAGTCTGATATATGGTAATTACGTGAGTTTTAGAAACTGTCATTTGCTATTATTATTAATGTTCTAATTTTCACTGTTCAGAAAGTGATCACTGGAGATGGTCTTTTAATGGAGGAAAGAGGCAATTGAGTCCAGCCGGGGGACTTCTGCCGCTGTAGGGAGAGGATACCAGTTCTCAAAGGCTTCTGGTAAGCATTAACTGACACCTCGAAAGACTGACCACAGCGCCTGGCTTGTAGTAGTCTATCAGTCAGTGTTAGTCATAGGCATTAAGACTGACTTGGGTTCAAGTTGTCGCCCTACAGTTCCTTGCTGTGTGACCTTGGACCTACCACTCTCATTTTTAACATGGGGATCGTTTTTAACTTTTTTTTTTTTTTAGATTTTATTTATTTGACAGAGAGAGAGAGATCACAAGTAGGCAGAGAGGCAGGCAGAGAGAGAGGGAGGGAAGCAGGCTCCCCGCCGAGCAGAGAGCCTGATGCCGGGCTCGATCCCAGGACCCTGAGATCATCATCTGAGTTGAAGGCAGAGGCTTAACTCACTGAGCCACCCAGGTGCCCCTAACTTTTTTTTTTTTTTACCCCAGGTGGTTGTGAGGAGACACTGAGCTGTGTATACTCAGTGCCTGGCACCATAGGCCTTCAACAGGAGTTACCGAATGGCCAGTGGAATCAGGGAGAACTTGTTTTCGAATCCCAGTGAAGTCACTTGGTGGATGTGGCATTTGACAAACGACTGCACCTCGATGAGTCGGTTTTTTTTTCATCGATTAAAATGGGGCTAATAATAGTCCTCCCTCCTGAGGAGGTAGTGAGGTGTCAGCAGGAGGCCTGGCTCCGGTCCTGGTTCATGATCAGTGCTTGGTATGTGACATGTTGTTTTTCTGTGTGACACATTGAAGAGTCGCCATGCCTTGCTCTTTCAGAGCTGCTGGTGGTGTTGTCTTTGTCCAGTGGCAAAATCCAGAAGGCAGAGTAGATCTTAGGAGTCCAGTACAGGGGCAGAGTGATGTCTGTGGTCTTGTTTATCAACAAGAGACGCAACAGCAGCCAGAGAAGGTCAGCATGAGCCCCACTTGGAGGCAGAGGGGAGAGTCCCACATCTGGGGACTTCGGGAAAGCTTCCCAAAGCCGGTGACAGCCAAACAGAGTGAAGGAGAGCTTGCCAGGAGGACAGGATAAGAAAGCATTCCAGGCACAGGTGAGCTTCTTTGGAAAACCGGGAGGCAGGCAAAGCTCCTAGGTGTCAGCTAAGACGGGAGGCCTGGGAGGTGAGACTAGCCAACACTTCCACACTCTTAGGGGGTATGGCCACTGCCTCAGGTGTTCTGAGCATAAAAGTTCATTGGGTGTTCCAGCCCTCCTTTGAGGGAAGTAACATCTGTGCGGTCCTGACTTCCAGATGGGGACACCAGACCCGACTGGTGAAGTAGCTTGCAGAGACCATGTGGCTAGGAAGTGGTAGAGCCAGATATGAACCCCGAGGTCTGGTTCCAGAGTCCTTACTGTCATACCATCTCTGTTGTACCATTAGAATGGAAGCAGGGAGCGGCAGATTGTGTATGAAGGTGAGCAGAAAGGGACTAATGCATCCTGTGGAGCAAGCCGAGGAGGGATGATGGAGAGGGATCAGAATTGGGGGCCCCAGGGGGGCGCCTGGGTGGCTCTGTTGGTTAAGCGTCTGCCTTCGGCTCAGGTCATGATCTCAGGGTCCTGGGGCTCCCTGCTCGGTGGGGAGTCTCCTTGTCCCTCTGGCTCCCCTCCCCCACTATCATGCTCTCTCTCTCTCTCTCTCAAATAAATAAAATCTAAAAAAAAAAGAATCAGAGGCCAGAGTGCATAGAAGGGAGCAGAGTGAAGGAAGAGCGCAGAGGGCTTAGAGGAGAGGGCGGGACTAGAGAAGAGCAGGACGGCTGAGTGGGCCAAGTGGCCCTGGAGGCAGATGGAGGTGAATCATCAGGCAAGGAAGTTTTTCCCTTTAGTTTCCTTTCTTTTCTTTCTCTTTTCTTTTCTTCCTTCCTTACTTCTTTTTTTCTTTTCCTTCCTTCCTTCCTGATTTTATTTATTTGACAGAGAGAGTGAGAGCACAAGCAGAGGGAGCACAGAGGGAGAGGGAGAAGCAGGCTCCCCACTGAGCAGGGAGCCCAGCTCGGGACTTGATCCCAGGACCCTGGGACCATGACCTGAGCTGGAGACAGACGCTTAACTGACTGAACCACCCAGATGCCCAGTAACGTTCAGGGGAAAGTCCCCATTGGTGCTAATATGTCCTGAACAGCTTTCTGGCACCTGCTCATCTTACCTAAGCAGGCATTGGTTTTCCATTTCTCCTACCAGGCTCCTCATGGTGTAGTGGCCCACCTCTCTGCCCTCAGCTCCTCCTGCTCTCCTCCCCCTGTCTCCCCACCTCCCGCTGTCCCCTCACTCACTGTACTGTAGTCACCTTGGCTCCGTGCTGTCCCGCCTCTATGCCCAATGGGCTCCTGGCTCAGGACACTGGACTTGCTGTACCTTCTCCTGGAACACTCTTCCTCTGTGAAACCACAGGGCTCACTCCTCCGCCTCCTTTGGGGTCTCCAAATGTGCTTTAGAGCAGTCTCTCCTCTTCAGCCTGTTTGGAATCACGACCCCCTCCCTCCCTCCCTCGCCAGGCCCTCCCTGTGTTCTGGGTGACACTGAGGGCTTTCTGGCTCACCAAATCATGATCCATTTTGCTTGTTTACTCTCTCATCCTTCCTCCTCTGTCCCCACCTAGATGCTACCCTCTGTATTTTTTTTTTTAAAGATTTTATTTATTTATTTGACAGAGATCACAAGTACGCAGAGGCAGGCAGAGAGAGGGGGAAGCAGGCTCCCCGGTGAGCAGGGAGCCTGATTCGGGGCTTGATCCCAGGACCCTGAGATCATGACCTGAGCGGAAGGCAGAGGCTTTAACCCGCTGAGCCATGCAGGCGCCCCTGTATTTTTGTTCACGGCAGTATCTTTAGCTCCTAGAATAGTGCCTCGCACCTTGTAGGTTGTCAGTAAATAATTTATGAATGGATGACTAATGGGTATTTATGGTTAAAGTATTGAGTGAGGATCTGCATGGTGTGTCGTAGGGGAAGATGTCTTTTTTTTCCTCTCTCACTCTCTTATCCCAGCCAGAAACTTCTGAGGTGTGCGGGGATGGAGCTGTGGACATTTGCTGTCACTGGGTCTCGTCCCAGGCAGCAGCGGGAGCTGTGGTGGCAGCACTGTCCCAGGCTGACTTCCTGCCAGCTGTTCAGGCTATTCCTGGGCTGTGAGCCCCCAGGCACTCTCCTCTGGCCCGCAGGCAGGCAGGCAGGCAGGCAGGCAGGCAGGCAGGCAACGAGGGAAACACACTCACAGCCTGTGGCGACTCATGGGCCTTCTCCCGCTGTTCTCTCTTCCAGGCTCTTGGGAGCGGCACCAGGGCCCGGGGAGACAATGGTCTCAGTGACTATGGGTGAGTCTGTGGCCTTCTCTCCGGGGGTCCCCCTCCCCACTGCCCTTTCTGAGGTATGACCTTGGGGAGGGGAGCCGAGGTGGGGGAGGGAGAGCCAGGTCACTGGCAGGAACAGCTGTTCTCCTAGCACTGTGGAGGTGGGGCTGCGGCCTGCCCAGGGCCTAGCCACTCTTGTATCTTGGCCTCCCAACGGCACAGTCTAGCCTTAAAGAACTTGTGATGTGAAACCCAGCAGAGCCTCAGTTTTCTCACGTGTAAAATGGAGATACTCACAGGCCTTACGTCCTGGGATGTTGTAAGGATTAAGGAGGTTAGTGCATGTCAGACTTTGGGCACACTTCTGACAAATGTCAGCCATTAGGATTCTCGTAAGCCTCATCACTATCTTCTCTTTCAGCTATGCACTCTGGGGTTGCCAAAGCTCTGAGGTTAGTGGGTAGCTTGTACCACTTTTGAGATTTGTACATATAGAGAAGTACATAAGACATCTTTATGTGGTCATGGGAGCGATGAGAGAAGGTAAACGTCAGACTGCATCTTTATGATTCCATTTCTATGAAGCACAGGGACAGGCAGGACGAGTCCATGCTGTGGGAAAGTGGCAGTGGCCCTCAAAAAACAGAGTGATGTCACTACATAGGGAATGTGGTGGTGGTGGGGGGGTGCCTGTGGGATGTTGGAAATGTTTTATTTCTTGATCTGGGGGCTGGTTCCGTGCATGTGTTGGTTTTTGAACGTTACCGACTTACGTGTGCTTTGTGTGTATGTAAGTTATAGTTCAATACAAAGGTTTAAAAAAAAAAAAAAAAGCAACCCCCCCCCCCCCCCCCCGCAACCATTTAGGTCAAGAAATAAAGTATTGCCAGCCTCCCTGAGGGCCCACCCCGGTCACGACCCTCTACCTCCTCCAGGGGGAATGAACCATGATTTTGGGATCATTTTTCCTTGCCCTTTTTTTTTTTTTAAAGATTTTATTTATTTATTTGATAGAAGACACAGCGAGAGAGGGAACACAAGCAAGGGGAATGGGAGAGGGAGAAGCAGGCTTCCCGCTGAGCAGGGAGCCTGATGCGAGGCCAGATCCCAGGACCCTGAGATCATGACCTGAACCGAAGGCAGACGCTTAACGACTGAGCCACCCAGGCACCCCTCTCCTTGCCTTTTGTACTTGTATACAAGTAGGCAGAAAATATTCCTATGCCTGAGGGTTTGGTTGTGAGCTTAGGTGAACTAAATGTCCTGTGTTCTCTTGCTCCATGCGAGGGCCAGGAATCCTCTCCATGTCTTTCCTTTGAGCCGCTGTGTAGTATTTCCTGCCCCTGCTTCTGTCTGTGGATCCCACGTTGCTTCTGGGTTGGGGCTGTTAACAGACGAGCTGCTGTGAATATTCCAGTGTGTGTCTCCTGCTGTGTCCTGAGTCCAAGACACATTTTGTGTCCCCTCTGACTCTTTCTGGAATGGGGGCGCTCCTGACCATTTACTTGGCAGCGTATTTTTTTTTTTTCTCAAGATTTTATTTATTTGACAGAGAGAGAGAAATCACAAGTAGGCAGAGAGGCAGGCAGAGAGAGAGGGGGAAGCAGGCTCCCCGCAGAGCAGAGAGCCCGATGCGGGGCTCGATCCCAGGACCCTGAGACCATGACCCGACCCGAAGGCAGAGGCTGAGCCCACTGAGCCACCCGGGCGCCCCACTTGGCAGCGTATTTTCCTCTTTAGTAGGACATGAAATGACGACAAGGGCCCGATGTGGGGATGTTCTCAGTTCCTTGACTTTGCTTCAGGCAGCTAGCCCCCCGCAAGTGATGTGGCCCCTTTTCCCTCCTTAGTAACAGCGTGATTGAGATGCAGTTCACATTTTATACAATAAAGTGTACAATACAGTGGTTTTATACTGCGTTCGGAGTTCTACAGCCATTAGCACAATCAGTTTCAAAACCTTTTCATCACTTCCCGCAAAGCACCCATACCCATTAACTAATCGTCACTCTCTTTTGCCTGTCCCCCCCATCCCCCCCGAGCAACCACTGATTGCTTTCTGTCTCTCTAGATCTCTATAGATGTTTACCTATTCTGGACATTTCATATAAGTGGAATCATTATGTGGTTTTTTTTTTAACAGATGAAGTTGCCTGCTTATGGCTGATGGAACCCAGGGCCCCATGCCTGGGCAGGTGGATAGTGCCTGTATGAGGCAGAAAAAAGCCCCCTGTCCCCTGGGCCTGTGGCAGAAGTGCTTAGGGCATGATCTTCACCGGCTACAGTGCTGGGGAGACGGGCCTGTGGCTAGGTAGGCAGAAGGGTGGTCCCAGGCCTGCGCCCGAGCCCTGAAGTCACCTTCAGAAGAAACCAGAGTCTCTTTCCCCACTCTGTGCCTCAGTGGTCTTATAAGCAAAATGGGCATAGCACTAGCAAATTTCATATTTTGATTGTTGGGGTTTCATGCTATATACAATGAGAAAGAAAAGTTTCGCCAGTGAAACCCTTGATTGTGAGGTGGCTCTTAGTTTCAGAGATGTTAAAATGTGAAAAGGAAGTTCTCAGAATCACTGATCTTATCTAACAGCCATTGGCCAGACCAGGGTGAATTTGAAGGTCACACCCAAGAGGCTAAAACAGAGAAGTTTAGAAACAATAAAGCTCGGTGGGTGGGTGTGTCCTTGCTCTGGGCCTTGGGCTCGGTAGTGGTGGCAGAGTAAAATAAATAGCAGCAGCGGCGACGAGTTGAGGTTGTCCCCTGGGCCAGGTGCCACTTCATGTCCTTTATGGGGACTCTGCGCAGTGATCCAAGGATGTACGCCTTATCACTAGAATGTGAGCTCGGTGAGGGCGGGGGCGTTGTCTTGTGCAGTGGAATCCACCTGCCTAGAACGGGACCTGCCAAGTCCTCGGTAAATCCTTCCTGAGTGTCATCCTAAAATTTCCGGACAAGGAAACGGAGACCCCAAGCGTTAACTTCCCGTAGGCCCTTAGCCAGGAGCTGGCAGAGTCAGAATTTGAACCCAGGCGCCAAAGCCTATGCTTGCTGCTTCTGTGGTGAGGAGTGGGCTTGCTGACGCTTGTAGGCCCGCTCTGTGTCCCTTCTTTCCCTTCACCTGTGGATCCTGTCACCCTCAGCAGCTGGGCCTAACGATGGGGACCAGGCCGGAGAACCTAGAGCCCCAGCTTCCTGAACTTGGGCATTGGCTGTGTGTGAAGATGATCATGGGGCCTCGCGGCTCAGGGCAGAGCTGTGACCAGAAGGGTCAGACAGAAGCACGTGGGCTTCATGGCCTCAGTCTCCTCCTTGGCAGAGGGAGGGAGGCCTAATGCTGCGAGCTGCTCGCAGGGTTGTGGGCAGGCTGAGTTCCACTGTCCGAGGGAAACCCTTGGCGGGGGCCTGGCATGCAGTGAGCATTTAATCTGTGGGAGCTGCTGCTCTTGTGGTTTTGCAGCTGCTCTTCTCTGGAGGGAATAATGGGAATAACGAGCCCTGTCCATCCCCCAGCCACTTCCGAGTGGATCCAGTTCTTTAAGGAAGCCGGCATTCCTCCGGGGCCTGCTGTCAATTACGCGGTGATGTTTGTGGATAATAGGTAAGGGGGCCTAGGGGACAGAGCGCAACTTGGCGAGAGGAGGGGAGAGGAAGGGAGGAGGCGGAGGGGGTGAGACGGGAGCTGGCTAGCCCATCTGTCCTGGCCTGCTTGTGGCCTCACTGCTGACTCTCCCCCACAGGATCCAGAAGAGCATGCTGCTGGATCTCAACAAAGAGATCATGAATGAGCTGGGTGTGACTGTGGTGGGCGACATCATTGCCATCCTCAAGCACGCCAAGGTGGTGCACCGCCAGGTGGGTGTGCTGCCCAGCCCCCTGATCTCTGGGTTTACGGTGCGGTGTGGGGGGCCTGTACCAGAGCCAGCAGGAGGCTTGGAAGCAAAAGCTGGCAGACCCGAGTTCCAAGGCTGGTTGTACCATTTGCTGTGTGACATTGGGCATGTTGCCTAACCTCTCTGAGCCTTTCTTTTTCCACTGGTAGAATGCAGATAGGTAGACCTATCTCACAGGGTGGTTGTAAGCATTAAGTTAAAGAAAGCCCAGTATAAAAAGCCCCCAGTGTAAATAGTGGGGCCTTGGTAGAGGCTCTCTTACCATTACTAGTTCTCATCTTCCTCATGATAATCAGCTTTAGCAGGGCTCTTCTCTATCCCCAGGACAGGAGCTCCCCCTGGGGGACTCAGGCGGTCACCGGGCCAACAACATGGTTATTCCATTCTTGGCCCCTCCACTTACAGTGACCTTAGACAAGTGAAGATCACTCCTCCCCCCACAGTCTCTCTGAAACAGGCTTTTCACACTGCACTGCTGCGTAGGGGAGCAGTGGCCACCTACCAGATAGCGTGTGGGGCACTGAGCACCAGACCTGGAATGAAGAGCTCATTGAATCTTTAGCAGACACTCACCAGGCCTTACCATAGCCTGCCATTCCCTGTCTCCATTCTTTATACATTTTATTTTATTATGATTTTTTAAAAGATTTTATTTATGGGGCGCCTGGGTGGCTCAGTGGGTTAAGCCGCTGCCTTCGGCTCAGGTCATGATCCCAGGTCCTGGGTTCAAGCCCCACATCGGGCTTTCTGCTCAGTGGGGAGCCTGCTTCCTCCTCTCTCTCTGCCTGCCTCTCTGCCTACTTGTGATTTCTCTCTGTCAAATAAATAAATAAAATCTTTAAAACAAAAAAAAAAAAAGATTTTATTTATTTGACAGAGAGAGATCACAAGTAGGCAGAAAGGCAGGCAGGGAGAAAGGAGGAAGCAGGCTCCCTGATGAGCAGAGAGCCCTATGCGGGGCTCGATCCCAGGACCCCGAGGTCATGACCCGAGCTAAAGGCAGAGGCTTTAACCCACTGAGCCACTCAGGCGCCTCCCCATATCCTCTTTCTGCTCCGCGATACCACCTTGCTTTTGTGTCTCCGAACCTCTCCTTTAGTCTCCGTGAATCTGTGACCGTTCCACAGTCTTCCCAGGTGACTGATGACCTTGACAGTTGTGAAGAGTCCCGGTCAGGTGTTTCGCAGAGCATCTCTCAGTTTGGGTCTGTCCTCTGCCTTCTCGTGGTGAGGAGTGAAATGTACTGAAATCTCTTCTCTAACAGCTTGGGCTCTCATCCTCCCAGTGTTGCTCAGGTTTCTTTTCTCCTACCTTGTGCCCTCGTCCCTGTGGTAACCCAGACACCTGTTTGGCTCTTCTCCCCCCCCCCCCCAACAGGACATGTGCAAAGCTGCCACTGAGTCCGTGCCCTGCAGCCCCAGCCCCCTCCCTGGTGAGATCCGCCGAGGTGCCTCTAGCGGTGAGTCCCACCTACCTAGAGTTCCTTCCCTTTATCCCTACACTTTAGCTCTAAAGGGGACACACCCGGAGTCTGCAGGGGTGAAACAAGGCCAGCAGAGGTTCTCTCGGCCGCCGATTTTCACTGGTGGCAGTTCTGTTCTGTAAAGTCACTGCGAACACTGAATGAGCGAGTGCCGGGTCGTTGCTCCCAGAAGAAATACAAGGTTAGGCTCCTGCAAGCCTCTGCTTACAACACTTTTGTCAACCAATCAACACAGACCTTACTTTATGTATGTTTCTGTAAAGACGTTTCATTTGTCATATGTTGCTGATGCGTTCACATCGAGCTCGTGGCCAGCACCTCTGTAATGCGTGCCTGGACAAAGCTAATCTAACACAAATATTTTCTCCATAAGGAACATCACTTGGGAATACTAGAAAGCACTTCGCCACTCTATTTGGGGGCCATTTTAATTTATTTTTTTAAAGATTTTATTTATTCGACAGACAGAGATCACAGGTAGGCAGAGAGGCAGGCAGAGAGAAAGAGAAGGAGAAGCAGACTGCCCGCTGAGCAGAGAGCCCGATGTGGGGCTCAATCCCAGAACCCTGGAATCATGACCTGAGCTGAAGGCAGAGGCTTTAACCCACTGAGCCACCCAGGCTCCCTTGGGGGCCATTTTAAACAGCAAAAACACTAACACAGTTTTGGTTTTGGAGTTACAAATCAATCTTAGCGAAGAGGCAAATTTGCAAATAGGGAATCCCTGAATGGTGAGAACGGACAGTATTTACACATTTGGGTTTTTTTTCAGCAGTGTGATACCTTTTTAAAGAAGAATAAACTTTAAAAATTTAATATGCATATTAGCCTTTGCTGCTTAACGAGCCCCAAACTGGTTTCAGGCACAGACTTTTATTTCTCATGATTTTATGTCCTGGCCAGTCTCTTCTGCTCTGGGCCAGCTCAGTGGATCTCAGTGGTCACCTAGCAGGTTGGTGGAGGCTGGGTGATCTAGCATGGCCTCACTCACATTTCTGGTGGTTGGCTTGATGTCATCTGGGCCCACAGAGGTGACCGGGCCACACGTCCCTCGTATTCTTGCAGGCGTGCCCGGGCTCGTCCACATGGGGCCAATCGCAGGGTGCCCTAGAGCAGCAGGAGAGGGCGGGCCCCAGTGTGCAGAGCACCTCTTAAGGTTCTGCTTGTGTAACACTTGCTGTTGTCCCATTGGCCAAAGCTCGTCACGTGGCTAAGCCCGGTATCGGTGTGGGCAGTGCCAGCCAAGGGCACGGACAGAGGAAGGCTGAACAAATTGGGGTTCTTTGCTGCGACAGTCTGCCTGAACTTACGTATGATCATGAAGGTACAGCTGAATCACTTTGCACAGACGCAGCAGCCGTGTAACCAGCAGCATTCAAATCCAGAAACAAAAACCTGACCAGCGTCACTCCCCCCTCTCCAGGGCACCCATTACCCTGATGCCTCACAGCAGAGATGGTCTGTTTTTGTTAGTCTTTTTTGCTAGTCTGTTAAGTGTACATAACTGAAGTCAGACAGTATGTATTTTTTTTATAGCCTTCTGAATGCCTTCGTTTAAAACAAATTTAAAAAATTAAAACTAACAGAGGCACCTGTTGGTGTCTCAGTGGGTTAAGCCTCTGCCTTTGGCTCAGGTCGTGATCTCAGGGTCCTGAGATCGAGCCCCACATCAGGCTCTCTGCTCAGCGGGGAGCCTGCTAACCTCTCTCTCTCTCTCTACCTGCCTCTCTGCCTACTTGTGATCTCTTTCTGTCAAATAAATAAATAAAATCTTTAAAAAAAATTAAAACCAACAAAAATACTAGTGGAGAAAATAGGCAGTCGGGAGGAGTAGGAGAAGCAGACAGAGAGGGAAAGGGAGTGTGGAAGAATGTCCCAGAACAGCATTCTTGGTACACTCACTTGTATACACTTTAGAATATATGCTTTTGAATATATGTGTCTGTATCGGTGCGTGTCTGACATCAAACTACGGCTTAGAGTCATTAGGGCAAAGACAGAGTTGTTTTTCTTACACCCAAATGGCGCTTACCTGTCATGAGGAAACATCATATCCCTTATCCCTTTCAAGCAAGACGTTTCCCTCTGGGTACATTGCACGAGGCAGAGCCTCTCTACTGTTTACTTTCTTTTTTTTTTTTTTTTAAATTTTTTTTTTTTTAAAGATTTTATTTGTCCATTCGACAGAGAGATCACAAGTAGGCAGAGAGGCAGGCAGAGAGAGAGAGGAGGAAACAGGCTTCCTGCTGAGCAGAGAGCCCGATGCGGGGCTCGATCCCAGGACTCTGAGATCATGACCTGAGCCGAAGGCAGCGGCCTAACCCACTGAGCCACCCAGGCGCCCCAATAATTCTGTTTACTTTCTATCGCAGACCATCCCAGTCATCCTGGGAGGTTCTGCCCAGCTCACCAGAAAGCCACCCTATCTGGCTTCAGAGCTGCCTGAAGAAAAGTCTTGGAAAAATTGTGGAAGCGTATATACCCATCATTATCAGGGGAGTGAGCAGGGCTGGAAACTGACTGTTTTTCCCCGGTAGGGGGAAGGAGGAGGCCTGATCAGGAAGGGCCAATCCCCAGACTTCAGAAAGATCCAGTTCTTTTTCTTCTTCTTTTTTTTTTAATTTAAATTTAATTAGCCAACTTACGGTACATCATTAGTTTCAGATGTAGGGTTCAATAACTTGCCGGTTTCACATAACACCCAGGGCTCGTCACAGCACTTGGGGCAGGCTCCGGTTCTTGACCTGGGTGGTGGGTATGTGGGAGTTGACTTTCTGTTAAGTGGTCTGTGTGGGTTTGATATTTTTTTTCTTGTATGCTGTAGTTATAATTTCAAAACCAAGCAAGCAACATATAATTGTGTAATGCATCGAAAGTCAAGGTGGGGGACTTCATTAGGTTTTGAGAGGCAGCACACAGCAGAAAAAGGGAAGGCTTTGGGGGTGGGTAGGCTAGAATACCAAAACCTGAAAGCTGGTGGAGGTGGGAGTGGGGAGCACCGGGCCTATGGGGTGAGCCGGGCAGCATGAAGCTCTTCCCCAAGAGCTTTTGAGATCCGGGCCCTAAAACCAGGAACACTGCGCTGGAGATAAGACCCTCGTCCTTCCCGTGCTGGGGCCAGCCCTCCTGTCTGCATGCTGTAGCTCTCCCCTACTCTGCAGAAGACCGGGGCCTCCAGAGACCTCATCCCCAGAGGGAGGTCACCGCATGTCTTCCCGCTGCCCAGCTGTAGCTGGACTCACCATGGCCCAGGGGCCTGGTGGAGGAACCCCTCCCGGAGTCTGGAGTCCCCGCTTCCTCACCTATAAAATGGGCTTGTAGTAGATCCTGTTGGAATTTTCCATGAGAGGGTTCATTTTTTCTAGTAGATGTTTATTGAGGACCTGTGATGCACCAGGAACTGTCACAGCCCCTGGGGATACGGAAATAAACAGGCCTTGTCTCCTGGTGGGGCCTGCATACTCAAGGGAGAGCCCCCCAGGAGACATCCGTGTCATTTAGTGTCAAGCAGTACTTAGGGTTATGAGGCAAAAGCAAGCCTAGCGCAGGGTCGGGCTGGTGGAGTGGTCCAGGAAGCTTTCTCTGGGGAGGTGCCCTCGGAGAGGAGACCTGAGTGAAGAGCCAGAGCGAGCTGGTTGGTCCTCGGGGAACCGCATGCCCAGTCGAGGGAACAGCATGTGCTAGGAACAGGTGCACGCTTGCTGGGTGAGTAATATCCCCAGACCAGCTTAGCTGAAGTGGAGCCGGGAGAGGAGCTTGGGAGAGTGTGACAGGAACCAGTCTGGTCTAGGGCCTTAGGAAAGGCCCTCACGCAGTGAGGGGTGGGCCCGCTCCTGGTTAGACTGGCCAACCCCCGTCGTGGCTGTGCAGCCCCAGCATGACTCCAGCTGCCCCTTCCCCATTCAGTCCCAAGGTTTGCCTTCACCATTCTGGCCTCCATCCCCGGGCCCTCGGCATGACTGGACTCTCTCCTTTCCGCCCTGTAGCTGCCTCTCGAATGATCGCCAACAGCCTGAACCGCGACTCCCCACCTGGCACTCCCCCCAGGCGGCCGGACACCAGCACCTCCAAGATCTCGGTCACTGTGTCCAACAAGATGGCAGCAAAGAGTGCCAAGGCTGCCGGTGAGGGGACGTGGGCAGATGGTGGGAGGAGCTGGGGGTGAGGGTGGGTTGGCGGATGGTCTTCGGAGGTCACGTGCCCAAGGTCACAAGGTGCTTTGAAGACCACAGCGTGTCCAGAGAGTTCAGGCTTTGTCAAGCCCCTGCGCCTCTGTGGGCCTTGCTTTCCCAGTCTGTAGAATGGGGACAGTGGGAAGCTCTTGAGACCGTGTACCTACCGGTGCGGTGTGCTGCGGTTCTCAGTGGTCAGTTCTGTCGTTTTTGATTTTTTGTTTATTTTGTATTGTGGAAAGAACACTTAACGTTGACATTACCATCTTCATAAAGGCTCAAGTGTTCAGTACAGCGCTGTGGATTACAGGGGCCTCAGTCTGTTTTCACAGATGCTCACCGAGGCCCACACTGGTGCCAGGCCCTGTGCTCGGTGCAGGGGTCAGAGGTCCAGAAGGCACCGTTTCCTCTCAGCAACCAGGAGGATCCTCCTTCCAGACCTTTGACCTGATCCTCTCACCCTGGGCTAGAACTCTCCAGAGCTTTCCACTGTCCCAGTAATAAAGTCATCTACCTGCATGGCCTTATAGGCTCTGTATAATGTGACTCCTTCTCTGGCATGTCTTCCCCTGGCTCCCTCCCTCGGGTCCCTTCCAGGCTCCTTCCCGTCGTGGGCCCTTGCCCTGATGTTCCCTTCTCCCAGCACACTCTTCCACCAAAGACTTTCTGTGCTTGGCCTCTGTTCCTCTTTCAGGTCTCAGCTTGAAAGCTGGGAATAGGACACCAGCCTTTGGGCTTCCAAGCCCTCCTCCTGTGTGCCCCACTGCTCTGCCTTTGTTGGACCCACCCCCACAGCAAAGATCTTGGCACAAGTGGAAACCGAGGCCCAGAGAAGGAGCTTGGTTATTCTTAGGCCTGGCGCCATCACACCCTGTGCCCCCTGCACTTCCTCCCCGTCTTTGGCCTTTTTGATTTGTGTGTCATGAGCAAGAAAGTTAAGATTAATTTCTTTTTTTTTTTTTAAATATTTGTTTACTTATTTATTTATTTGACAGAGATCACAAGTAGGCAGAGAGGCAGCAGAGAGAGAGAGGGGGAAGCAGGCTCCCTGCTGAGCAGAGAGCCCTATGTGGGGCTTGATCCTAGGACCCCGGGATCATGACCTGAGCTGAAGGCAGAAGCTTTAACTCACTGAGCCACCCAGGCACCCCCAAGATTAATTTCTAAAGTATTGAAAAGATGGTGAGCCTGGGAGTCACCAGCTCAAATGTGTTGAGGGGATTCATTTGTTTTTTTAAATCTAACTGAGTTATAATTTACTTACGTACGGTGCACAAATTGTAAGTGTACAGTTTAGTTAATTGATTAATTGATTAATTTTAAAGATTTTATTTATTTGACAGAGAGAGATACAGCGAGAGAGGGAACACAAGCAGGGGAGTGGGAGAGAGAGAAGCAGGCTTCCTGCCAAGCAGAGAGCCAGATGTGGGGCTTGATCCCAGGACCCTGAGATCATGATCTGAGCCGAAGGCAGACGTTTAATGACTGAGCCACCCAGGCGCCCCCAGTTTGATTAATGTAAAAAAAAAAATGATTACACCCATGAAAGCTCTACCTAGATGGAGCTCTTGAACCATTCCATCAGCCAGCAGTTTCCCCCTTCCCAGCTAGGCTGGGAGGTCAGCCTATTGGGGGCAGGGACAGAGCCACAGGGAGCCCTGAGAGGCCAGCCACCATGTAGGGATTCTGAGCGCCACTGGCAACCCTGTTGTGCCTAGACTCCTGAATCTCTTGGTGGTTCAAAGTCTGCAGTGGTTGGGAAGATAAGGGATTGCAGTCATTTGAACACATGGAGATGAGGGACACATTTGTGCCCTTCGCAGGGTGTCCAGCCCCTAACCCAGGAGCACATTCTATCCCAGCAGATGCTCACCATCCCCCTTCTCCCCATCAGCCCTGGCCCGGCGGGAGGAGGAGAGCCTGGCTGTTCCCACCAAGCGGCGCCGGGTC
This sequence comes from Enhydra lutris kenyoni, assembly GCF_002288905.1. Classification (NCBI taxonomy): domain Eukaryota; kingdom Metazoa; phylum Chordata; class Mammalia; order Carnivora; family Mustelidae; genus Enhydra; species Enhydra lutris. Next base: position 8,464,760 of record NW_019154169.1, on the reverse strand, counting down.
ACTGCTGAGATGGAGGGGAAGTACATTATCAACATGCCCAAAGGCACCACCCCCCGGACCCGCAAGATCCTGGAGCAGCAGCAGGCAGCGAAAGGTATCGACCTGGCAGGGGTGCCCTTTGGCGTCGAGACTGCATTTCCCTTCATTGCGTGGTGCGGGGTTGGTCAGGCCCTGCGGGCACTGGCCGAGAGGCAGGCTCTAGTGAGATCCAGAGGGCAGGTGCCCGAAGCGTAGGAACCGTCATGAGCCAGAGGAGCCTGGTTGAGGTTCCTTCCATAGCTGGGGTACAGAGGGGGTCTTCCCCACAGGGTTCCTTTTAGAATAGTGTTTGTGTCTTCATGGAAAAACACTCATATGGTGCAGAAGAACATACAGTACCGCCGGACTCTGTCCCCTCAGTTCCATAGCCCAGGCCATCGTTACCCTACCCAGACCAGTGTGAGCTTGCCCGCGTGTGTTTGTACATAGACCCATATAGGTAGTTTGTTTTAAACCACAAATAGCATCATTTTGTAGGTATTGTTGTAGAACTTTTTTTTTTTTTTTTTAAGGAATTTTTTGTTGTTGCGGGGAGAGACAGAGAGAGCATGAGTAGGGGTTGGGGGTGCGGAGAGAGGGAGAAGCAGGGAGCCTGATGGCGGGGTTAATCCCACGACCCTGGGATCATGACCTGAGCTGAAGGCAGATGCTTAACTGACTGACCCACTCAGGCTTTAACTCTTTTTAATGATCATTTAGTAGTTGCAAAATATTTGTATATCGTGATTTAATAAACATTCTTTCAGTGGTCATTTGGGTTGGGATGTAGGGATAGGGCTTATCACCAGTCAGTAGGCTCTCAGAGGCCCATGACCCCCAAAAGAGTGAAGGGAACAAGTAAGGATTAAGAACCCTTCCCACACATACACACGTTTCGAACTTGTACAGCCTCAAGGAGCCCAAGAGTCAATTTCAGTGGATTTCGCACTAGCCAGAGACGTGTGGGTCACTGTTAGCCAGGGCGTAGACAAAGAGCCTGTGCCCGCCTGGACCAGAGCTGCCCGGGCCTGGACTGGCCGTGTCTGCCCTCCCTTGTCTGCACCATGCGTGACGCTTGGCCAGGCCTGGGCTCCGTGCGCGGCTCAGCAGGTGCTGGCTGAGGGCTCACTTCCCTCTCAGGTCTCCAGAGGACATCCGTGTTTGACCGCCTCGGTGCCGAGACCAAGGCAGACACGACGACGGGGAATAAAGTGAGTTGGGAATGGGGAAACCACCTAAGGTTCTCTAATTGTCTTCCTTGCGGGTGTCAATCCCACATCTAACCCCTCATCCTCCCTGCACCGTCTCACCCACCCGGACAGCCTCAGTTCCCTTCTTTGCACCTCGACTTCTCTCCTCATTTCCAGTGCCTGGGGTCTGGCCAACTCATGCCTGCTGCCCTTGGGCCGCTCCCACTTCCGTGTCCCAGACTGGCCTTGGCATCTTTCCCCTGGAGGGACTCCCATCTCAGGCCCTGTCTCAGGGATGCCCCGGTGCCCCTGTTCCAGGCCGGCTTCAGTGAAGGCTCTGTCTGTCGTCCCTGATCTGCCACCTCCCCCCATTTCCTGCCCTTCCCCCACAGCAGCAGTGTGTGCCCACGTCCACGACAGGCCTCCTGCCCCCGCATCAGATGCTTCTCAGCGCGGTCAGGATGAATGCCACCCTCCTTGCCTTGGCCTGCAGGCCCCTGGGATGGTGTGTGGTTAGGAGCCCACAGCCTGAACCCTGCCCGGTGTGAATCCAGCTCTGCCACTCCCTGGCTGCATGGCCTTGGCCATGTCACTTAAGCTTCTTGTACCTCGGTTTCCTTATCTGTCTCATACCCACCTCATTGTGAGGATGAGCTGAGCTGCACTGCACGGGGCTGGGGCGTCTGATGCGTGGTTAGGCATGCTCTAGGTGTCCCCTTCCGTGAACTGCACCTGGTCTCCCGGCTGCGTTTCCTGCCTCTCCATCCCTTGCTCACCAGGGCTTACCTGACCTTTATCACCTCCTAGAATCTTAATCGCGAGCATGATAGTAACAGTCGGGCTCTCGTGGCTAGAAGATGCAGCCATGTGAAGAGCTTACTTAGCACAGAGTGAGCGCTCCATACTTAGGATTCTTATTCCTGCCTTGGGGGCTTGGCCCTTGCTCTTTTCTTGGCCCACTCATTCCCACTCATCCGTGAGGGCCCGGCTTACACATCAGCACCTCGGACAAGGTGTCCCTGAACTCCTGGAGGAGGCAAGGCTTCCCGGTCTCCTTGCCAGCACTCCCATCTCTTCCAGACAGCGCATCGCTGTCGTAATTAGGGAGTTGTTTGTGTGATTTCCACGGCCAGGTCTGTCTCCCCCACTAGACTGTGAGCCCCCTGAGCGCAGGGCCAGAGAAAGTCAGGACTCGGGAGATACTTGTTGAGTGGATGACCAAATTTGTCTTTTGTCGTGTTCCCCTGTCGACCTTGGCAATGGTCTTCTCTCTGTGCGTGGCCTGCCCTTTGTCTTCCCATGTTTGTTAGACCTACGTCCTGGAACTTTCAGATCTCATCTCAGGTGTCCCTCATCCAGGGAATTTCTCCTGAACTTCAGCCAAGGTCAGGAGACTCCTTTGGGTTCTGCCAGCTCCCTGGATGTCCCGTCATGGCTCTCACTACTGGCTAGGGTGTCACCATGTCACCATGGGTGTTTCTCCCAGCGAGGCCAGGAACAGTGAGGCAGCTCTGTGCATATGCATGTTGAATGACTAAATGACTCACTTGTCCCGTCTCTGACCCCTGCAGCCCACAGGAGTCTTCAGCCGCCTCGGGGCCACCCCGGAGACGGACGAGGATCTGGCTTGGGACAGCGACAATGACAGCAGCAGCTCTGTCCTGCAGTATGCTGGGGTCCTGAAGAAGCTGGGCCAGGGCCCGGTGAAGCCCAGTCCCCAGCCAGCACTGACTGTCAAAGCCAAGGCCACAAGCTCGGCCACGACAGCTGCCACGCCAACACTGCGGCGCTTGGCCCTTTCCACACGCCCTGGGCTTGAGAGGAAGCCGGAGTCCCTGTCCAAAGTCAGCATCATCCAGAGACTGGGCAAGGCTGCCCTTGTGCCCGAGGCCCAGGACAGCCAGGTCACAAGCACCAAGAGTAAGTCCTTGGCCGAGGTCAAGGTCACCATTAAGAGGACTCTGGTGGGGCCCCGGGGGAGCAGCTCCAGTGAGGGCCTGGGCGCCCAGATGGACCATGCAGGCACAGTGAGCGTGTTCAAAAGACTGGGCCGCAGGACCTTCTAGCCTCTGGGCGGGGCGCAGGTCCCTCTCCACGCTCCTGGCTCCGGTGGAGGCTCCGGTGAGGCTGCGCCCGGCCCTCTGCTGGCTCCCTCTGCTGGCTCCCGGATGACACTGCTTGTCTCCCTCCGGCATTCGAGCCGGCCCAAGCTTTCTGGGAATTCACCCCAGTATTCTGAGACCGAGATGGTCGCTGTGGCCAGGCCTTGCTGCTCTAGGACTTTCCTTTCTCATGTCCTTTGCTCTCTCCTCTCTGACTGTGGCCTTTGGCAGGACCCACTTTTCTACTGCTCCCAGAGCCAAGCGCTCTTTTCCCGCCTCCGTTCCCCCCTCCTGCCCCCCCCCGCAGCATCTGCTGCGTCCACCCCAGCTCCCCAGACTTCCCATCCCCCAGAGTCCCCCCACCTTGCCCATGTCCCGACTTCCCCTCTGCCCCCTCTGCCCGCTCCTTTAACTTCTCCATCTCTCCCTCTCTTCACACTGTTCATTTCTCTTCTGTTTTCTGTCCCTGTGGCAAGGCCCGACTGTGCGCTGCGTCCTGCCTGACCCTCCTGCGCCTCCGGCCTCCCAGCGGCCCCCTCGTCGGCGGTGGCGTCGAGCCTATAGAGACTGTTAGCGGCCCTCACGCCCAGGCTGGTGGGACCGCCCCTGACCCTGGGCTGCGGCGGGCTGCCTCGGCTTTCCTGTCCTGGGCATCTTTTTCTCTGACAGCCCATGGCGGGTGGTGGACAAGGGCACCGGGAAGGGAGGCCAGCGCCGGGAGAAAAAGAAGAAAACGGCTGTTTTAATATATTTTTGTGACTTTCAAACTGTTTCCCTCCCCTCCTTCAGGGTGAGTCACAGGGTTGTTTTTCACATAAAGCACAACGTAGGTGTGGGTGGCATTGAAGGGTTGGGTTCTCTCTCTGGAGGCCAGGCTCCCTGGAGGTCAGGGCTCCACGTGGGCCATGTCTGTGGGGCAGGCCCCCAGCTGAGGGGAGTCATGGTCGTGGTCATCGTTCATTTGGACGTCCTCTTCCCTTCACCTGACTCTAGTTCCGTCACTCTGTCCTCCCGCTCCGTGTAGTTCACCTGTTTCTGCCACTCTGCCTGTTGGTGGCTTTCCAAACTGCAGGCTCCCGTGTGAGGCAGTGGGTTCATGTCATTTGGGTCATACACGTGTTCACTGCTGCACAGCCCCTGCCCTGTGCCAGACCTGCCTGGAGGAAAGCAGACAAGCCTCTGCCTGCGTGGCTGAGCTCTCCAGTCAGGGAGGTGGCGGGAGAGGGGTCATCCTGTCCAGAGAATGGGATGGAGGAGCAGAAGTGGCCAGGAGGACTGCTGATGTTGGGGGAAGAAGGTAAGGGCTGAGCAGGGAACCATCAGAAGCCGCTGTGTGAGGTGTAGGAGGAAGAGGGTCCAACAGGGGACACAGCTGGGGCAAAGGCTCTGAGGTCAGAGGAGCAAGGAACACGAAGGCCAGGGGTGATGGGAATGCTGGCCAGGGAGCGAAGGGCCTGCCACAGAGCACCTGTTGTTGAGACAAGTGGGCAGGGACCAGATGACCTGGGGCTTCATGACCTGCGGTGAGGAATTTGGACGTCTTCCGTAGGCCCTGAGAAGTTTGGGAAGGTTTAAAGCTAGTAAGTGATGTCTGACTTGCCTTTTATGAAGATGGCTTTGGCCCCCATGAGGGGCTAAATTGTGGGGAGGGCAGGGGTGGGAGTAGGAGGGCAGCCATGCAGGAGCCAGGGCAAGAAAGGAAGGTGGCATGGGGTGAAGCGTGGGGAGGGGGAAGGAGGGTGGGCTTCAGAGGAGCTGTGGGCAGTGTGGATGGATGAGAAGTTGGGGCGCAGGGGTGGGGAGCAGGGATCACCTAGAGGGGGGTCCAGAGCATCTAGCTAGAGGTGCTGTTTGTGGAGACTAAGGGGTTGGGGAGGGAGGAGCTGGGGAGACAGGAGGGCGCTGGGCTGCTGGGACTCGGTGGGGGGCACCTGAGCTGGAGACCAGTAGCTTTGGGGAGCACTCAGGGGACTCTGTTCAAAGCCAAGGGCCTGGTGATACCAGTGGAGAGCAGCATAGAAACAGGAGAGTGCCCAGGAGGGGACGGAGGGCCCTTTTCTCATTGAAAGAACAGAACTGATGGGATCAGCAAGGAGTGGGCTGTGGCTTGGGAGACCTAAGAGCTGGTGACGATGAGATGAGACGTCACCTGTTTTTTGTTTTTGTTTTTTTTTTTTAATTGTGGTAAAATATACATAAGATTGACTGTCGTAACCATCTGTAAGCGCCCCGTCCAGTGGCATGAAGCACATTCCCATTGCTGTAAAACTGTCACCACCATCCGTCCCCCAACTTCCTGGGCCGATTGTCTGCTTATTTGTGGCTTTTCAGTCCTGTCACGTCAGGGGGCTGCTGTGTGCGGGGGTTGCCGAGCACGGGGCCCAGGGTGAGAAGGGCTGGGCGTCGGGGTGAGGACTGGTGCTAGGGCCCAGGTGAGGCCCACGGGGCGCTGCTTAAGGTTCGCCGTGGGGAGGGCAGCGGACACAGGGACGATTCCAGAGGCCCTTTGGCGTGGCAGGGCCACAAGTCGGGGCTCGCAGGCCTCCACGCTGGGCTTGCTGCTCTTTAACTCTGGCTTTTGTTTCTTTCCCCTGTCGTTTCTTCTGGTTCCACTTCGTGGATCATTTTAGCAACTGCCGGGGTTGATAGGACGACTTCCGGTTATGGAACTTGAGAGCGCTGGGTAACTCCTTGCTGTGGGGTGATATAGAAACAGGAATAGCTCACCTAACCCTGAAACGCTCACTGGCGTGAGCCAACTCATGTGTCACTGTTGCTCTTTATGGATGCCCAGAGGGAAGCGCCCTGCCCAAGGTGTCACCCCGCCGGGAGCCTTGTCCCTCAACCCCTGCCCTCTGCTGTCTCGAGACCTTTCGGAAAGATGAGGGTGGGGTCCTAGGAGAGTGGTTTGGGGTTTTCTAGAGTTATTTACGTGCTTGTGCTCCCCCCACCACATCAGCTTGCCGCAGGAAGCATTTGCAGCTTTGGGGTGCCCCAGCCTTGAGAATCACACCGTGTCCTGCCACCATCTGCTGGCTGGACCAGTCCAGATACCTCCCGAGCCTCCCAGTTGCTCCAGGGCCACAGAGGCCCTGCCAATTTGATTCGGCGACACCCCCATACCAACCGCCATGTCTGTGACCCACAGCAGTGCGTCACTTTTCCTCTGGTTGTATCAAATATTTTTGAGCATACTACATTCACGTGGTTCAAACTGCAAAAGATACAAAAGTTCCTTCCCGAGTCTCCTAGCCCCCCCAGACCTCTTCTCAGAGGCCACCAGTATCTCCAGTGTCTTGAGGAATCCCAGAGATGTGTTTATGGTGTGTGTGCTTTGTGTGTGCATGCACGCACATGTGTACACACACACACACACACACGCACCCCTACAGGCATATAGGCAGAGGAAGATAGAGTAACACACGTCTATTTACTTAACCATCCCTTTCCGGAAGGGAATTTGGGTGGCTTGACGTGTCGTGCTGTCACGAGCAGTGCTGCAGTGGACAGACAACCTTGTCACACGTGGGGTCCGTTCAGGGGTGAATATGAAGAATTCCAACCGTATCGCTTCAGTGCAGATACTGATGCTAGGCTGATGGCAGATCTGAAGCAGGCTCTCCCAAAATCACTGGCATTCTTCAGATGAGTGATTCAGACACTTGTCGCCCCATTCCAGAAAGGCCTTCAGAGCCATGGGACTCTTCCAGCTGGAGATCCCTGGAGGAAGCAGGTGGGGGAATGCTGAGAGCTAACAATCACCACACCTTTATGCCAGGAAGTACTAAATAAGTGCTCCACGAAGTTGACAGACTCCCTGAGTCCTCAGGGAAAGGGCAGCAGCATGAAGGTCAGGGACTTCCTATTGTCATCCTGTGAACAGATGTGCACTGGAGGTACAGCGGGTCTGGGGCTCATGATAAGTCACCGAGCCAGAGCTGAGCCAGCCTGGGGGGACGGTTCTGTTTGGGTGGTAGTCTTGGGATGAGGTCACCTCCTCTGGTAGCTCACCCCAGGAGATGCAAAAGCAAGATGGGAACTTTGGGTAACTGGCAGGCAGCCCCACTGCCCCCTTCCTCCTGTGTCACAGCCTGCACCTCCCGGATGGGCCAGGCATTGGGCGGCGGCAGACTCTATCCCTCCTTTGCCTCCTTTCCCTCCTTCGGGGATCAGAGCTGACTAGTTTGGGGAGTACTGCCCCTGTACCTGCCTGTGAAGGTCCAACGTTCCCCTACACTGAGCTTTACCCGCCCTGTGAATGCCGGGCCCTCTGCGGCCTTCACCAAACAGGCCAAGCCTGACCCCGCTAGCGAGTGGCGGGACCGGGTTTGATGTCAGGACCAGGAGCCTCGCCTTTTTCACATTTGTGTTTTAAGACTTAATCTTTTTTTAGAACAGACTTCATTTTGCAGGACCGTTTTAGACCTACAGAAGAATGGAGAAGTACACTTAGGATGGAGCTCCCATACACCCCACGCCCAGTTGCCCCTCTTATGAGCGTCTTGGTAGTGGGATTCATTCGTTAACAATGAATGAACCAATATTGATACCATGAATGTTAAAGCCCATAGTTACTCAGATTTCCTTAACTTCTTCCCCAGTTTTAGTATCTTTTTTTCTGTTCTAGGATCCCACGTAACATTTGTGTTGTCCCAACATTTGCGTAGACCCAAATGGAGCTGTCATGCCTCCTTAGGCCCCTCTTGCTTGTGGCCGTCTTTGATGACCTTGAGAGTTTTAAAGAATACTAGGCAGGTCTATTAGCGATTGTCCTTCCATTGGGATTTGTCTGTCTCATTCTTAGACCAGGGTTACGTGTAATTCAGAGGAAGAGCTCAGAGGTAAAGTGGCATTTGACCACATGGTTTCTAGGGTCCATACTGTCCACTGGATGGATCGCTGTTGATCTAACCTTCATCACGTGGCTTGACTGCCTACTGCTTGCCGGATGTCTCCACTGTCAAGTTCCTCTCCTTTTCCGTACTGACCTCTCCGAAGGGAAGTCAGTCACTCCGTGCAGCCCGTACGTGAGGAGCCCGGGATTTATGTTCCCCCTCCTTGAGGGCAAAGTACTGACATAAATTAGAAATTCTTCTGCAAGGGAGATGTTTCTCTATTCTCTATTAACTTACTCAATCATTTTCTTTTCATCGGTATGGACTCGTGGGCATCTGTTTTACATTTTGGGTGATAGAATCCAGTCCTACTTGATTTATTTTGTTGTTCAAGTTATTCTAGCTTTGGCATTTGGGGACTCTTGAAGTTGGCTCCTGGGTCCTTTGACTTCCATCATTGGGTGGTGGGGGTTTTTGTTTGTGTTTTTATTTCTAGTATTCGGTGTCTCCTGGCACTGTGGATACTCCAGGCGCATCTGTACCTTCCTGGAGTCCTAGAGTGCCCCATTTCTCCGAGGAGCCCCAGCTTCTTTTTATTTAGAATGGTAACTGAGAATCGAAACCCAGATCTAGGCTCGAGACGTGCTCACTGCCACTGGGGCAACACCTCCTTTTTGTTTTGTTTTTATTTTTTTTTTAAGATTTTATTTATTTATTTGACAGAAAGATATCACAAGTAGGCAGAGAGGAGGAAGCAGGCTCCCTGCTGAGCAGAGAGCCCGATGTGGGGCTCGATCCCAGGACCCTGGGATCATGACCTGAGCCGAAGGCAGAGGCTTTAACACACTGAGCCACCCAGGCGCCCCAGCACCTCCTTTTTAAAAAATGCAGTCTTACTATGGAACCCCATTACATAAAGCATGTTCAAAATAGGAAAGCCAGAATGTATTAGCGCACATCTCTGTGTTTATTTGGGGTCAATTCATGCAACCCGTAAAAAAATGCCAAGGTCCAAAAAGACATATACAACAAGACTGTTTTGTGCCCAGGAGATTGGCAAAACATTTAATGTTTTCTCCAGTGTTGGGGAAGACTTGGGGTGATGGGAGTGTGGTACCCTGCTCTGGGAGGGGCAGTTGGTATCAACCATTTTGGAAAATAATTTGGTAGGTTGGAGTATAATTGAAGATGTGACACTCCCCAGCCCAGCCATTACCGATCTGGGGAAACTTAACGTGTGCATACAGAGACATGTCTGTAGGAGTGTTCGTAGGATTGCTGCTCGTAATAGCATTAACTTGGAAGCCACCCAGATGTCCCTCAACTGGAGAGTGGACGCGACAGGGCCTAGTTGTTGCAATTACCTAACTTACAACAGATCATCTCAAAACTGACCAGCTCGAATCAACAGTTCTTTCCTCTTACAGTTTTGGGGGTTAACTGGGCTCAGTTAGACTGCGTCACTTGGGGGCTCTCCTCTCGTGTGGTTGCAGTAAGATATTGGCTGGGGCCAGTGTCCTCTTGAAAGCTTCCCCAGTCGTTTGGTGGTTAACCAACCCTGGCACTTAGCTCAGACCTCACCTTGGGCTGTCAGCCAGAATGCCTACATAAGGCTTCTCCACACCGCCTGGGCTTCCTTGCAACACAGTGGCTGGGTTCCAACAGCGCGCTGCTCAAGAGAGCCAAGGAAGACCCTTTTGCCTGTTCTAGGCTATTGTTGGAAGTCACGTTGCTTCACTTCTGCCCAGATGCAAGGGGAAGGGACCATAGATCCTGCCTCTCAAAGACAGGAGTGTCAGTGTCTCCAGGGAGGAAGAGCGTGGGGGATGAGAGATGGATTTGTGGCTGTCTGGGCAAATTACCCTTCAATATCGGACGTGCTGTACCATGTACCATGTGGTATGGTAGACATCAATGAAAATGAACTAGCGCTGCATGTATCATTATGAGTAAAGCAAAAACATTCAGTGCAGAAAGCAAATCGCAGAAGAAAGTGTGTAGTTTTAAAATACACAAGCTATTTACCACTTAAATATTTATTAAGAATTTCATCACTTTGGGGTGCCTGGGTGGCTCCGTGGGTTAAGGCCTCTGCTTTCGGCTCGGGTCGTGGTCCCGGGGTCCTGGCATCGAGCCCCGCATTGGGTTCTCTGCTCGGCGGGGAGCCTGCTTCCTCCTCTCTCTCTCTGCCTGCCTCTTTGTCTACTTGTGATCTCTCTCTGTCAAATAAATAAATAAAATCCTAAAAAAAAATTAAAAAAAAAGAATTTCATCACTTTACTATTTAAAATGTAGTATATGTCTGAAATGCACAGGGATGGTACACTCCAAATGTGGGATAAGGGTTCCTCTGGGCTGGGGGGTGGGGGTGCGATTGGAGAGGGCACGAAGAGATTCCACAATCTAGGAATGGGGTGGGTGCACAACTCTTGATCGCCGGGTTGTGAGTTTGAACCCCACACTGGGTGCAGAGGTTACTTAAAAATAAAATCTTAAAAAACAACAAAAACAGTATAAGCATGGTTTTTAAAGCTGGGCAGTGGACACGAAGGTGTTCATTGTATTATTCCTTATGCTTTTTTGGTATCTCTTAACAATTAAAAACAATTCTCTCCTACTCTGGTCATCCAGTCCTTTCCAGAGGCAGTTGGTGTCACTTGGGGCACATGTGTCTTTCCAGCAATATTTATTTACAAGCATAACTATATTTTCCCACTCAGATGGTAGCATATATGGCAGTTTTGTGCTTTGTTTTTTTTTGCTTAATATATCCCGGAGATCATTTTTTATCAGTACTTAATGATCTTCTTTTAAAAAAGCATATTGGGGCACCTGGGTGGCTCAGTGGTTAAACGGCTGCCTTTGGCTCAGGTCATGGTCCCAAGGTCCTGGGATCGAGCCCCACAACAAGCTTCTTGCTCGGCAGGAAGCCTTCTTATCCCTTTCCCACTCCCCCTGCTGTTCCCTCTCTCACTGTGTCTCTCTCTGTCAAATCAATAAATAAAATCTTTAAAAAAAAAAAGCACATAGACACACAAACTTTATTGAGATATAATTCAGTGGCTTTTAGTTATTCACAGAGTTGTGCGTCTATCACTAGACTTTTAGGATTTTTTTCATTACCCCAGAGAGAAACCCCCTCCCCCTGAACCGTCATTCCCCAAGTCCTCCCATAGTCTGCCCCCCCATTCCAAGCCCTGGGCAACCACGAACCTGTCTCTATAGATTTTGCCTTTTCTAGACACGTCATATGGATGGAATCATACAGTACGTGGCCTTCGGTGTCTGGGTCCTTTCACTTAGCAGTTTTTGAGTTTTGTCTGTGTTATACCATAGATCTTCCATAGTACTTTGTTTTTCCAAAATTGTTAAATAATGTTGCCGTGTACAGATTTTTCACATTTTGTTTATCAAGATGATGGACATGTAGGTGGTTCCCATTTTTTGGCCATTATGAATTAACATTGCTCTTAACACCCGTGTACAGGTGTTTGTGTGGACACGTTTTCAGTTTTCTTGGGTGTATACCTTGGAGTTGAATTGTTGGGCTGTATGTTGATTTTATTTTAACCCTTTGAGGAACTGCTGGACTGTGTTCCAAAGCAGCTTTGCCACTGTCCATTTCCACTGGCGGTGTACGAGGGTTCTGATTTCTCCACACACTCACCCCCGCGTTGTCTTTTTGATTGTGGACATCCTAGTGGGTGTGAAATGACATAATTTTCTTGTGGCTTTGATTCTCATTTCCCCGGTGGCCAGTGACGTTAAATGCCTTTTAATAAAAGTGCTTCTTCGAAAGAGCTTCCTTTTCAAGTAGCTGCCTGGTGTCCCCTTGTGTGGATGTATTTTAGGTACAGAACCAGTCTCTCACTGGGGGACCTAGTGGTTTCCAGATCTTTCTATCACAGACAGTGCCTCTTGCGTCCACAACATTTTGCTTATGCGTGGACATATCCGTAGGGCAGATACCTAGGAGTTAAATTACAGGGGGGAAGGGAAATGTTTTATAAGTTTGAATTTATGTTACAAGTAAATATTGAGAATAATCAGATTTATTTGAAGAATATTCTAATTTTTCCACCCAGTTAACGGCTAGCAGGTGCAGTCACCTCAGAATCAGCAGCCTCTTGATTTCTGGGTTTTATTTTGGTTAAACCTTGCATAATTCAAGATTGGCTTTGGCATAGACTTGACTAACAAGTTGAGGCAGGGGTTCAGAGCCCGTAAACCTATATTTGTTGTTCCAGAGCTTTTCCCTAAAGCTTCCTTTTTTGCCCCCTCACATTTAGTGCTGTGCTTCCTCCGAAATGACCAGTATAGGGCATCGTGGCCACCGTTTGGCCTTCTTGATGGTCTTTTTGTGGTTAAAATGCCATGACTCTGGCTGTGTGGTCTTGGGCAGGTTACTCAGCCTCTCTGTGCTTGTTTCTTCTACAATAAAATGGGGGTAATAGTAGTATCTACTTCATAGGATGATTGGGAAGGGCTTCACAATGCCTGGTACAGCATTGTCATCTCATTTTATCCCTGAAATTGATAATTTGCAGGGAGGATCTTTAGCTCCAACACTTAACTCTTTCATGACATTCTTATGGGCTACAAAAAAGAACTTTCTGGGTAACTGTTTATTTTAATATAAATGTAAACTTCAGGCGCCTGGTGGCTCGGTCAGTTAGGCTTCCTACTCCTGGTGCTGACTCAGGTGGCGATCTCAGGGTTGTGAGATCCAGCCTTGCATCAGGCTCTGCCCTGGGGGTGGAGCCTGCTTGGCTCCCTCTGCCCGCCCCACCCACCCCCCTGTACGCGCGCGCGCGCGTGCACGCGCGTTTTCAAAAAGAGTATAATTATAAACTTCTAGAAAAGTTGCAAGAATGGTACAAGGGGTTTCTCACATCTGAGATCATGACCTGAGCCAAAATAAGAGTCTGACGCTCAACTGGCTGAGGCACCCCTGATTTCTGTATATTATTCAGTCCGTACTTCAATTTCTTCAGTTCTCGCAATATTGTTCCTTATGGCCATTCTCTGCTCCCCCCGCCCCCCCAACTCCTGGCTCACAGCCCAATTTTGGATCGTGCTTTGCATTTAGGTGTCACATCAGTTTATTTATTCACAGTGAACGCTTAAGTAACCGCACAAAGCTCCCCGGCCCTTGCCCGGGGTGGGCTCCAGCCTGAGTACCAGCGGGGATGGCCAGCTCACGTGGCGCCATCTTGTGGCAAGAGCAGGAATAGTTTATAAACCACTCTGCTGAGTGGCTGTGAAAGGATTCCCTTCGTGAGGACCTAAAAAAAAACTAGGTGGTATTCATATTATCCCAATTTTTCTTTTTCTTTCTTTATTTTTTTAAAAAAGACTTTTATTTATTTATTTGTTTGACAGCAAGACAGGGAATACAAGCAGGGGGAGGGAGAGGGAGAAGCAGGCTTCCCACTGAGCAGAAGGCAGACGCTTAACAACTGAGCCACCCAGGCGCCCCTTGATTTTTCTTAATAATGTAGGAAACTCTGTTTTAAGTATTTCACTGTTTTAAATCTATATGCTTCAACAGAAAATGAGATTTTCTGTTTCTCAAATCTGGGCCCACACATGTAAGGTTCAGTGCTTTGTATAAAAGTGGGGGCTTGGCCTGAGACACGTGTGGGAATGGATCTGGCCGCCACAACATTCTGGCAGTGTGGGATTTGGTGAGAGGCTTCTCCTTCTGTGTTTATTTCTGCAAAATAAGTCTTACAGAGCCTTCTACCTGCAGGATTGTTTAACAAGGTCATGGATATAGTTCCTAGCAATGTGCCTGATATGTGGGAACTCACTAATAAATGTTAGGAGATTATTATTATTTGTTCAACTTTTTGTGAGTGGACAAGTACAGACCTGAAGTAAAATTCACCCCAGTAGCTTTTAAAAATATATATTTTATTTATTTATTATTTGAGAGAGAGAGAGAGCATGAGCAGTGGGGGGAGAGGGAGAGGAAGAAGCAGACTCCCCGCTGAGCAGGGAACCCAATGTGAGGCTCCCAGGAGCCCAGAGATCATGATCTGAGCTGAGGGCAGACACTTAACGGACTGAGCCAGCTAGGCACCCCTGAATGTGCTTTGGACTAAGAAGGTTAAGACTACTAGGGTGAGGGGCACCTGGGTGGCTCTGTTAGTTAAGCATTTGCCTTCGGCTCAGGTCATGATCTCTGGGTCCTGGGACCGAGCCCCATCCTTTGTCAAGCTCCCTGCTCAGCGAGGAGTCTGCTTCTCCCTCTGCCTCTCCCCACCGCTAGTGCTTGCTCTCTCAAATAAATAAAATCTTAGAAAACGCAAACAAACAAAATCACATTCAGTCAACAACTATTTATTGACCCCCCCCCCAAGTCCTAACTAAGTGCCAGGCATTGTTCTAGGGGTGGGAATACAGTGGTGCCTACCCAAGACAAGGTCTTCACCCTCACCAGCAATTTATATTTTGGTTTGGGGGAAGACAGCTGCAAAGGGGCATCAACAACAAAGATACTCTTTAGTGTTAAGTAGGGGAGAAGGAGAAGCAGGCTTGCCGCTGAGCAGGGAGCCTGATGTGGGGCTTGATCCCAGGACCCTGGGATCATGACCTGAGCCAAAGGTGGATGCTTAATGACTGAGCCACCCAGGCGCCCCTAATGAGGTGAGATTTGAACTCAGTTCTGAAAGACAAGAAAGAGCCAGTCATGCAAAGATCGGGATAGGGAGGTAAATAGTCCAGGGAAAAGGAACAAACAGCAAGGGAAACAGCCCCAAGGTGGGAAGAAGCTTGTATTTTGGGGAGGGGCAGAGGTTAGTGTGTCCAGAATGTGTAGGTCAAGGGCAAGAGGAGCTTGAGATGAAGTTAGAAAGATAAGCAGGGGCACCTCCCCATGGGGCCCTGAAGGCTATGATGAGGCCTTTAGCTTTTATTCTGCATGTGATAGGAAGCCATCTATGTATTCAGAGCAGATGGAAAAAGTGTTTGATCTTATCAAGGGGGGGGGGGAAGCTTCATTCCAAGATCTGCCTACAAGTGCATTAGCCTCGTGTGACCACTTACGCATTTGGGAATCTCTGATGTGTTAAAAAGTTGAATGTGCACGACGCATGGTGTCTTTCATTTACAATTTTTGGAACAGAAACATATTGTATAAAAGGAAACTGGAAGGAACATTTACAGGATCCCTGAGGCTTATCTGTACTTATGCCAAAAACTTAAAATGACTCTAAAAGGATCTTCCCAAACAGCATCGAGGGTGGGGCTAAGTAACTTCTGGCTGGGGAGTCAAAGATATTTCAACATTTCTGTAGGACATGGGAAACTCCCTTAAATAAAAACTTATTATTATCATTATTTTAAGTTCCAGGATTCTTTGAGAATCTGATTAATGTTATGGACTTGGTCCCCCGGAAAATGCTCTGCTTAGGATGAAGAAGGGGGTAAATCGGAGTTCTTCCGCTTGTACCTCCTGACTGGGCCTGTGTGGCAGAGAGATTTCCTCCCCACGGACAGCTCCATCACTGCCACAGACACCACCCCCCCCCCCCCCCCCCCCCCCTCGGGCAGTCGCGCAGACGCCCCCTCTGCGGCTACTAAGAGGTTCTTTTTTTCTTTTTTTTTTTTTTTTTTTAAGATTTTATTATTTCACTGGACGGAGAGAGAGCACAAGCAGGAGGAGTGGCAGAGGGAGAAGTAGGCTCCCTCCTGAGCAGGCTCCATCCCAGGACCCCGGGTTCATGACCCGAACTGAAGGCAGCAGCTTAACTGACTGAGCCACCCAGGCGCCCCTAAGAGGTTCTTTATGGTTGGTCCATGCAACTTGTCCAATCACCACTGGGAGCCCAATCTCCAAAAAGGGTAGAAATATACTCTAGGGCCAGGTTTCTGTTTGGAGGCAACAGAAGGCGATTTTTGAGGAGATGCCCTCTCCGCCTGTCAGGAAAGGATTCTTGATCATTCTTTCTGAATCAAAAGGCCTTTGGGCAACCTTCCAATGAGAAGCTACTGGCCCATCTCTGCAGAAGTGCAGATGCAGCCCATCTTTACAGTTATAAGCAGGGCGTTCACAGAATAGATTAGAGGGTATAGAACAATTTGAGGTTTTAGGGAGTTTTCTCCTAAATTACCTTTGTTTTGGAAATTGAGACACTGAGGCCCCAAAATGATAATTAAGTGGTCTGCTGGGGCCGAAACAGGGCTATGACTTCCCATTTTCCAGCATGATATGAATTCAAAGCACAGACTCTTGTAACAGACAGCTTGGGTTCAAATCCTGCATTATCCCTAATGTGTCCTGGGACCTCGAGCACCTGACCTCCAAGATGGTATTGATGACAACAGGATAGCCTTGGTGGGACTGTGTCAGGAACAGAATCTGGCCTGTAACAATTGCTAAGTCAATGCTATTGATACTGTTTTGCAATGAGAGAAGTGAAGTTATTTTGACAAGGACACAGGAAAGGCACGATTAGAAGCTGGGCCTATGAGTGTTGTTCACCACCAGACTATTGTGTGTGTTTTATTTATTTTATTTATTTATTTTTTTTAAAGAGTTTTATTTTAGGTAGAGAGTGTGGGGGAGGGGCCTGGAGAGGGAGACTTTTTTTTCTTAAGATTTTTTTATTTTTTATTTTTTATTTGACAGACAGAGATCACAAGTAGGCAGAGAGGCAGGCAGAGAGAGAGGAGGAAGCAGGCTCCCCGCGGAGCAGAGAGCCCCATGCAGGACTTGATCCCCGAACCCCGGGATCATGACCTGAGCTGAAGGCAGAGGCTTTAACCCACTGAGCCACTCAGGCGCCCCCAGACTAATGTGTTTTAAACTGCAAGGCATGACCCTTTAGTGGTTCAGAAAATCGGTTTAGCAGGGCCTCAAATAGCACTGGAAAAAAAAAAAATCTCGGTGCATGATACATACCAGTTAAATAGTATTTGATGACACTTTCATGCAGGTATATATGTATATAGGTAAGTATACATACGTGTGTACTAGATCTTAGGTTGAAAGCATTATTCTTGACTACTGTGCCCCACAGAATTTATACACAAGCACAAGGGAGATTTCCGCGAGATGTCTTTACGTGTTATAATCCATCCTGGGAGGGACAGGGATTCCAGTTCGCCCAGGAAGACTCAGAAATAGGGCAACGGGCTATGAACTGTTCAGTACAGAAGGGAGCAAAGGTAGACCCCAGTGAGCTTGAGTCTAGGTTACAGCGGAAAGGACTAATTCCCGAAACAAATATTCCCCAAGAGCACACTCTGTGCCAAGACTTTTGCTGGGCAGTGTTAGCTACACGGTGGTGACTGAGGCAGTTCTGGTCTTTTTCCTCGTGGGACTCTCTGCACAGTGGAGACAGATCTGTCACCAGACAGTAAGACACTAAAATGATCAGGCCTGTGGTGGGGGAGGCGTTGGTTGGTTATCAACCCTGTGTTGGGGGAAGCCCATGAGTAAGGAATACAGAGAAGCAAGTTCCAAGCTGGAAATCCATTAGCTAAGGGCTTGTTCCGGCATTAGGTTTACCTCGGAATAAACTAAGGCCCGCTTCTGAGCTGGATTCCCTGCGTTACTCTCACAGACTTAGGTGGACCTAGGATTCTTCAACTCCCAGCTAGGGCTTCCAGAAGTATGCACTGACCGATATATACCTGCTAAGCTCACTGGAACCCAAATTCAGAAGGCAGCAAGCCCTACCCAACCTCTGAGAGTGAAGGACCTGGGAGGCAGAAGTCTCACACTGCCTAGGACACTAGCTGACCAGTGGACCAGAATCTCTTCAGAGCTCTTTTCTTACAAGGCGATCTTAAGGCCTTTTAAGGACCAAGTTACCCCATTAAATAAAGTTATACCCCTATTGCACATACATGATGAGCAGTAGGATTAATATTTTGGAGTCACAGAGTGTCTAATTGATATAAAATGCTCTATTTACATAAAAAAAGTCCAATATCCCAGTGACGCAGCTCTGTTTCCATTTTGCAGATTTGGACACACAGCCACAGAAAACGGTCAATCTGTTTACTATCACCAGCGAGGAAATGCAAAGCTGGGTTTGTGAGACTTCAGAGCCTGTGCTCACCACGGCGAGACACAGTGAAAACTCTCCTAACCCCCGCTCCAGGGTTCTTTAAGAGCCTTGGAACCGAGAGGAAAGGCGAGATCACAGTAAAGCGAGATCAAAAGCGTATGTAAATAAGGACCCGGGGCTGCCGGGAAGTATCGCTGCGGCGAGCCTTTAAGGAAAGCGGGCGTCAGAGTCCTGCTGCGCCTGCGCAATCCTGTCTTTTCTTTACATCCGGCGCCTGCGCGTGGTACCTTTCTAGCTCACCTCGACCCAAACTTGCCTAAAGTACGCAGGCGTCCCGCTCTGAATCAGCCGCTTGCCCGGCCTTGCGCCTGCGCCCTAACGCTCTCCGAGTTCATCTCTCGCTCTTTTACGTCAGTTCCTGTTTGTGGCGGGAGAAGGCGGTATTTCCGGCCAGAGGGTGGGAGGGGGCGGTAAGCGGGGGCTGGGGGGAGGGGGCGGGGGGGCCGCGCCGCGCGAGCCGTGGGGCCTGGCTCGGAGAAGGCGTTGCCGCTGCCGCTGCAGTTGCTGCCGCCAGGAAACACAAGGAGCGGGACCAAGCGCAGCGTGGCGATGGGCGGGAGTAGGGCCCCGCCGGAGAGGCTGGGCGGCCGCCGGTGACAGGTGAGTGCGCCAGCGCGTGTCCCCGAGCGCCTCCCCCCGCGATGGTTGCGTCCGGACCCCCCGCCGTGCGGCGCTGGGCCGTACCACCAGTGCCCGCCGGGCGGGGACCGCCGTCCTCGAGCCCCCCCCCTTCCGGGACAGAGTGGGGGCGGCTGCGCGGGGGCGGTCGGACTACCCCAGAGGGGCCGGGGGCGGGGGCGGCTGGCCGTACCACTGAGGCGGCACTGGGTGGGGGGCACACCGAAGTGCGGGGACCGAACCACTGAGGAACTGGGGGCTGAACCAGCGGGATGGGAAGGGTGCGCCTGCCCGGTGTGCTAGAACTAAGCCATTGGGGTGGGGTGGGGGACGCGCCTTACCAAGTGTAGGGGGCTGTACCTATTCGGGGCTGTGGGAGCTGTGCTTCCAGCGTGTTTAGGGAGGTGGGGGTTTGCTGGGGAGGGAGCTGTACCAAGTGCGTTCCGAGTAGCGCCGTGTGGGTCATACCACTGAGGTGCGGGGGGGGCATCCTGAGAGCGTGGAGGAGCACCGTATCGAGGGGGGAGGGTTGTGATGTTTATAATCTTTGAGGGATGCGTAGGGGTGAGGGGGGCAGGCCACAGTGGGTGTTCGGGAGAGTATTTTGGGAGGGCTGTAATGAGGAGTGTTGAGGAAGGGCTTTGCCTCCCGAGTTTGGTGGGTGGGGCTTGGGGGTTTACTCCGAGCGGTAGAAGGGAGGATCACTATTGAACTTCTCAATGACTTTGGGGGAACTGGATGGTCGCTGGGATTGCTGTCTGTCCTACAACCTTTTCGTATTATTAAACCTCTTTTAAAGATGTGTGAGACACTTCTGCGGCGAATTCTTTGTTTCTGTGGGCAGGAGATGTTTTAGAAGCCTCTCTCTGAAGTATTCTGAGCTTTCAGCTCCATATTTGGGAGGGGAGGAGGAGGGGAGGAGAGTCTTTTCTATTGAGCTCAGATTTGAGGAGCTGTGGCCCCTACTTGTTAAGACTTAAGAGGAAGGAGTGTTTAGAGGGACACCTCTCTGTCAAGGCAGGGTGTCTGGGGACGTTTTGATCCTTGGAATTCTGAAGACCCCCTTCCTCTCATTTGGGGGCTGCCTGGGATCAGCAGGAGGCCTGGGCTAGAGTAATCATGTTGGTCTTCCATGGTCTGCCTTTCAACCTTGTCCTCTCTTCGCCTCTCAGAGAAGCATTGGGGAGTTCAGCCCTGGCCAGACCTTGCTGGCCTACACAGCAAGGGCAGTCAGTCGCTCCAAGCACCCACCCAAATAACCCTTGCTGGGCGGTGGATTTCCAGGAGCCAGGCACCAGTACAGATCATGGCAGTCTCCATTCTAGTCATGAGGCTGTTTGTGTCTCCCTGGTTAGCTGTCCAGCCTCCTGTCGTGTTTACGCTCCCCACCAGGCGATAACAGTTGGTCTCACCGTTAGGCGACAATGAGGCTGAGTGCTGTTTTCCCAGCTGTTCTCTCTGCGGACGCCCAAGGGACTTGGGTAGGGGTGCCCTGGCCCAGCCGGAACCAGGGAGGAAGGTTTCTCTGAAGGACTTAGGGTAGGCAAATCTCCCACAGATCTAGTTTCTCAGTGTGATCACTGGGTGGGTGCTTGGAGCGACTGCCCTTGCTGCCTAGGCCAGCTCGTGACCTTGGCTTGCCAGGTAGCCTTTGCCCCGGGTCTGGAGTTCCCAGAAGGCTGGCTGCAGTCCCTGATTGCCCCAGCTAATGTGGGCTGGTGATGTGGTCAAAGGCTGGTCCACATCCTTGGCTCCCAAGTTGTCTGTCTTCTTAGGAAGGCAGCTATGCTCACCACTATACCACCAACGCGTCTGTCTTCTTAGGTTGTGGTTCCTCGAGAACAGTCCTTGAGGTCCTTGAGTCTTTTCTAGACTGTGGGGCTCTAGAATTTTTCTCCACTAAGGATTTGTTTCTCTGGTCTCCTTCTGCCAGCTTTTAGAGGGTTTGCCTGATGGGTTAACAGCAGCAATAAAAACCATAATTGTGAGATCGATGGCTGACATTTATTGAGTGCTTTCTGGGTACGACACACTATTCAGAATGGATTAACTTGCTGAATACATCCTGGAGCTGTAGTACTGTTGCACGGTCTCTGTATTAGAAGGGGAAACTGAAGCACAGAGAGGCAAGTCATTTCCAGAGCTAGTGAACAGCTGGTGGTTTTGGCCATCCACAGTATGTCAGGCGTGGGACAACCCTTTTACACACATAAGCTCTTTTAAATCTCAAAACGAACCTACAGGATAGGTATGGTTATGTCCATTTTATAGACTCCCGTGAGCTAGGTAGGAGTGTGGTGCCCACTTTACAGATGAGGAGACTGAGACACCTGCTGTGAAGTGAAAGGCTTGGCCTGATGTGTCACAGCCAGACGTAATAGAACCACCATGTGAACCCCCACCCGGCCAGGTTTGGTCTCAGTGAGCCTCTTGTCAACAACTAAAACTGTGGGTTAGTTGCCCCCCCCAGTGGATGTGGTAGTTTTCTCCTTTTTGCAGAATGAGACCTCAGGGGAAGAATTGGTTTGCCCTAGGTCCCTCCAACCCTCGGGGGCAGGCTGGGTTTTGAACCCAGGTCAGCTTGCCTCTAGTGTTGTGCGCTCTTTGTTCCCCAGGTCCCCTGCTAGAGTGGGTCTTGGGCACCTCAGAGGCCCTGCCCTAGACGCTGCCAGCTGCACCTTTGGGCATTTCCTTCCTCTTACCATCCGCGCCCAGGGCTGCTGTGAGCACCTCTGCCCGCAGCCAGCCTGGTAGTTCTGGGCTTGCTGGTGAAACTTCGTCCCTCAGTGTTGAGCTAGGGGACGTCTTTTAACCCGGTGCAGAGTACTGGGAGCCAGGAGAAAACAGCAGGGGGGCTGCGCAGGGGGTGACATACTCAGAGGAGCCATGCTAGAGGCCCCTGCCCAAGCACGGTGTGCTGGGCCCGCATGCAGTTTCTGGAGCTTTCATGTTCTGGCTGTGTGACCTTGGACCTCAGTTTTCCCCTCTTGTGCAGTGGGCTCTGAATGGCACCCACGTCAGACTGTTGTGAGGATGAAACAAGTTTATCCACCAGAAGCTCCTGGGCCGGTGACTGGTGCCGTGCACAGGCCCAGTCAGCAATCCTGAGCCCGTCCATCCTTGCCCACGCTCTCACCCCTCGCTCCTCTCTCCTCACTCCTCTCAGGTGTCTTGGTGTCCAGCTCCCCAGGTGGCCCAGCCAGAATCCGGGAATCCTGTGTCCTGGTTTCTGAGCTCTGTAAAGAGCTCCATCAACGTGATTCAGAGCAGCGGGTCCAAATCCAACCCCAAGCACTCCTGGCTGGGCGCCCTTGAGCAGGTTCCTCAGCCTCTCTGAGCTTCCATTGTGTCGAGGGATGGTCATTCCCCCCCTGATACATTGTCCTGAAGGTGAAATGGGTTAATCTGTGGAAAGCCTCCCCGGCACAGCCTCCAGTAAACGTTTCCGGCTCTCACTCTTTCAGGAGAGTGCCTGACACACGGTGAGCCCTCAGGACAGCTTAGCGATTATAAGTCGTGTTATTTTGGAGGCTCTGCCCAGGCTGTAGAGCCTTGGCAGCTACCTCCAGGAGGAGGGCCCGGCTGAAATTAGCATCCCCATTCTCCAGATGAGGAAACTGAGGTTTTGGAGGCTTGGAGCAGAGGTGGGACATACAATCAAATAAAGGGTAGCAAGTGCAGCACCCAGGCCTCATCCTCCCACACAGTTGCTGCCCAGAGCTCTTCTGAGGTCACAATTCTAGCTCTTTTTCAGATGTCAGGCTCTGCTAACCCCCCGTGCTCTATGTGCTTTTACTGAATCTCCACCACAGCCCCCGGGAGTGGCAGGAAGGGCCTTGACCCAGGTGAGAACAGCCCTTTGAAGGCTGCGAGGCAGAAGGGTGGGCGCAAGCTGGGTGAGGAGCAGAAGTGCTGGTGGGAGTCAGGGGCCCAGCTGTGCAGAGCCACCTGGGCCAGGGTTGGGGGCGGGGGGGGGGTGCAGGGGGAGAAGTGCGCCCTTGGTCCCGAAGGCATCGCAGAGCCAGAGGGTTTCCCTGATCCACCAGCCTTCACTGAGCACCTGCTGTGTGCCTTTCATCGCTTCGGGTGCTGGGGATGGGGCAGTACCCTGGACGGAGGTGCTCCTTCCGTGGCACTGAGGGAGACAGTCAACTTGGCGAATAAATGAGGGACAGGTTCAAGGGAGGTGCCAATCGGTCAGTTACAATCAGGTGTGACTGGGAGCTTCTGTCATCGGGCTGTCAGGAAGGCCTCTCTGCTGATCCCCAATTGGTGGACCAGGTGAGCAAGGAGAAGAACCGGCCTTGGGGGGGGCGCGGTGGGGGAACCACAGGGCCAGAGTTGAAAACTTGGTGAGGTACAGGGACCTGCAGCACGGAGGCCTGTGTGGTGGGGCAGGGTGAGTGAGGGGAGGCTGGAGTGGAGGGCAGGTGAGGTCAGAGCCTTGCAGACTTCTCTGAGGGATAGCTCGGTCAGATTTCAAGCTTCAGAAGGTGACTTTCACCAGAAGAGGTTCTCAGGCCTCTGCTTGGGGTGGGGTGGGGTGGGGTGGGGTGGGTAGATTTTCGAGTGGGTCAGGGAGTTTCACATGCCTCCTACTTCCCCCTTGAGTAGAATCACTGCCTTAGAAACGGTGGCAAAGGCGGTGGTAAAGGCGTGATGGTCGCCTCCCTCCTCTGTGGTTTTCACACCGCATTCCCCAGGGCTCAGGGCTGTTCCGTTTAGGGACAGATGGGGGGAGGCTCAGTGAGGTGATTTGTGCCCACCCCTCCCCAACCCAGACAGCTGGGCTAATATCAAATAACAGTGCAGAACAACGGTAATACCTGATAAAAGCTGTACTTGGCTGACTTGACCTTCCACGCAGCTGTGTGCCTGAGGACCTGCCACATTCCTGGTTGCTGCTCTAGAACTTGGAAGACCAGGTGTTGTGGGCCTACCTTTTCTAGTGGAGACAGGTGCCCAGCAAGCAAATCTAGAAGAGGATATCAGTTTGTGACCAATGTTAGAAAGGCAAAAGAGGAAAGAGTGTGTGGGGATATTATTACTGTGGGGTGATCAAGGAGGGTCTCCTAGAAGAGGTGACACATAGATAGGGATCGTGGAGTGATGCAAAGGAGCCGTGGGAGGACTTGAGTGAAGACCCCTTAGATTGAGGCAAACGCGGCTCTGATTCCCAGCTTGCAGAGGCCTGGAGAGCCTCAGTAACCAGTGCTGGGTCCCCAACCCCACAGTACTGGGGTTGGGCTCTGAATTTGGGCAGCATGGCTCCAGGTCTTCTGAGACCAGGTCATCATGGGTGAGGGAGCCTCATACTGAAGGCTTAGTGCACTAAGCAGAAGCCGGGCTGTTGATTTTCCCAGGCTTGCTCTGGGCTGTCTTCCTGGAAGGAGTGGAGAGACCCTCAAGAGCAAACCTCTGGAGTCTCCGGAAATCGTTTGGGATGGGGGGATGGAAAGGAGTGTTTTTCGAAGTTGCTCTCCGGGCCTCTGGAGGACCCAGGGACACCCCTCCCTGGGCCTCTCTTCAACTGCCCAAGAGCTCTCGGTAGAAGGCTTTCCACCACCAGGCCTCCAGGCTGCACGGTGGGGTGGTTCCGTGGCAGGCTCTTCTGGACAGCCAGCCAAGCAGCAAGAGGCCCAGCTAGGGGAGACAGCCCTGGGAGCAGGACCAGGAGGGGAGGGAAGGAGGGAGCAGGGGTGGGAGGGGTGGGGGGGGGGGGATGGGAGCTTAGGCCTGGCCCCCTTGGGGGTAGGATCCACCGCCAGCTCAGCACCTACAGTGGGGCCTGGCTGTACTGGGTGCGTGAAGCAGGGCATGGTAAGCGGGAATTGGCTAAAGGGAGACTACATGTGGAGGTCTGTGCAGGAAGTTCCTTGAGCCCTGCTGTTCTGCCCAGGAAGCTTGTCCGCAGATGTTGTTTCTAAGGGTGAGGCCAGAAATCCAAGCCTGCCTTGGTTTGCCACCTTGTGGGCCCTTTGCGAATGGAAGAGGGGGGCAGCTGCCACTCCCTTGCCCCGCTCCCTCACCCCTCCCGGCCTGATTTCAAGGCCTTCATCATCGGCTGGGTCATTGCATGGTGGTCGGGGCTGCTCCCAGCTTCTCCCTTGGTTGCTGTGGAACGCCGGGGGCCTTATTTCATGTCCTTGAGGCGCGTTTTGCTGGGCTGACACGGGAACAACACTGCCAAGTGGGGCAGTCATGAGGATTCAGGGATCGCGTGTGTTAGAAAATGCCTGACATGGGGCCTCCTGGGAAGGTGCTCGGTGGATCTGGGCTGCTGCTGCTGCTGGGGACGGTGAGCCTGGGTCAGGTTGGGCATCTGTGAGCGGACAAGGGGCTCTGGTTGCAGCCAGCCTGGGCTTCTTGGTTGGTGGAGCTGCTCTGTGTTTGGAGCCTTGGGGAGGAGGTGGCAAGCTGATCAGCCCAGGTTCCTGCTGGGGAGGGCTCCCGACAGGAATGAATCATACCTGTCACCAAGCCCCTGAGCAGCCAGACACGGGTCTGAGCAGCCTGTGAGGTAGGGTAAGGAGCACCGCCATTGATGGTTAAGAAACTGAGGCACAGAAAGCTGCGTAGAACGCCGTTGTTACTGAGAGCTAGCGGGGCGGTGTTTCCATGCCAGGCCTGCCCCGGGGCCTCACGTGCCCGCTCTCACCGGTCCTCGCCATGATCTGGGAGCTCGGCGCAACTCTTCTTCCCATTTCTTAGGTGAGCGAGCAAAGGCCTGGGCAGGTTACTGGATTTGCCCAAAATCACGGTGTTGGGATAGACAGGAAACCTGAAGCCCACTCTGTCTGGGGTTCAGTCTGCCTTTTTGAGACTGGCTCTTCTGCCTCTGATCAGTGCCATGGCCGCTGTTTCTGAGGTCATTACTGCCGTTGCTGTTTTAAGAGATTTTATTTTAAGTAATCTCTACACCCAACGTGAGGCATGAACCTACAACCCCGAGATCAAGAGTCGCACACACCACCTACTGGGCTACTGAGCTGGCCAGGTGCCCTTCACTACTGTTGTCCTAATGATCTTTTTTGCTTTCTCTTCTTCTAAACAGAGCAGGCACGAAGTAGGCCACAGTTGTTCTGGAAATGATTGGATTAAGCTCCATTCGTAAGGCAGATGTGCTAACCACTACACGATGGAACCTGGATTAAGCTCCGTTCGATCCTTGCTTGGGAGATGGGGTGCAGCGGCCTCCCCAGTGCCTGTGGAGCCGTGGCCTTGGCCGGCCCCTTCTTTCCCTAGAGGCCAGGGGGCAGGGGTGAGAGTTGGGAGGTAACTCTCCTATCCCCTGCCTTGGGGTCTGATTCCCGAACGGCCACTGGAGCCCGCACTTGCCTATTTTTGGTCATTTGTGTATTCTGTTCTTTTACCAGGTGATTTATTGAGGACCTACTGTGTGCTGTGGATGGTTTTGGCTGTCAGGGAGCAGCACCCAGTTTATTGGAGGAGGCAGAAAAGTAGCGTTTGTCCAAGAGTGCTTGGTGCCACAGAGGAAGGGACCAGAGATCTGGCTGGCCTTGGCAGGAGGGGAACTTGGGGAAAGCTCCTGAGGTGAGGCATTCAGGCCTTAACATGAAAGCCCAGAGGAGCAGACCAGGCAGGGGTGCAGCATAGGTAAAGGCCCTAAGATGGGGTACACCTTAGTGTGGTGACCCTGAGTACATGCCACCGCAGCTGGGGGAGCGGGGTCAGCGCACGGGAGGGCGGCAGGGCCCAGGTCTGGCTGGCAAGTCTGTGCTTCTCAAACTGGTGTCCCAAGACCTAGAGGGGGCTGAGGGAGTTGGGAGTGTGAGCATGTGTTTTTGGGTAGTGTCTGCGACTTGTCTACTGTTTTTAGCTGTGTGTTTTCATTTAGATGATATTTTCAACGAGTGAATATGGGCATGTCATGAATCATCTGGATGATTCCTTTTAACCAGCAAGTGACAGGATGAACATAGCTGCCACTTCCATAGCTCTGACTAACTCGGGCTCAGGCTGGCCCTTGACTTTGGAGTTTGCCTTTGTGTAATTGCTGCCTGTTTTCCGAAGTGCTGGCCTCATCCCCAGCTGTGCTTGAAGCATGTCTCACTGGGTCCCCATGATGACCCTGGATTGCCAAAGACAAAAAACAAAAACCCAAAACCCCCCCCAAAAAACAAAACATCTTTTGAAATACTCTAAAAACGTGCTCAGGTTGTCCTGAAGATTGCGTTTTATAGAGGAGGAGGACACTGAGGTTCAGGAAAGCGACCCGTGAATCCTGGAAGGTAGCGGCCAGGACTGGACTGACCAGCACTCTGGGTGTGGGTTTGGGCTCTGAGCCCTGTTTCGGCTCCCTGGGCCGAATGGGTCAGGGGTTGGGAGTGATGGTGTCACACAGGAGCTCCTCCGTGGCCGGCTAGGAGGATCCAGCCCCTTGGGCCTGGGAGCATGCCCCGGCGCTCGCCTCCCCCCAGCCCTTCTGCCTTCGGCCTCCTGGGGCTTCATCCCAGAGCTTCTGTGGAGCTGCACTTGCAGTTTGCTAGCCACTAGCCCTGCAAGGCTGTTTGAGTTTTAGTGAATTACACTGAAATACAAGTAAAAATTTAGCCTTTTACTTGCACTAGCCCCTGGAGCTACATTTCTGTTATTACAGAAAGTTCTGTTGGCTAGCGCAGCCATCTCCTGCACTCATGACAGTGTGATCTTGGGCATGTGATTTTGCTTCCTTGGGTCAGGATGGCGATAGTGATAGCATCCACCTCCCAGGATTTGCTGTGAGGGTCCCCATGAGTCCGGACCTGGCTCATCGGGAGCCCTCAGCAAACCTTAGCCGTGGGCAGGAGCCTCCCTGCTTGCTCCTAGGTGCCCCAGGGGTAAGATGGGGACTCACGCCGCCAGGTCCTGCCTCCAAACTTCTGGCCAAGGAGGCAGCCAGATGGTGATGTGGAGCAATGCCTGTGAGGGAGGAAGGCCTCAGTCAGACCGGGGCGGGAGGGGGTGGCCCTCCTTGTGCATGTGTGCACGTGTGTGTTTATGCCCGCAGGGGCAGCCTGGGTCTGCAGGGCATCAGGGGTGGTAGGGAAGGGCTGTCCCGGGTGCAAGAGGGGACTCAGTCTCTTGGGAGTGAGGGCAGAAGGTGGTGGAAGAGGCTCAGGATCCGCTTTCCTCTGCCGCATCCCAGCTGCCCAGCATTGGGTACTCATGGCATCCTTCCTGTCCTCAGTTTCCCCATCGATAAAAGGTGGGTCCTCATTGTCCCCCAGTGGGTCAGGAGGTGAGAGAGTCAGGCCAGTGTGTAGAGTTTCTTCAGGGGGCAGCTGCAGAAAGCGGCTGTGATACAGCCTCTGCCTCACTGGGACCAGGAACCCCACGTCCCACTGCGCCCCAAGCCAGAGCCCTCCACGTCTGTCCCTGAGAAGTAGCCATAGCCCTTACGGTGGCCTCTCAGGCTTCCCCGGTAGTCTCACGTGCTCCGTTCCCCTCCACCCTCCCGACTGGGCCTCACGTAGGCCCCACCTGGCCTTGGCGCCCCTCTTGGGCCTGGGGCACTCTCCCCTCTCCCCTGGCCCCAGTGGCTGCCTCATCTCTCAGTGAGAATTTCTGCTCACCGTTCACCATCTCAATGAGTCCTCCTCTGAACACCCTGGATAAAACCAGAAACCCTCGCCCCTTCCCACATACCTAGTCCTCCGTGTGCTGCTTTTCTCCATAATGTTTGTCAGCTTGTGTTACAGCATGTAATTTGCCTCTTCGTTTAGCTTTACCGAGGCCTGTCCACCCTCTCCCCTCCCCCCATAAACTCCCCTAGGGCATGGAGTTTTGTTTTGGTCCCTGCTGCCTCCCTGGTGACTAGAGCAGTGCTGACACAGCATGGGTGCCATAGCGGTGGAAGGAATGAATGCAGGATTTTTTGTTTTGCCTTTACTTGACCCAACTCTGATCTCAAAAGCTATAATTGGGGGTGCTATCCCTGCCTAGGTTCATGAAAGCTCTGGGCATGGCCATGTGGTGGGGACACAGCGGGGACCAGGACACTCCCATCCCTGCCTTGTGGAGCTCCCTGTCCCGTGGGGAAGGTACCATTACCCAGATAATTGTCCAAGTGACTGAGCACATTAGAGGTAAGTGCTGTGAGAGGGCAGAAAGCTGAGCTCCGAGGATCTGTGACTCTTTGTGGGGCAAGGAGCAGTCAGGGCAGGCTTCTCTGAGGAAATGAGGATTTAGCAGGTGAAGATGGGTGAGCAGTGTGCCGGCTTGGGGGACTAATATGTGCAAAGGTCCTGGGGTATGTGTGTGAGAGAGAGCACACACGCAAAGACTGTTTGAGGGACCAGAGAAGAGCGTGTGGGGATGGTGCTACTGATCAATGAGGCAGGAGGGTAGACAGGGGTCATTTCTGGTGGCCCTTGTCTCCGTGAAGGCCTGGGATGTGATCCCCGAGCAGGGGAGGTACAGGGTCAGAGCTGTGTTTGGAGGGTCTTTGCCCAGATGCAGCCTGGTGACCCGGTGTGTTTGGAGCCTGTGGCCAGGCCGGCTCAGATATCTGACGTGATTTCTGTGGGGTGCTCTAAGGCCCTGGGTGACAGGCTGAGGGGGCAGGTATGGGGCGGGGGTGGCAAGGAAGAGAAGGAAATCTGCTCTGTGCTTATTCTCGTCCCAGTATCTTTTGCAGGCCGCCTACGTCTTTGGCCTGCTCCCAGTCCTACCTGCTCCAAGTAGACAGATGGGGCAGCTGAGGGGACTGTGTGCCGTTGAAGAGAAAAAAAGTATCTTTAACGCTGCCTTCCCGCTGAGGAGGTGGAATAGGTAAAAATTCACATGTTACAGAAACGTGCAACGTGGGAGGCGAGGGTC
This sequence comes from Enhydra lutris kenyoni, assembly GCF_002288905.1. NCBI lineage: Eukaryota > Metazoa > Chordata > Mammalia > Carnivora > Mustelidae > Enhydra > Enhydra lutris. Next base: position 8,435,094 of record NW_019154169.1, on the reverse strand, counting down.
CCCCTGCCGCCCCCCAGCAGTGGCAGTAACACCTGACGGTGCCGAGCAGCTGCGCCGCGGGCAGAGTTCAGGGGGCAGGGTGTGGAGTGGCTACTTCAGTCCTCACCGCCCCGAGTGCCCGAGTGCCCGCTGCTTCTGTCTCCGGTGTGTGGGCAGCGAAGGAAGGGGGAAAAGGGGATGCAATGTGCCCAGGAGGTGGCAGAGCCCCGAGGGGAAAGCGCATCTGGTTCCCGAGGCAGCCTTGACCCCTGCACCTGTGATTCTGCCTTTTAGGGCACAATTCCCTCCACGCAGGTGACGTTTACACACGCACCTCCTCGTGGCCCCCAGCCTGACACCCTTCCCTGCCAGAGCTGTCGTCGCATGGCTGCTTTCCTGAAGAGGTTGCTGCGGCTCACGTATACCCTGGGGCCGTGAGCGGTGCTGCTGGCTCCAGAGCCTGGTGGGTGAGAAAGCACCAGAATGGAGGCCCTGTGCTGCGTGCCCATTTGTGTGGCGGGAAGGCGGCTGGGGACCATGTCCCGTTTAGCCGTGAGCGCGCGGACCGACCTGCCTGCGGACGCTGCCCCTGTCTGAGCCACGCCGCCCTGCCACACGGGACCCGAGCCCGCGCTGGAGGCACTGCCGGCCTCCCCGCTGCACAGAGGGGGACACTTGGAGCTCACAAAGTTGGGGAGCAAGGACCCGGCTTCCGGTGTGCCAGACTCATGCCATGGGGCCGCCAGCCCTGCCAGCTCCGCGCTTCCTGGTCTGAGGACTGGCACTGGTCGTCACACTTAGTGACTTAGTTTCTTCACTAAAAAGAGATTGTAAAAGTGCCGGGGAGGGGGTGCCTGGCCTGCGGTGAATGAGACACCAGCACATGGGAGTCTGCTCCTTCTTTTTAGTGCTGTCACATTCATGTCAGAGCCCTGGGGCGGGCGTTTCGGCTGCTTCCAGTCTTTCACGATTTCAGCAAGTGCACCGTTGGCACAGTGGTTCGCGGCCAGGGGGTGGCTCTGCCCGCAGGGGACATTTGGTAGCGTGTGAGGACTTTTTTTTTTTTTTTTCCTCTTAGAGCAGGGGGAGGGGCGGGAGGGAGGGAAAGGGAGAAGCCACCTCTGCCCTGAGCGCAAAGCCCCAGGAGCCCCAAGCCGGCTTGATCCCATGACCCTGAGATCATGACCTGAGCCGAGATTAAGAGTCAGACGCTGAATCCACCGAGCCCCCCAGGCGCCCCTATGAGGACTTTTTTTTTTTTTAAAGATTTTATTTATTTATTTGACAGAGATCACAAGTAGGCAGAGAGGCAGGCAGAGAGAGAGAGAAGGGGAAGCAGGCTCCTCGCTGAGCAGAGAGCCTGATGCGGGACTCGATCCCAGGACCCTGAGACCATGACCTGAGCCGAAGGCAGAGGCTTAACCCACTGAGCCACCCAGGCACCCCTATGAGGACTTTTTTGATAGTCACAGCTCAGGGGAGGGTGTGTGGGTAGAGACCAGAGATGCTGATAAACGGCCCCCTCTGCGCACAGCACCTTCTGCACCACGAGTTACCCGGTTCCAGATAACACTCCTGCTGAGGTGGAGAAACCCCACCTTAGAACTTCTTGCACCACCGCGATCATTTTCTTGCAGGAGAAATTCCAACGGGGTTTGCCACTTTCCCAGTATTGCTAAAGTGCACTCACAGAGTGAGGGACCAGTTCACAGAGCCGCGGATGGCCAGCAAGGCAGTGGCTTCCCTCTGCTCACGCCGCCCACCCTGTGAGAGTCTTTCCTCCTGGATTCCCGCAAGCAGGTGCTGCCTGTTGAATGACAGGTTCCTGTGGTCTTTGCGTTCATCTCCTGAGCAAGTCCTCCTCAGGGAGCTGTAGCGAAAGTACAGATTAGAGGGCAGGTGGTGGAAGCCCCTGCGGGGTTGTAGCCCCAGGGAAGAGCCGCACCCTGCTGTCTCCAGCTCCAGGAACCTCGGCCTCCCCTCCTGCCTCCCTTATGCCATCTGTGCCATCTGGCGTAGAAAACCAGGTGGGGGTGGGGGGCAGAGGAAAAAAGGACTTGACAAGTGGCAAGGAAAGGAATCTAACTTATTAGTCTGTTCTGGGCACAGGGCTTCACTCTGTGCACATTCATTCAACAAATAACTTTTTTTTTAAAATTTTATTTATTTATTTGACAGACAGAGATCACAAGCAGGCACAGAGGCAGGCAGAGAGAGAGGAGGAAGCAGGCTCCCCGCTGAGCAGAGAGCCCGATGTGGGGCTCGATCCCAGGACCCTGGGATCATGACCTAAGCCGAAGGCAGAGGCTTAATCCACTGAGCCACCCAGGCGCCCCAACAAATAACTTTTTAAGTACCCACTGTTTACCCAGCGCCTTGCAAGCCTCAGAGGACCCAGGAGGGTCCAAGACAGGCCAGGGGCCCTGCTCTTACCATGCTGACATCATAGTGGGGAGAGGTCGACAATAAACTGGTTAACGAGTAAGTAGTCATGTCAGCCATAAGAAATGCTTACAAAGAAAAATAAAGGATAAGGAGAGGTATGGAGAAAAATAAAGGGTGAGGGGAGGTAGGATGGGCGCTCCCTTTTTGCTGCTTAGGAAGGCTTCTCGAAGAAAGGCATGTGAGTAGAGGCTGAGGAAAGGGGGTAGGGCCCCTCAGATTCTGACCAAGGGGACAGCAGGTGCAAGGGCCCTGAGGTAGAGATGTCCTAGTGTGTTGGAGGAGCCACAGGCCTAGGCCCTGCTGAAATGGAGTGTATTTGGAGAAGTAAAGGGGGAACCATGCAGACCTCATAGGGTCCTAGGGTTCCTGTAAGGACTCTGGCTTTTACTCGGGGTAAGATGGGGACACTGGAGGGTTTGAGCACAGGAGGGATGGGCTCCAACTGGGATGGTCCCAGGGTCCCAGACTATAGGAGGGGTGAGGACAGAAGTGCTAGAGCTCAGTGAGGCTTCACAACCCTGCCTCCCCCTCCCCAAGCAGCAGGAACCACACAACCCTCATTTTACAGATGAGGAAACAGGTTTGGAAGGACCCTACCCAGGGCTGCCACGAGGGCCTTCCCCAACTGGCGGCCCTGCCTCGCCCTGTGAGTTGCTTCTCACGGATCTGACTCTGGCTCTGTGAGTTGAAGCTTCTCAAGGAGTTACAGTTTGGAAACCATTGAGCAATAAGTAACACCCGTGAGTCAGATAGATGGGAATACAAATGTCTTTTTTTTTTTTTTTAAAGATTTTATTTATTTATTTGACAGAGATCGCAAGTAGGCAGAGAGGCAGGCAGAGAGAGAGGAAGGGAAACAGGCTCCCCGCTGAGCAGAGAGCCCGATGTGGGGCTCGATCCCAGGACCCTGGGATCATGACCTGAGCCAAAGGCAGAGGCTTTAACCCACCGAGCCCCCCGGTGCCCCTAAAATAAACTATTGTAGAGCATTTGAGACCTTATGGTGCAGTAGGTCAGTGACACCCGTGTACTCTGCAGCTCTTGAGGCCAATAAAAGCTTGCCAGAGTGCTCAGAGTCTCCTTGGGGACCCCTGTCCTGTCGCCTTCCCCCATCCCTGCTCAGTGACCACCGAGAGCAGTGATCTTCATCTCTGTTCAGCTGTCTTCTGTGCAGAGCTAGACGTCCCCTCCCCTCCCTCTAGCCCACTCCCCACACCGTGGGGCCATGGCCCTTCTCATGGCCGTTCTCCAGCAGGATTGTTGTGTGGAGGCAAGCTCTGCAGTCACACAGGGCGGGGTGTCACCTGCCTGTGGCTGCACAGCCTGGAAGCCAGAAAACCTGGGGGTGAAAGTCAGATCCTCCAGACCTCCTCCTTCCTCATTGGTGACCCAGCCTCCTCCTCCTTCTTCTTTTTTAAGATTTTTTTATTTATTAGAGAGAAGGCAAATGAGCATGAGCAGGGAAGTGACAGGCAGAGGCAGAGGAAAAGGGAGAAGCAGGCTTCCTGCTGAGCTGAGAGCCTGATGCGGGCTCAATCCCAGGATCCTGAGACTATGACCTAAGCCAAAGGCAGACACTTAACGACTGAGCCACACAGGCGCCCTAACCCAGCCTTCTTGAGGGGAAAATGCAGGCACACCAGCTTTGGGGAGGACGAGCCCTGGAAGCCAGGACGCCTGACTTTGGTTCCCCTCATTTTTTGGACTCTCAAACCTAGGTTCTTTCTTTATAGTTACTTTTTTTGTCATAGGATACAGAAAGATATGTTAAGCCCGTTTTGTGTGGTGCAGTATAACAAACAGCTAACGAGCAGAGCCCGGCGTAGCCACAGCAGAACACAGTCAGCTCCTGGAAGATCCCCCTCCAGTACTCCTGATACCCACTCTCCTGACGTTCACGGATTTGGTTCCTTGACATTCAGCATCGTTTTATAAGTGAGAAAGGCGTCCCAAACACGTAGTGTGGTGGTGGTGCCTGTTCCAGACATACTGTGAATGGACCCATGACTGTCGTGCTGTTGTGTGTCTGGCTTATTTCATTTATTTCATAGTAACCTTCTTAGGCTTTGTCCCTGTTGTATGTGTTGGTAGTGAGTGGAGGAACGTTCTGCTGTATGAATTTACCTCCGTTTGTTTATCCGCTCTCCTGTGGTAGACACTTGGTCTACTTCCATTTCAGGGGTTACTGTGAGTATTGCTGCTGTGAACATTCTAGTGTAGGTCCCTTGCTAAACAGGGTTGGGTTGTGGAATTGCTGGTCCTGGAGTATGGGTGCTTATTGAGTTTTAATTTTTACTGCCAAGCAATTTTCCTTAGTGGGTGAACCATTTTACATTTCCACCAGTAATCATTTGTGTCTTTGTCAACACTTGGCATTGTCAGTTTTTAAAATTTCAGCCATCCTCTTTCTCTTGCATTTCTCTTTAAATAATGAGATTGTATGTGTACCTTAGTAGTGTGGGTGTCCTGTCTTGTGAAGTGGCCTTGCCCTTTTCACCTTGCCTCCCAGGGAGCTCACCTTGAGCCTACAGGCTGCAGCTCTGGCCCAGGCACTTGACTGACTTGGGCCCCGACACTCAAGGAAGTGGCGAGTGGGGATGGGGCCATGTAGGCCCTCCCTGCCATGGGGTGTGCTGCCTGTGGGCCGGTGGCCGGGGCAGGCCCCTGCGTGCTGACACTGGCTTCCAGAGGCCATTCTCTGCCCTCCTGCCTGGGCGGCCTCTGCCGGCAGCTCCCTGGGGAGCAGGCCATCCTCTTGGCTTCAGTGCCTGGTGTTTCATCACTCCAGGGCCACGTCAGAGACTCCTCAGTGGGAGGATGGGGTGGGGTCTGGGAAGGGCAAGGGGGGTCTTCCAGTTCCTCCCCTGCCCTTGCTCAAGCTGCTGCTGGCTCTCTAGATGCCGAAATGAGAATGTAGAAAGTGGCCCCAGGTGTCGAGCAGTGGCCAGGGCTCCCGCCTTCCTCAGCAGGGAGACCCAAGATAAATGGCTTCTTCTCTCTGTGCTTCTGCCCTCCCCTGGGCATGGTCACTGCCCTTCCGGTGGGGCGGTTGTGATTGTTCAGGAGGGACTCCACGAGGGCACCCCACTTGCTCAGGGCCACCTGGCTGGCAGCAGCTCTCAGACTCTGCGATCCTGACCGCTCTTGGCCACACCTGGCTGCCTTTGCTTCTCTCGGACCATGGCAGCTGTGTGTTTGAACGCTCACCCACGTGTTTGGCTGTTCCCCGGGGGCCAGGCCAGGCAGTAGGCCGAGCTACCAACTATCCCAAGACACGCAGAATCACGGAGGTGAAGTCATCGGGCTGGAGATGGGAGGGGAGCCCAAGATTGGACGCCAGGCCCCTGGTCCTGTCTTTCCACATCCACCCTTCCTTGGGACTCGGGTTCTCCATCTGGCTTCTTTGGAACTTCTGAATCGAGCTGGTACTGGAGAGAGTGCGGTGCCAGCCCCTGTGTCAGGGGAGGACCTCTGAACTTCCCACCACCTCTAGCCAGGCCTGAGCTTCACGAAGACAGGGGCTGTGTCTTCCTGATGATTCATCTCCGGGACCCCTCTGGTTGTTTGGAGCTTAAGATATGCTCAGAGGAGACTGGTGGTGTGAATAGACTCTGGAAATGTTTCCATGGCTTTGTCTGGCCCTGGGCTGGGGAGACGCGGCTCATTCATTATGCACTTGGCAGATACCCAGATGCTGCGCTCATCCACTAGATGAGCACTGAGTTAGGTGTCGGGAGAATTGGCTGAGGAGGTGCACAGAGGGCATCTAGGCTCTGAGGTCAGGAAGGCTTCCTGGAAGAGGCTTTGTTTCAGCTGAGACCTAAAAGGAGGAGGGAGAACCCACAGAAGGTATAGGGGATGGAGGCCAGAGGGACGGGCCAGAGAGATAGAAGCCTGGTTAGAGAGAGGGGTGTGGGGAGGAGGAGCTGGAGACAGACATAGTACCAGCTATAGTCGTTGTCATGGTCATAGCTTTCTGGGTGACACTGGGCTCGTGCTGGAAGGGACTTTGTTCTGTGAGCACACTGGGGAACCCCAGAAGGGTTTTTAACCTGGAAGGACAGGGCCAGATTTAGATGGAGTCTAAGGGTTGAAAGCAGAGACTCAGAGCCCAGGGAGAAGGCCAGGGCAGTTGGGAGAGGTGTCAGGAAGCGGGTGGATGGACAGTGGGGACTGCTGGCCTGAGCAGGGGCAGGAGGCAGCTGGAGTGAAGGTCAGCAGAGGCCAGGTCCTGAAAGGCCTTGAATCCCAAGCGAGGGAGCTCGGCTCTTTCCCGAGGCCAACGGGAAGCCACGGAAGGGTTTTGAGTGGGGGAAGGACAAGGTCAGATTTGAGGGGTCTGGCTGGTGAATGGGGACAGATTGAAAGGAGGGATAAGGGAGCGGGAAGTCTAGGGAGGGGGTGAGGGAGGCCCTCAAGGGAGAGGACAACACTGGACCTGGACGGGAGCCAGTGAGCCAGGCCACTGGGAGGGCGGGAGGGGGGGCAGGAGGCGGGGCGAGAGGCGGGGCGAGAGGCGGGGCAGGTGCTGGGACTGGTCACATTGGAGGTGGAAGCGCAGGCTGCTGGGATCTTCAGGCTCTGCGTCCTGGGTGTTCTGTCCGCGGAGCGTGAGCCCCTCAGGGCTGGTCCTGCCTGCTGCGCACAGGGGCCCCTCTGCTGCTCCTGGCCCTGCCTTGGCGGCTCGGAGTCCAGAACGTGATTTCTCACCCCCGCTGTTTACTTCCCTGTCACTGTCCATCTTGTCTTTCCTTTCGCTTCCTCCCACTTACCTCCCTTCCCTGCCCAGGCCTGGGCAGCCTGCCACCGTCACATGCCAGGCAGTAGTGCGTCCGGCCGCCAGCTCCCCTGGGGCATGAGCGAAAGCTGATGCCCACGGTGTCCCTAGAGCCAGCTGCCACTTCTCTGGGGGCCGCTGTAGCTCCTGACCTGCTGTCCGCAAATAACCCCAGCCTGGGAAAGGCAAAAGGCGCCTTGGGCTCCATGGCCCCTTTCCAGGCTTGTGGCTCCAGGTAGGGGCCCAGCGGGCGGCTGCCTCCCGCCCTTCTCCCTTCCACCCTGGGAACCTGAGACGAAGCAGTGGCCTCGGCGTCTGTCAGTCTGTTGGCTGCTGGTCCCTGAGGACAGAAGTGGAGGTCCTGGGGAAAGGACCAGGGCCTTGGTTGAGCCCCCGGGACTGGCTCCTAAGCCCCAGACAAGTGCATACACAGTAGGTTGCTGTCTTGTTCGAGATCCTGACTGTCGGAGACTTCTCTTCCCGCAGTCATCTGGTGGGGCAAAGAGGGGACTGAGGCTGAGGGAGTGACGTAGGGTGGCTTGGCACAGGGAGTGGGGGATACTTGGTTTGCTAAGGGTGCTAGGCTGAAAGGAGGGGAGGGAGCAGAGAAAGAGTGTGCAGTGTGTGTGTGTGTGTGCGTGTGCGTGTGTCTGGGTGGGGGGTGGCAGGCAGATGCTGGTGGCTTTGAGCGCTCCCTCAGGTGCCCAGGGCTGTCTGATTCATCCCAGGTTACCTCAGTGTGGGGGCCCGGGAGTGACATGGGGTGGGGCCACTGCTCCCTCCTTCCCACCCAGTGCGCAGTGAAGGCAGGCGGGTGGCAGGACTGCCTCGGCTCAGGGAAGCTGGAGGAGGCCAGGGAGCTCTGTTCCCTCCAGAGTAAGGCTCTGAGGGCAGGGTCATGCTCCCCCTGCCCCCAATCCCCAGTTGGAGTCCCTGAGGACGAGGCCACATCTTTCCCCTCGGTCTGGGCCAAGTGGGCAGGGCTCCCTACCCTCCTTGACTCCACTCCGTGCGCGCCCGCCAGGCAGCCAGAGGGGCCAGAGCCTAGTTGGCCTGAGGGCAGGGGCTGCGGCTAAGTCCCCCTGACGTTCACAAGCTCCTCTCTTGTCTTGCAGACTGTGTTCTGTCCACCGTGCCTCCTGCATGTTCTGCTGCCCTGAGCTGTCCCAAGCTAGGTGACAGCGTGTCACGCTGCCACCATGAACGAGGTGTCTGTCATCAAAGAAGGCTGGCTCCACAAGCGTGGTAAGGGGCTGCTTTTGTCCACTGGATTGCATCTCTCCCCTCTTGCCTGGGTTTTCCTCCTGGCAGCTGGTGCCCAGGGAGGCAGAGGGACAGGGTCCTTATGGCCTAAGGAGCCAGGCTGCTGAGACTGACCTGCCTGCCCAGGCCAGTTGCTCCTCACAAGCCCGTTTCGTGGAATCCTTCAGCAGCAGCCTGGGGAGCTGCAAATCTGCCTGGGGCTCAGTCCCCCGGCCTTGCTGGGCACCGTGTATAAGCCCCCGGGGCCAAGTCTCAAATCTGCCTCTGCATCCGTGGTCTGAGTCATAGCCCCATTTTATAGATGAAGAAACTGAGGCTCAGGGAGGGGAAGTCTCTTGACCTAAGTAACACAGTGAGGCAGTACTCAACATTCATTCATTGTGCACCTACTGAGTATGTGTGGTCTGCCAGGCCATCCTGGGCTCCCAGGCTCCTGGGACATGTGCCCTCATGGAGTTGACATTCTAGTGGGGGCTGAGGACACCAAACAGAGAAGCAGGCGTACGATGTCAGGTGGTGAGGAGTGTTCTTAGGAGCAGTAGGGACTCTGAGGGCGAGCCTTTCTGAGGAGGGGGCAGTGGTGGAGGCCCGGGGTGGGAGGGGGGAGGGTGGAGGGAGGTGAAGGAGTGAGCCACACATGTAGCTGGGCAAGGCTGTCCTAGGGAACAAGATAGTAGGGACAAAGGCAAGAGTGTACCTGGTTGAGTTGGCCGGGCTGGCTGGAGTGGGGAGAGCAAGGCCTAGCCGGATGTGGCATCCGACCATGCTGGGCCCTGGAGGCCATGGGAAGGACCTTGGCTTTAATTAACCCTGCAGGCGATCTGAGCCCAGGACGCTGGGAGCTGGGCCTGGCCTCATCTGCTTTTACGGCTGGGCAGCTGAAGCCTGGAGAAATGAAGTCATCAACAGTGAGGAGCCTAACGGCCTGCAGCGTTAGAGCCCAGGCCTCCCGTCCCCAGAAGCGTGGAGCTCCTGGCTTGAGGGGGCAGCCGTCCAGGCGCTGTGGAGTGAAGGAGGCAGACTGTCCGGCTTCCGTGGACCTTCTCCTAGGGAGGGAGGGGGCCAAACCTTGTGGTCACTGCTTTCTGTGCGCCCCCATTTAGTCAGCAGACTCGTACTGAGCGGCTGCTGTGCTCCAGGCACTGGCGACTCGGCAGTGGACCAGGCAGGCGAAAGTTGCCCTTCTCACATTGATGTCTTACATACAGGGGCATGGAGAACAGTGGAGCAGCGGGAGAAGGGATGTGGGAGGAAGCAGGGGGAGCTGTCATAAACAAGGGTGGTCCGGGATAGCCTCACTGAGAAGGGGTATTTGATAATGACCTGTGGAAGTGCAGGGAGTGAGCCCCACGGCTACCTGGGGTAGGAGAGGGCAGCCGTGAGGCCAGAGGGGGAGTGGGCCAGACGTGTTTGAAGAGGTAAGGAGGCCAATGGGGCCAGTCCCGTGAGAACCAGAAGTGCCCTCTCCTTCTGCCCTGTCCCAGTCTGCAGACGCAGAGCAGTGAGGAGGGATGGAAGTGTTCCCCAGGGCCAAGCCTTCACCATCAGACTGGGCAGGGGAGACCTGATTCCCACTGACCTTTCCAGGCAGGGATGGTATATGAGGCACCTTGATCGTACTTGCCCAGGGTGGCCATGAGTTTGGGGCTGTCGATGGAACTTTCTGAACCTTGGCAGATGTCAGAGTTCTAATCCTGGCTCTGCCACTTCCTCTTGGTGACTCTGAGCAAGCTCTGTTACCTCTCTGAGCCTTGGTTTCACATCTGTAAAATGGGTTAACAGCCCAGGCCTCTGATCTGCTCAGTTCTCTGAGGGCAGGGATTGTTATCTGGCTATTTACTGTGGTAGCCCCAGGGCCTAGGAGAGTTCTTGGCATGGAACAGGTGCTCAGTTACTGATTGCTGATAGAATGATTGGGATCGTGTGTGCGGGTGGTATGAGGGTGTTAGGGTGTTGCCAGGGTCTCAGCTCCTGACTGTCCCCAGGCCAGCAGCTCACTGGGCTGGGCTGCGAGGAGCTCTGGAAGCAGCCAGAGAGCTATTGCCAGGCCGGGAACTTGTGTCTGGTCTAGGGCTGCCAATGGTATTAAATGTGGGTCTTAACCCTTCTTATGCCTTCAGCACCTCCACTCATGCTGCCAGGGCCCAGATGAGCTACTCAGATGGTCCGGCTGGGATGTACCCACCTTGGGTTTGCCCACGCAGATGCAGGGTGCTCTGGGGCCTCCCACTGCCTGCCATTCTTCTTTTTTTTTTTTTTTAAGTAAGCTCTAGGCCCAACTTGGGGCTTGAACTCCTGACCCCAAGATCCAGAGTCGAATGTTCTAAAGACAGCCAGGCAGGCATCATACTCCCCTCCCCGCCATAGTCCACCATTCTGAGCAGAGGTGGGCAAGGGCAGATGGGCACCCGTGCCATCTCACCCCACTTCTGGTGGCTAAAAATAATGGAGCCCCAGTTTGCCGTGTCCCTGTTTGGTGCCAGGCACGGGGCTCTGCTCTAGGCAAGCCCAGTTTTACTGTGTTTCCATAGCTGCCCTGGGAGGTGGTGCCATCTTATAGGCAAGGAAGCGGAGGGTCGGCAGGAAGACTGATATACCCCGAGATTCAGCAAAGACTTACCCTCTGCCTCCTGAACCGGTGCTCTCAAGGCCTGGTCCACAAGCTACCTCTCGCTGAGCAGGGTCTGCTCAAGGAACCGGCAAAGTGAGAGCATGGCTCTTGGAGTCCCTCATGCCCTGTGCTGGTCCTCTTTCTGACATGGCCCCAGCACACCCTCTGCTGGCCCCACCAGGCCAGCTCCTGCCTGCCAGTTTTGAGGCAGGCAGTGTAGTGGTCAAGAGGGGAGACTGGGTGGAGCAAACCTGAGTTCCAATCCCAGCTCTCCCAGTGAATTCCTGTGAGCCTCAGGCAAGTAATGGAGCCGCTGGGCCTCAGTTTTCTTATCTGTAAAATGGGATGATTGTGAAGATGTTTTTCCTTTCCTCTTCAGTTTGTTTGTTTCTTTCTCCCTTTCTTTCTCCTTACTATGAATATATAAAACATCACAGGTGAGGGGCGCCTGGGTGGCTCAGTGGGTTAAAGCCGCTGCCTTCGGCTCAGGTCATGATCCCAGGGTCCTGGGATCAAGCCCCGCGTCGGGCTCTCTGCTCAGTAGGGAGCCTGCTTCCCTTCCTCTCTCTCTCTGCCTGCCTCTCTGCCTACTTGTGATCTCTGTCTGTCAAATAAATAAATAAAATCTTAAAAAAAAAAACAACAAAAACAAACAAACAAAAAAAAACATCACAGGTGAGTGCCTGCATCATAAGCTCACTCTAAAACCAATGTCCAGATCAAGATGTAGAACAAGACAGGGGCGCCTGGGTGGCTCAGTGGGTTAAGCCTCTGCCTTCGGCTCAGGTCATGATCCCAGTGTCCTGGGATGGAGCCTCGTATCAGTCTCCCCCCTGCTTCAGTGAGGAGTCTGCTTCTCCCTCTCCCTCTGCCCCCCCCCCACCAAACTCATGCTCACTCTATTGCAAATAAATAAAATCTTTTTAAAAAATTAAATGGAGGTAAAATTTGCATAACACAAAATTTACCATTTTAAAGTATACAGTTCAGGGGCACCTGGGTGGCTCAGTGGGTTAAGCCTCTGCCTTCAGCCCAGGTCCTGGCATCGAGCTCCGTATCGGGCTCTCTGCTTGGCAGGGAGCCTGCTCCCCCCCCCCCCCCACCTACTTGTGATCTCTCTGTCAAACAAATAAATAATCTTTTAAAAAAAAAAAGTATACAATTCAGTAGCCTTTAGTACATTCACAGTATGGCGTAACCATCATCTCTGTCTCGTTCCAAAACATTTTCATCTCCCTGAAAGAAAGCGCTGCACTTATTAAGCAGCCACTCCTGGCTCCCTGCTCCTCCCAGCTCTTGGCAGCCTCTGATTTATTGTGATCAGTTTTCTGTGTCTAAGGATTTCGTTATTACGGGCATTTCCTACAAATGAATCATGCAGTTGGTGGTCTTTGTGTCTGGCTCCCTTTCATTTACCTTAATGTCTTCGAGGTTCGTCCATATCATACCTTGGATCAGCACTTCTTTCCTTCTTATGGCCAAACAACATTCCACTGTATGAAAATACCATGTGGTGTTTCTCCATTCATCAGCTGATGAACATTGGGGTTATTTCTACCTTTTGGCTATTGTAAACAGAACTGCTATGAACATTTGTGTACAAGCATTTGAGTTACTTGTTTTCAGTTCTTTTGGGTACAGACTTAGGAGTGGAATCACTGGATCATATATTCTGCATTTATAATCTGTATTTGTACAGGTTGTATAAATTGGGTCATATATTCTATAATTATAATCTAATGCAGTCTCTGTGATTAATTATATGTATTTATGCGTATATGCATTAGGGTTGTATATTCTGTATTTATAATCTGTAGTGTATTCTGTACTTAAAATTTTCAAGGAATCACCAGACTTTTCCGTAGGGCTGTAGCACTTCACATTCCCACCAACAGTGCACAAGGTTTTCACTTTCTCCCACATCCTCACCAGCACTTTTCTGTTTCTGTTCTGTTCTTTCTCTTTTATTATTATTATTTTTTTTTTTTTTAATTTTTTAGAAGGGAGAGGGACAGCGAGGAAGAGAAAAAAATCTTAAATAGGCTCCACAGGGCTCCATCACACATCCTGAGATCATGACTTGAGCTGAGATGGAAAGTCAGATATGGGGCGCCTAGGTGGCTCAGGTCATGATCCTAGGGTCCTGGGATTAAGCCCTGAACCGGGGTTCCTGCTCAGCCAGGGAGCCTGCTTCTTTCTCTGTCTGCTGCTGCCCCTTTTTGTGTGCTCTCTGTCAAATAAATAAATAAAATCTTAAAAAAAAAAAAAAAAAGTCAGACACTTAACTGATTGAGCCACCCAGGTGCCTGTTTTCTTTTTTAAATTACAGCCCTCCTAGTTTGTACGAGGTGGTAGCTCATCATGGTTTTGGCTTGCATTTTGCTAATGACTAATGACGTTGAGCATCTTTTCATGTGCTCGATGGCCATTTTTATATCTTTAGAGAAATGCCTATTCAAGCCCTTTGCTCATTTTTTAATTGGGCTATTTATTTTTTTGTTGTTGAGTTGTAGGAACTCTGTATATTCTGGATACTAGACCCTTATCAGAGCTATGATTTGCAGATATTTTTGCCCATTCTGCTTGTCTATGTATCTTCTTGATAATGTCCTTTGCACATCAGTTTTATTTTTAATGATCAACTTTATTTTTTTCTTTTGGTGCTTGTAATGTTGGTGTCATATCTAAGAATCCATTGCCAAATCCAGGGTCATAAAAACTTACCCCATGTATTCTTCTAAGAGTTTACCATTTTAGCTCTTATATTTAAGTAGATCCATGTTGAGCTAATTTTTGTATATGGTATATGGTGTGAGGCTGGAGGCCAGCTGTGTTCTTTTGCAGGTAGATGTCCTGTTGTCCCATCATTTGCTGAAGAGACTGTTGTTTCCCCACAGAATGGTCTTAGCACTCTTGTTGAAAATTGATCATATGTGTGGGTTTATTTTTTGACTCCCAGTTCTGTTCCATTGGTTTATCTGTCCTTAGACCACGCTAATTTGATTACCGTGGCTTTGTAGTAAGTTTTTGAAATTGAGAGGTATGAAGATTGACTTTTCTATTTCTGAAAAAAGAGTTGTTGAAATTTTGACAGGTGCCTTGCCATGTTGAATCTGTAGATCGCTTTGGGGAGTGTTGCCGTCTTAACATATGAAGCCTTCTGATCCATGAACATAGAATATCTTTGCATTTGTTTAGGGCTTTTATTTCTTTTAGCGGTGTTTTGTAGTTTTTAGTGTGTGCATCTTTTGCCTCCTTGTGCTATTGTAAATGGAATTTTTTTTTAATTCCCTTTTTGGATTGTTCATTGCTAACGTATAGAAACAACAGCTGGTTTTTTGTTTTTGTTTTTCTTTTTGTTTTTTAAAGGTTTTATTTATTTGACAGAGAGAGATCACAAGTAGGCAGAGAGGCAGGCAGAGAGAGAGGGGGAAGCAGGCTCCCTGCTGAGCAGAGGGCCCGATGTGGGGCTCGATCCCAGGACCCTGGGACCATGACCTGAGCCAAAGGCAGAGGCTTAATCCACTGAGCCACCCAGGCACCCCCAACAGCTGGTTTTATATGTTGATCTTGATGCATTTATTAGCTCTTGTCATTACTTGTTGATTCCTTTTGATTTCTGCAAATAAAGAGAGTTTAACTTATTCCTTTTCAAGTTCAGTGCCTTTTATTTCTCTCTTTTTCTTTGTCTCTGGCTAGAACTTCCAGTGTAGTGTTTAACAGCAGCGGTGAAAGCAGTAGACATCTTGTTTTTTTCCCCAATGTTAAAGAGAAAGTTTGTAGTCTTTCATCATCGAATGATGTTAGCTGTGGATTTTTCATAGATACTCTTTATTATGTGGAGGAAATTCTCTTCTATTCCTAGTGTGCTAAGTATTTTTATTACAAAAGAATGTCGGGTTTTGTCAAGTATTTTTCTGTCACAGTCAGAATGATCATGTAGGTTTTTTCCCCCATTCTATTAATATGTATTACATTAGTTGATTTTCATAATTGAACCACCTTTGCATTCCTGGGATAAAACCCTCTTGATCATGTCGCATAATCCTTCCTTTGTGCTGTTGGATTTGGGATTTTGCTGGTTTTTGAACTTTGTATACATTGAGTCATTTAGTATTGACATTGAAAAGAATTGAGTAGGGGCGCCTGGGTGGCTCAGTGTGTTAAAGCCGCTGCCTTCGGCTTGGGTCATGATCCCAGGGTCTTGGGATAGAGCCCCACATCAGGCTCTCTGCTCAGCAGGGAGCCTGCTTCCTCCTTTCTCTGCCTGCTGCTCTGCCTACTTGTGATCTCTATCTGTCAAATAAATAAATAAAATCTTAAAAAAAAAAATTGACTGAGTTAAGTCCTAAAAGATACTCAGGGCAGCACCTGACACAGAATACCATTAGAGTGTTACCTAATCATTGTCATCGTTAATGGATACCTCGGCGAAGACTCAGAGAAGTGAAGCGGCTTATTGGAGGCCACACAGCACACCCTGCTCAGAGCCCACCCTGCAAGCCTGCCTCCCGTGTGCCATGTGGGCGGGGGCCTGGCACAGTCTTGTTTTGCTTGCTTGCACAGGGGACCGATGATAGCAAGTGTTTACTGAATGCCTGTGGTGTGTTGGGCCCCAAGCTGGATGTCTTGTGGTTGCCATCTCATGTTTTCTAACAGCTTGAGCTAGAATTTGCACCCCATACAGTTCAGGAATCTGAAGTATACTGCAGTGGCCCTCGGTGCCATCAGAGCTGTGGAGGCCTCAGCCTAGTCACTTTAAAGCATTTTCACTCCCCCTTGGCCGTTCCCCTCTGACCTCCCCTCAGACGTCCCCCCCGCTCCCAGGCCTAGGCAGCCACTGGTCTGCTTTTCACCTATAGATTTGCCGCCTCGGGACATTTTATACAAATGGGACATCATTTGTGGGTCCCAAGCTTTTTTCATTTAGCATAGATTATGGTCTCTCCGGGTTGTATGTAGTGTGTAGTGATAACTTCTTCGTAGGACCTAGTACTGTTCTCTCGTCTGGATTTGCCACGTTGTCTCTCTGTTCATTAGCTGACGGACTTTCAGTTTCCACTTCTTACAATTATGAGTAATATTGCTGTGCACATTCACACACAAGTTTTTCTGCAGGTATGTTTCACCGTCTTAATTTAGTTCTCCACGGCCCTCTGGGGACTGGGTCCTCACCGTGCGGGCGTGTGTACACAGGGTGCTTGGATTTTCATGGTTTGAACAAATGGAAGCAATCAAGGGGCACTCAGAGGGCACAGCAGCAGTTAGACCCTGCCTGGCACAGTGTTGTGACATTTGATTGGCCCGCACGGCTGTCCTGGTGCATGCCAGCCCGTGGGATCTGGCCTTCCAGGGCCACAGGGCGTGTGTGCTTGGAAGCCCGGGCCTCCCCTGGGAGTGGGCCACGTGCTGGCAGGGACGGCCAGGCTGGCTTGCTGCTGGCCACACGCAGAGGCAGCCGGTGCCCCAGGGCAGTGCAGCAGGCGCCTTCCTGCCAGGCCTGACCTCTGGGTCACTGGGGCCAAGCCCAGCGCCTGGCCTGGCCCAGCCTGCGTCAGCAGGGGCTACCTGGAGGGGTACTCTCCTCCCTGCCCTGTCATCAGCCCTCCTCCTACCCGGGGGCCCTTGCGGGTTGCTGTGACACAGGGCCTCCCACCCTGACCACTCTCCCTGCCCCCTGCCCCGGCTCAGGTGAATACATCAAGACCTGGAGGCCCCGGTACTTCCTGTTGAAGAGTGACGGCTCCTTCATCGGCTACAAGGAGCGGCCTGATGCCCCTGACCAGACCCTGCCCCCCCTGAACAACTTCTCTGTCGCAGGTGCGTCTCGGGGCACGCCAGGCCAGAGGTCAGGTGCTCGGGGAACCGACCGCTGGCAGACCCAGGTGGCCCACGGGGCTTGGCCTTTCCTTGGTGTGGGCCTGTCCACGGCCTGCTTGCCCTCGGCTCCATTTCCATGGTGCTGGTGGATGTCAGGCGCCTGCCATCCTTCCTGCGCTCTGGTAACGGCCCACTTCTCTGTTCCTCTGACCTCGAGATGGACAGCTTGGCCTCCCTGCTCAGCTGATCGCAGGGCCAACTTCACATCCTCCGTCCCCTCTGTGGTACCCCAAGTGGTGTCTTCCCGCTGGACCCTGGCCAGTAAAAGCTTGTCAGGCCCAAATCCCTTGCCTGGTCCTCATAGAACCACAGTCCTGCCCCCGACACCCTGCCACCTGGATTGGTCTCCACGTCCTCATTGTCCCACCTCCTGAGAATATCTCAGAGGCCCCCCCTTCACCCCTGCTCCTCAGCCCAGACCACCAGCCTCTCCCACCCAGCTCTCCGTGCCAGCTTCTCCCACAGCAGCACCCGAGGCCACTCCCACCCATGCTCTCTGAATCCAACTCCAGTCTCCTCTCTGTCCTGGTCACTTTCCTTGTGTTCTATGACTCTGACGAGGCTGTGCCCCATGCCAGCTTCTCACTTGAACTGTCAGCCTGTCCCGAGCACCTTCCCCTGCACTTTCCCTGGATGTCCTCTCGTCCCGTTTACCTACCATGCCCCAAACTGGCCTTCAGCTCTCTTTGAGGGCTCAGTGCAGGGATGCTCCTTCCTCTGGGATATCCCTTGAGCTCTGAGCCAGGTTGGCTGCCTCCTGGGCGTCCCCCGTCACAGCTCTGCTCGCTGACCTATCATCGTCTGGTAGTCTGTCCCCCTCCCCGACACACACTGGACTTTGAGCCCCAGAGAGGCAAGCCCAGGGCCGACTCCATCACTGACATATCTCTATACCATCTGGCACACAGGAGGTGGCTCGGGGAATGTGGGCTGCAGGCCAGCAGGGCTGTCCCCTCACCCTTCTGGCTCTGTCCCCTCTCTCTGTCCGCAGAATGCCAGCTGATGAAGACTGAGAGACCACGGCCCAATACCTTTGTCATACGCTGCCTGCAGTGGACCACGGTCATCGAGAGGACCTTCCATGTAGACTCTCCAGATGAGAGGTGAGCTTGGGCCTCTGTGTGGCCACCCTTTGAGAGTGACCTGGCCTAGTGTGAGGAGGAGGGCCACAGAGTGGCAGAGTCCCTTAGGCTCCTGCCCAGGAGTTTCCTGTCTCAGCTCTTCTGAGAACTGGAAAGCAGGTTTTTTTGTTTTGTTTTGTTTTGTTTTTTTAGTTTATCTGATAGAGTGAGAGCACAAGCAGGGGGAGGGGCAGAGAGAGGGGGAAGCAGGCTTGCCGCCGAGCAGAGAGCCCAGTTGGGGGCTTGATCCCAGAACCCTGGGATCACGACCTGAGCCGAAGGCAGACACCCAACTGACTGAGGCACCCAGATGCCCTGAAAGCAGGGGTTCTTAGTCTGCAGACCTTCTTCTGCGTTCTCAGACTGGAGTGGGCATTGGACTCCTGGGTGGAGCCCAACAGAACGGAGCTTTGGGCCCACATCGGGGCCTCTCACTGCCTGCCGACCCACGGAGGGCCAGGGGGCCGCCTTTTTAATGAGCATCACCATTGATTTTGAAGCAGATGGTTCAGAGATTCAGTGTTAAAAGGATCGGTTTCATCATCAGAAGAGATGATACAGATTTACCTCGTTCAAAAGTCCCGTGTCGGGAGGTGTCTGTTACTTCTGCCCCATACAGCCCGTCCCCGCACAAACCACGCTTCTTCTGTGTTCTTGGAGAGCTTCATGGGTGGGCGGGCTCATTCAGATAGACTCTTGCACCCTGCTCCCCTGGTTGGTTCTTTTTACACAAAAGGTGGCATCATACACAGACTTGTGAACGCTGTTTTTCCCTCCGTGTGTCTTGGGGCATCTTTCTGCGTCAGTCCCCAGAGAGCCGCCGCCGCCGCTGCGCTGGCTGGGTTTGGTTTTAGGTGGCCACACACGTATCCCCAGGTTTCCTGAGCGGTTCTTGATGAATGTGATCGGGGTTGTTTCCGGGCTTTGGCTCATTACAGGCGGCGCCACAGTGAAGTACCCCGTGCTTATCTCATTTAACGGATGTGCAGGCAACCCTGGAAGAGGAGTTCTTAGGTGTGGGGTTTCTGGGTCCCGGGGAGCATGCATTTGCGATTTCTAAGCGTGATGTCTGAGAGTGTCCTCGCAGCCTTGTGTTTTCTAATGTTTGGATTTTTTCCGTCTGATCAGTGGAAAGTGGCACCTTCAGGTGGTTTTCACTGGCCCTTTTATCTATATGCGTGAGTTTGAGCATCCTCTCCTACCTTCAAGGGCCACATGAGTTTCCCTTTCTGAACTGTCTGTTCATAACCTTGGCTTATTTTTCTGTTGGGTAGTCAGTCTTCGTCTCATTTCTGAAAGCTCTTTATGTGTTAGGAAGCTTAGATGTGTATAATGAGTAGCTCATATCTTTTCCCCCACTTTGTCCCTTTGGACCTCACTTTGAGAAACACTCCTTTGGCTTGTCTGGGGGGCGAGGATTCAGCTGACGCTGTGGCAAACCCAGGAAAACGGTGCCATCCCGGAGAATCTTCAGCCATGACAGAAATATTCAGTACCTGTGGTGTCCGGGGGCAGGGGTGGGGTGGAACTGGGAGTCACCGGTGCCTGCTGAGCTTGTGAAATGTGAAATGGGGCTCGTGCAACCGAGAATTTTTATTTTTATTTAATCAGTTTAAACTTAAGTAGCCGCATATGGCTGGTGGCTTCCCTCTCAGATACCGTGTATCGAGTGGATGCACAGAACAATGTCGTGAGGTGTGTTCCCGTAGCCTGTGGCGTCACTGTCATTGCGCGGCTTCCCAGAGTTCAAGGTGTGCCTGCCCCGCCACCGGCAGCAGGGCTCCCTACCGCCTCAGGCCAGCCGAAGTGCGAGTCCGCTGATAGTTGCGGACAGAAACCGTGGACTGCCAGTAAACGCAGATGGAGACCAGTAGGTACCAGTAGGGCCTGGGCGTCGGAAGGTGTTGGGTAGGAAGGGGACGATGACGCCAGGAAAAGGGACCAGCGTATGCGAAGGCCTGGAGGTGAGGCAGATGGGTTGTCATCTCCAGGACCACAGAGGGTTCTTCGTCACCAAAGCATCAAGGGCCAGGGGCCTTGGGAGAGGGCCAGTGGAGGCCCTGCCGCCGGCGGGCTCAGCTGGGTCATGGACTCCAGATGGAGATCCCTCCAGGGCTTGGCAGGCCGGGAGTCAGTTGGGGTTTGTCTCAAGGTCACTGAGGGATTCCGGGGGGTGGTAAACAGGAAGCCCTTGATTCAGCCATACCTGGTGCACAGTTTGCAAGCCTGGAAAAGGAGCATTGGGGAGCTGGCAAAGCATTTGAGTAGGCAGGAGCCCCACTCTGCCTTCCATGTGGGTGAGATTCTGTGCTCTTCAGCATGGGGAGGAATCCCTTTGACGGGACTGTGGGGGCTAGACAGCCCCTGCCTTGCTCCTTTTCTTGGCACCTGCTGCTGCTGGAAAGAAATGTGCTGGGGCTGCTCTGAGGCCAGACTCCAGATTCCCGGCCTTAACCCTGGGGCAGGTGTGAGTTAGCAAGAGGAAGGACGCTCATTCGTGGCTGTCATCACTGGCCTGCCTTAGCAGGCTCGAGTCTAAGGAGAGAGGCGCGGGCTGGGGGCGTTGTCTAGAGGCCGCAGCGGCCTGTTCCCTGGGCTCCTGGTAGCCTTTCCCGGGAGCCTCCCCCGGTGTCCCCCCACCACCCCAACCCCCTTGTTTGAGATGTGCAGGAAAGTGGAGAGAAGAGTCAAAGAGACGAACGTGCAGGTGCCCTGCACCTAGACTCAGCAGCCCCGCTTCTGCCGCGGTGGCCTCATCTAGCTTTGTTTTGTGCTGAATTGTGTAATTCTGATCACACTTCTGACACTTGGCTCCTTCACACGTCAGCAGGCGTCTGCTAAGAATGAGGACTTTCTCCTACAGAGTCATGATGCCGTTACCACTGCTGAGGGGACCGTTCGCAGGACTTGCGATCTCTCCATGTCCGTGTCTACTAGAATTTCCCTGGTTGTCCTCAAAGTGTTTTTTAAGCCAGGATTCCTTCAGGGTATTCGTTGTGTCTTTGGCCTGTTAACTTCGTTCAGCCCTGTCTCTCACCCCCACCCCACCTCCCCGTCCCGGACAAGCCGACTAGTTGTCTTGTAGAATGTCTCATACTTGGGATGTGTTATCTTACTGCCTTTGCACCATTTACTTTGTTCCTCTGTGCCTGTATTTCCTGTAAACCAGAAATTAGGGCCTGAGCAGGGTTGGCAGACAAGGGCCCAGCCTCCTGCTTTTGCAAAGAAAGTTTTATTGAAACACACCATGCCCGTTCATTTACAAATTGTCTGTGGCTGCATTGTCCTATGATGGCCGAGTTGAATAGTTCTAACAGAGATCTTGTGACCTACCGAGCCTAAAATGTTCGTTCTTTGGCTCTTTCCAAGAGAAGTTTGGAGATGTTTGGTCTGAGTAGGTGTACTTAATAGTGCATTGGATTATTACGACCTTTCAATGTAAATCTTACCGTGTCATTTCTCTGTTGAGAACTCTGAGTGGCTTTACTTCCACTGGGAGTAAACTCCAGAGTTTATGCGTATTCTTTTTATTTTTTTTTTTAAGATTTTACTTACTTGAGGGAGCAGGGAGAAAGCATGCACGTGGGGGGAGGAGCAGAAGGACAGGGACAGACTCTGTGCTGAGTGTGGACCCCAGTGTAGGGCTCCATCCCACGACCATGAGCTGAGATCATGACCTGAGCTGAGATCAAAAGTCAGATGCTCAACCGACTGAGCCACCCAGGCACCATTTTTTTTTTTTTTAAGTAGGGTCCACACCCAGCATGGAGCCCAGTGCAGGGCTCAAACTCAGGATCTTGAGATCATGACCTGAGCTGAGATCAAGAGTTGGCCGCTTAACAGACTGAGCCACCCAGGGGCCCCACTTCATGCCATATTCTGCCCAGTGCTCCGTGATCTGGTCTCCTCTGCAGAATCATTTTCTATGGCTAGTTTCTTCACTGTAGCCACACTGGTCTCCTTGTAATTCCTTAAACATGCCAGACACTGCCTCAGGCCGCAGTAGCGGCCCCGCTGTGTCACTCGCACAGTGGATCTCGGGCTCTTGGCTGCGGTGGGAGCACACACCTCTTTGTGCCTCGGTTTCCAATCAGAAATGTCCCTGCTCTGTCCAGTGTTGTTGAGTGTGGAAGGGGCTCATGTCTGTGGAGCCCTTAGTTTTCTCCCGAGGAAGCAGCCGGCCCAGGCTGCCTGCATAGACTCATGCTTGCTGGTGCCTTGTCTCTCCTCCGTCCCCTCGGCCACCTGGCACCCTTTGCCTGGAGGACGGCTATAGTCTCCTGACGCTTCCTCTCCCTGCCCCTGACCCGCACCCCACTGCAGCTGCAGACGGAACACAGAAATCAGATCCCGTCACCCTTTGCATGGACCCATTACAGCTTCCTGGGCCATTCGGTTGAACACGTCCGTCCCTAACCCAGTGCCACACGGAGCCCGGCGTGTTCTGGGCCCGTCCTCCCTCCTCTCCTCGTCTCCTCTGTTCATCTCTGTCTGTCACCCCAGCCACACAGGCGCCCGCGGGCCTTCTGCAGACGTCCCGGGCTTCCCGGCTGCACCCTCAGTGCCAGAACACAGGCCTGGCACCCCGAGGGCGCTTGGGAAGTGTATGCCAGCTGGCTGGTGCCCCGTGGCCCCTTCTGAGGTCCTTGCTCCATGCCAGGCATTGCCCGAAGCACTCTGTGTCTCCTGCTCATTTCGCATGACCCTCGTCCCGGCTCTCCGTGTCAGCCAACTGAGGCACAGGAAAGTCAGATGGCCTGGCATCACCACCAGGAAGGGGCAGACCTCGGATTCACGCCAGGCCATTGGCTCCAGAGTTTGCTTTTCAGCCCGTGTGTCATGTCCTGGTGCATGGAAGGCAGATGGAGGCCTGAGAAGCGAGGTCAGGTCCCTCAGGGCCCCAGGGCCCGTCTGCAGTGCACTTGAGCTCTGGGCCCAGCTCCCTGCTCCCAGGCTGGTCTGCACTTGGCCTAGTGCTTCCTGGGGGAATGTGGCTCCTCCCAGTGGGCCTCCGGTGGCTCCAGAGCCCACAGGAGGGATGAGATGGTCCCTGAAAGTACTCCATCAATGGGGAAAGTGCTTTGAGTGCGGTGGGGGCTGGCAGGCTTGGGGCCTGCAGCTCTCGCTGGCTGGCTCTGTCATGGGCGCCTGCTGGCATCCCTGGGCCCCGGTCTCCTCGTCTGTAGAGTGAGCTGAGTGGCAGTGCCTGCTTGGGAGGGCTGTGGGCAGACTCCCAAGTTGAGGCACATAGAGCACCCGCGCAGCTTCTGGCTGCAGCGCGCTCTGCAAGCCGGTGGTGTTCCCCTTGCTCTGGTGGGGGAGGCCCTCTCGAAATGGTGGCCGGGGCCAGAACTCCCAACGGGCAGCTTTCCGCCCCCCCCCCCCCCGTGCCCGGGCTCCACGGCACTGTGTGCCTTCTCCCCGAGCCTTCCTGCTGGAGGGCCCTGCTTCAGCCCCCCGGGCCGCATCTGGGAAGGGAGCTGTTACTCTCATCAGGGAACAGCAGCATGGTGCCAGAAGGAGCACGAGGGCCCACTGTGAGTCTCAGCTTTGGCACCGTCTGTGTGGGTGACCCCCACAAGTGATTCGACCTCTGTGTGTCTCAGTTTCCAATCAGAAATGCCCCCCTCTCTCCAGTGTCGTTGAGTGTGGAAGGGGCTGGTGTCTGTGGAGCCCTTAGTTTTCTCATCATGTCTCTGGGGAAGGAGGGTGGCCCCCCCCCGGGGGCTCTCCTTTGAGGGCGGGAAGGCACAGCAGCCCCACCTCTGGGTGGGAGCTCCCCTCTGCCCCAGACACCGTGTTGCAAACCCTTAAGGAGTAGCCTGGGCCGCGGGCCTCGCTTTTTCTCTGGAATTCTGTGCTGCAACCTTGTAGTCTTGGTCCACTTGGAACAGGAGAGGGGGCTTGTCCGGCGGTGGGAGAGCCCCTGTTACCCCTGAACAATCTCCTACATGTTTGTGGGTTCCTTGGCTCCTGGGGAACCTGGGCAGCGTGAGCCAAGGTGGAGGGCTTAGGTCCAGTCCTTGCCCGGCGTCTTGAATACCTTCCTGGAGTCAAACCCTTCCTGAGTACCGTGCTCCCTACACAGCAGCTCACCTGTGCCACGGTGTCCCTGGTCTGCCAGGGAGGGGAGAGCTTGTCCTCAGGGCAGAGCTGCTGCTTAAGCCCCAGCCCGCATGACTCCTCAGTGCCAGCTTTGCGGCCCAGAGAGGCCCCTTGGAGCTGCTGCTGGCGCTCCCGTGGTGTGGACAAGCCGTCATTTATTCATCCAGGCTTCTGTTGACGACTGTGTTCCTCTCCCTTATAAACAGAGCTGACGGCACGCTCTGCGTCCTAGGCTTTAACTTGCTTTTTCATGTGACAGCCCCTCTGGGTGCGTATACGTCAGATACATATGTATTCTGTTCTTTTTGATGTCTCTTAGGAGATTGGTGAGTTTTTTTTCCCTTTCTTTTCTTGTTTGTTCTTTCTTTTTTAAAGTAGGCTCCGTGTCCAACATGGAGCCCAGTGCAGGGCTTGAACTCACAACCCTGAGATCAAGACCTGGGCTGAAGAGTCAGATGCCTAACTAACTGGGCCACCCTGGTGCCCAAGTGATTTGTTTTGTCTTCAGTCCACGGTCTTACACCTGAAGTCAGCATTTAAAAATCTCTAGGAGGACAATGGAGATCCGGTAAAGCCTCTCATGGGATGTGCTCACCCCGCCCGTTACTGAAAAATAGGAACAGGAATGTGGGGGTAGGGATTTATACTGTACTGTGTCCCAAAGAGGTCATGGGTCAAAACAAGTTGAGAAATGGCAGCCTGAGGCTTTGGCTCAGAGAGGGAAGAGGCCAGTCCTGCCCTGCCTGCGTGTGTGCTGGGCCTCGGTGTCAGCTGTGTGTGTACTGGGCCTGTGTGTGCACCGGGTCTGGGGCCACTTGAACTTTGGCCTCCTTGCTTGCTGGTTCCCCAGGTACCTACTGAGTGTCCACTTGGGTGTCGCGTTATACCACAGACAGACAAAATCCCTGCCCTCGTGGGCCTGACATACATGGGTTATGGGGCCCCTGGACTCAGCCTGGGAAGGGCCAGTGTGCCGGCACCGGCGTCAGTGTTGGCAGCATTTGTACATCTGTCTTATGAAGCAGCGTCTCCTGTGAGCAGGCCACTTTGAGACCTGGAGCTTCCAGATGTGAGCTGGGGCCTCTGGTGGCAGTGACTGCCCGGCTCAGCGAGCCGTGGAGCAGAGCGAGAGCAGCCCTGCCCTTGGCTCTGGAAGGTCACGGGCCCTCTGTGATTCCAGCCACCAGGCTCGGAACACCCACTATGCTTCTCTTGAATGGTGGGGTTTTTGTTTTGCTTTTTTTCCCCACCAATCTGTGCCTCAGTTTTCCCATCTGTAACACAGAAGGAGGGACGAGTGTGCTCTAGGAGTGTTTGTGATGGGGGGACAGTGGAATTAGACTCCCCCTTGCCCCTGGCTCCCAGATCCCCTCCCTGGAGGCAGCCAGGCCTCCGTGTCAAGCGTGCCCTTCCAGAGGGGTCCGCGCTGGGGTAAGCACACGTGCCTGCGTGTGCATTGCTCTTATTCTAACTCCAGCAGCGTGACACGCCGCCCTGTTCAGCATGTTCTTTTTTCCCTTAAGGTGTCTCAGGCCGTCCAGGTCTGCGTCTAGATCCTCTGAGCTGCCCAGTGTTCCTTACATAGAAGCTTCACACACATTCCCCGCACCTCCCGGCGCCCAGGGAGATCCAAGGTGCCATCACCTGGAGGCACACCATTGTTTTCTCTAATACCGTGCAAACTCGATACCCAGTTCAATTGAGATAGGCCACCAACTGTGAGGTGCCCCCGGATTCCAGTAGTGTCAGAACGCGAGGCGAGGTGCACGTGGGACTGCTGGGCGGCACGGAGTGGCCGTAGTGCCCCTCGGGGTGTGAGGAGCTGGAGGCTGAGTGCAGCCCCCCCAGGGTAGCCCCGGCTCCTTAGGCCGCTTGCTCCCTGCGTGACCTTGGCCGGGGACCTCCGTGCCTCGGGAGTGCGAGCACAGTTTCACCTCCTGCCCGGGGCCGGGCTGATTCTCGAAGAAGTGAGGCTGACCGGCCAGTCTCCCTGAGGTTTATCTAAACTGCTGTGGTTTGGAAAGTTGCCCGCTTGGGCTCTTTGAATTTTCTTGTTCTCAGTGTGCATTTTATTTTTCTCACCGTTCATGGGGCTGTTTCATAGACCTAAGTAAGCTGAGTCCATAGCGGGTTGAGCCGCTTAAAACTGTGTGGTGAGTCAAACCTGGGAGGGGCATGGAAAATGGAGTATCGTTCAGCCTCCTACTTTCTTTTTTGTGGCCTCTGGTTGCTTTTACTTCTTCCTCCTAGATCGCTTTTCCCTTTCTAGAGACAGAACAGTTTGCAAGTATCAAAAGAAAGCTATTTCCGAGCAAGTTCTAAATCGTGAGTGACAGAAATAGTTTATTCTTAAACAAGCTCCTTTTGGCTGGGACCTGCTTCCCTGTCTGCCACCTTCTGCTTCACGTCTCTGCCCCACTAGGAACCTCTGTCCCTGAGTCCTCCTGGCAGACAGCTCCCTCTGGGGAATCTTGCTGTATAAGATCTTCGGCTTTCTTTGGCTGATGAATTCTTCCTTTTACTCTTGGTTTGCTTTTACAAATCATCGCGCTTGTCATTTGTTCTGGAGGAGTCCCGAGGAGTGCTGTGGCTCAGGGTGGTGGTTTATTTTCAAGGGGCTGTGAAGAAAGGTGGTCTCCCTTCTTTGGTCATTGAATTATTGCTCACTTCAGGTGGCCCTCAGGCCAGGCCTCTCCTGGCACATAGATACAATCTCTGTCCTTGTTCCACTCTTACCCTCTCTTTACCCACTGCAGCCAGAGGATCTGCAAAATGTCAGTCCTGTCCGGTTGGCTCCCCCCCAGCTCAGACAGATCTTGCCAGAATGCTCAAAGGTGTTGGTCATTTGCTCCCATTGGAGGGGGTGGGGCTCAGTCCTTCCTGCCCAGGCTCCCTGGGACTCATGGCTCTTGTGACCTGTCCCTCGCAGGGAAGAGTGGATGCGAGCCATTCAGATGGTTGCCAACAGCCTCAAGCAGCGGGGCCCAGGTGAGGACCCCATGGACTATAAGTGTGGCTCCCCCAGCGACCCTTCTGCGGCTGAGGA
Organism: Enhydra lutris kenyoni; assembly: GCF_002288905.1. Taxonomy (NCBI): domain Eukaryota; kingdom Metazoa; phylum Chordata; class Mammalia; order Carnivora; family Mustelidae; genus Enhydra; species Enhydra lutris. Next base: position 8,407,867 of record NW_019154169.1, on the reverse strand, counting down.
GATGGAAGTGGCAGTTAGCAAGGCCCGGGCCAAAGTGGTAAGTGCTGCAGGGGCAGGCAGCCTGTCTGGGAGCACCCCTCCCCCCACCAACACTGGCCCTGCCGCCCTTGGTTTCCTACAGAGCGCATAGGGACGCGGCTGGGACCCTCCAGGACTGCCCTGTGGGATGGCTGATGCACGGGTATAGGTTCCCCAGGGCTGCTCTTTGACCCTGGAGGGAGGGGCAGCTGCATCCTCAGTGACCGCGAAGACCTGTCTGCCCCCATGTTGGACCCTCCCGGGGGCCCCCTGCCTGGGAGAGCCCCGGTCTGAAGGCCACTTCAGAGCAAAGAGTTGCTGCCCAGAGCCTCCCTTCCTGCTTATGCCCAAGCCTTTTGGCAACAGTGTCCTTTGATTTTTCTTTTCTCTTTGTTAAAATGTCCTCCCGTGGGCCATGTGCCAAGCACTGACTGCCCCACTCTTTCCCTCTCCTGGGCAGACCATGAATGACTTCGACTATCTCAAACTTCTGGGCAAGGGCACCTTTGGCAAAGTGATTCTGGTGCGAGAGAAGGCCAGTGGCCGGTACTATGCCATGAAGATCCTGCGGAAGGAAGTTATCATCGCCAAGGTGGGTGCCCCCGGGGCTGCTGCTGGCTGGCCACCTGCACCTTCAGGAAGCCTGAGGCCCACCTCACCCTGCCCTCCGGGCGCCCCGGGGACTAGGGTGGAGTGTCTGACTAGGCCTCACCCAGTGGGCGCTGTCAGGGTCTGAAGGCAGGTCTCCTGGCCACAGAATGGGCTGGTGGGGAGGCCCTGCGGCAGGGGGCGTGGCTCGGGGCCTCTCCATATGAGGCTGGACCAGAATGGAATTCTGTTCCTCTTTCTCTCCCTTTAAAGTTTTTAAAAGGGAAAGTTCCTGACATATACACCAAGTGTTTAAGAGAAAAGTAAACACAGTGGATTCCCGTGTAGCTGACATCCACCTTCAGTTGTTGTCAGTGTCTGGCCCATCTTGTTTCATTAGTCTGCCCCCCACTTTGTTTGCCCTGGAGTATCTTAAGGCACGTTCTAGACATCGTATAATTTCACCCATAGATACTTTAAGGTTTTATTTATTTATTTTTGAGAGAGAGCGAGTGAGCAAGAGAGCAAGCGAGCACACAAGCTGGGGGTGGGGGGGCAGAGGGAGAGGGAGAAGCAGGCTCCCCGCTGAACAGGAAGCCCGATGCGGGGCTCAACCCCAGAACCTGGGGATCAGGACCTGAGCCAAAGGCAGCTGCTTCACTAACTGAGCTCCCCAGGCGCCCCAAACCCATATATACTTAGATTCAGATCTTTAACAGCTAAAGATTTTTGAAGCCTTTAATGGAGCTGTGGTCTCCTCCAGCAAAGCTGTCCGTCCCCCCGAGTCAGGCTTCCTCAGCCTCAGCACTGTCGGTCTTCAGGGCCAGATCGTTCTCTACAGCGGGGCTGTCCGGTGCACGCAGGAGGAGTAGCTGCATCCTGGCCTTCGCCCCTAGAGCCACTAGCACCAAGTTGTGACCGTCAAGAATGTCGTCAGACATCATCATCGCGTGTCCCCTGGGGATGGACTCAGCCCCGGGAAGAGCCGGTGTCCCCAGTGCTGCAGGCGGTATAGGATTTTCAGCAGATACCAACACTTGAGCCCGTATTCAAGTGGCCTGCAGGGCCTGTGAAGCCTGTGCCAGGCCCACCCCTATGTATCTGATTCGGTGGGTCTGGGAGGGGTCTGAGAATTTGCATTTCTCCAAGTTCCTGGGCCACATGATGCTGCCAGCGTGGGGACGCACCGGGAACTGCTGCTCCCCGGGGTAGAGCCCCAATCAGCTCTTCTTCCTTTGTTCAGCAGCAGCACTTGGAGGGGTGATTCCCACTGCCTGCGGGGTCACCTTCAGGATCTTACAGGGATGGCTTCTCCCTCCTTAGAGACACTAAACTTGCCCGGTGGGTTCCGCAGGTGACAGCTTGAGCCCTCTGTCATAAAGTCCCCATCGACTTCTCCCCTTGTCGCTTTGAAAGTGAGCCACTGATGGGCCTTGTCTGGGGCATTTTTCTTTCTTCTTTTTTTTAAAAAGATATATTTATTTATTTGAGAGAGAAAGCAGGAGTGGGGGGAGGGGCAGAGGAAGAGAATCTTCAAGCAGACTGAGTACAAAGCCCCACAGGGGCTCAGTCTCCGTCTCACAGCCCGTGAGGTCATGATCTGAGCCGAAACCAAGAGTCAGACGCTTAACCCACTGAGCCACCCAGGTGCCCGTGGGGCCGTAATTTCATTCTAGTTTGCAGATGGTACTTTGCCTTTCTCTGTGGAGCGGCTAGGAATGGAAGTGCATTTCCCCGAAGCACTGCACCCCCATCCCTGAGCTGGGGGCGGGGGCAGGTGTGGTGTTGCCCGCCAGCCCCTCACCCAGCCTCTGTCTGCAGGATGAAGTTGCCCACACGGTCACCGAGAGCCGGGTCCTACAGAACACCAGACACCCGTTCCTCACCGTGAGTGCTGCTTCCCTCTTAGTCAGGGCCTGGCCTCCCTGTGTGCCATGAGAGACCTGCTTCCAGCGGGGCTCAGGAAAAGAGCCCAACCCTGCCACCTTGAAGCATGTTCGTGTCAGCCAGGTGGCCAGGGCCAGATGGTGTTGGGCTCCCCAGATGGCCTGAACCAAACCCCAGGTTTGGCAGCTTCTTCACAGATGGTGGCTTCATAGCAGTGTTTCGGCTGACTGATGATGCCACATTACAAGATGGTTCTAGGAGAGCTGCTGTTCATGAGTTAGAGGCTTTTAGCCCAGCTGGTCAGAGTGGGAACATTGTTTTTTTGTTTCTTTGTTTAAATATAGTCCTAGAAGGAGATGTATTCTTGTGCTGCTGTCAGCTTAGTCTGAGGAGACACCTCTGTGGGCTACAGTCTCCATCAGAGCCAGCAGCCATCAGTTAAATGGACCAGGTGGAAGATGGCTTATGAGATGGGTCATTTCCTTAGCTTAGCTGCTGTCCAGGTGTCGTATTAAGCCATGGCACTTGTTCAAATGAAATTCTATGAGGTACTTTGATGTGCAGACAGAGAATAGAAGACTTGTCACGAGCAGAGGGGTCACTCAGGGGTTCTTTGAGGAATTTTCTGTAGGGTTCCTTAGAGCATAGTGAGAATTGCTGTTTATTGGGCAGATCACTTGTGCATCCTTATCTTTGGGGTTGGCTCTCAAGCCACTGCTGACTCCCAGCCAGCAAACCTGTGTGTGCGCGTGTGCATGCAACACACCTGACTGTGGAGAGAGGTGAAACAGTTTTCGGTTGCTCAGAACTGAATGTCTCCCTGGCTATGCCTCAGAAGTTTCGTTGAAGGCTGAAGACACCATCCTTCAGCCCAGTAACCCTTTCCCTGCTCTCAGGGCCAAAAGCTCACTCGTGTACCCCAAGGCAAAGCTGAAGTTTGAGCCCCGGCTACAAGGGTGGGGGGTGTGTGTGCTTGCGGAATCAGCAGAGAGCCTACCTTCTTCCCACCTCCCTCCCCGGCTGTCTTCTGCCCCACAGGCCCTGAAGTACGCCTTCCAGACCCATGACCGCCTGTGTTTCGTGATGGAGTACGCCAATGGCGGCGAGGTGAGCAGCAGGCCCCCCGCCAGCCTCCCATGTCTCCTTCCCAAGCGTCAGGGCAGCGGAGGGGAGCCACGAGTGAGACAGTGGGGGTGGCAGGGACCTTGCTGGATGTCACCGCCCAACCCTTGAGGCAGACATCATCACCTCCATTTCACAGACGGGGAAACTGAGGCCCAGAGAGGTTAAGTGGCTTGCCCAAGTTCACCCAGCTAGTGAGTCGGGGGTAGGGTGCACACGCAGGTGCTGAGAGGTGTGGAGGGCTGTGGGGTGGGTGGCCAGTGTGCTCTGGACTGCATCCTGTAAGGCAGCAAGGAAAATGTATGGGGAGGGGGTCACACAGGCTGGTCCATGCTCTCCTGCTGGGAAGAGGCCGCCACTCGTCGTCACTGGGCTGTCACCTGCTCCTCATCCCTCACAGCCTTCTCCCTGCGCACAGGTGTCACCCGCTGGCTCCTAACAGTGGGCTTCATCTGTCCCATTGTTCTCATGGCTTATTGTCCCTTGCTCGTGACTTGTGTTCCTGCGCGTTCTTGCTCACTGCCCCGTTCCCCTGCCCCCTCACTCTGTCCCTCCTGACTCTCCTCTTGATGCTTCTTGACTGTCCTTCGCTCTTCATGCCCCGCTCCATGTTTTCCTCATGGTGAGCTCGTCCCTGCTCACCATCTCTCACTTGGTTCCTCCTGCTGTCACTTGCAGTTTCGGGGAGTAGGTGTCGCCATGGCACTGGGCTGGAGGTTGGGGGCCAGTGGGCAGCATCCTGGGTTTCTCTCCTCTGGGCCAATGTATGACATCCTGCCCCTCCTCCCTCCTGCAGCTGTTTTTCCACCTGTCCCGGGAGCGCGTCTTCACGGAGGAGCGGGCTCGCTTCTATGGCGCAGAGATCGTCTCTGCCCTTGAGTATCTGCACTCGAGGGACGTGGTGTACCGTGACATCAAGGTGAGCATGCACCTGCCTCCTGGCCCATGGCACCTGTGGAGCTCACACCAGGGAGGCTGGACCCAGGCCCTCAGCCCCGGACCTCCTCCTCCGTGGAGGGTCTATCTACCTGCGTGTTCCCGAGTCCACCTTGCCGTGGGATGCCGACCCGCCTGCCTCAGCGGCCCTGGGGGCCCTTTGGGACCCCTGGTGAACACACACCTCCATGCAGGGAGTGGGGGGCTGGGGGAGGGGCGGGCGTATTCATCCAAGCACCGTAGGAGATGGTTCGGCAGAATCCACCAGCGCCGACTATCCGCATGCCCTGTGAGCCAGCCATTCTGCCCTGGGGTTGTGCACGGCCGGAGCATGTCCCTGTGTCCCCCTCAGAGCCTAGGTGCACACACGCTGCTGGCACACAGTTCACACGAGCCCCAGGCTGGAAGCAGCCCCACGGTCCGCTGTCCGGGACTGGCTGGAAGGCTCTGCACAGCCGGTACCGAGTGAACTGCGGCCCCACGGCCATGCACATGCACCTCCCAGGCTTGTGTGGAGCGGAAGCCAGGAGACCACATGTTACAGGGGCGTCCTTAGGTGGGGAAACTATGAAGAAGAGTGGAGGACTAGAGTTTGTCTTCAGTTGCAAGGATGGTTCATAACAAGGAAGGGGTACATGAGGGGGGGCGGTTCTGGGGTCTGGGATGGTCTCTTGACCTGGTGGAGCTTCCACACAGGCCCGTTAAATTGCCCATTTGTGTTAAGTTTAGTTAAAAGTGGAGGAAGAAGGACATCTGGTTGGCTCAGTGGGCAGAGCACACGTCTCCTGATCTTGGGGTTGGGAGTTTAAGCCCCATATTGGGCCTAGAGCTTACTTTAAAAAAAAAAAAAAATGCAGGAAGAAAGCTAGTGTTGCTCACATGCCAGCCCGGGAAGCTGTAGCCCATGGTGGGGGCTGCAGGTAGGCAGGGCCTGTCTCCCATCTTTCTCTACCTTGGCTTTTTTTCCAGCTGCCCTGGGCGTGGACTCCCTCTGAGCTGCAAGGGCTTAACGTTTTGCTGGGGGTATGCCCCGTGGTCAGTCTGGAGCCCCGGCCATGACAGCTATCACCCCAGGCCAGAGCCTTCCTGGGGCCTGTGGGGTTCCGGGGGATGCAAAGCTTTGGGAAGACGTGACCCTGATATGTTGACTTTTCCTTTTCCTGCAGCTGGAAAACCTCATGCTGGACAAAGATGGCCACATCAAGATCACGGACTTCGGCCTATGCAAAGAAGGCATCAGTGACGGGGCCACCATGAAAACCTTCTGTGGGACGCCCGAGTACCTGGCACCTGAGGTGCCTGGGGCTGGAGGTCCCCGGGCGGGTGAGGCCGAGGGAGGAGGGGCCCTCAGACCTGTGTGGTTTCCCTAGCTCAGACCCTGTGAGGACAGGCTCCCTTTCCTTGGATGGCCCCCCTTGGGTCCCTGTGAGCCCAGTGGCCCCAGGGCCATGGACCTGGCCCCTCATTGCCCCTCCCTGCCCAGGTGCTGGAGGACAACGACTACGGCCGCGCGGTGGACTGGTGGGGGCTGGGCGTGGTCATGTACGAGATGATGTGCGGCCGCCTGCCCTTCTACAACCAGGACCACGAGCGCCTCTTCGAGCTCATCCTCATGGAAGAGATCCGCTTCCCGCGCACGCTCAGCCCCGAGGCCAAGTCCTTGCTTGCTGGGCTGCTTAAGAAGGACCCCAAGCAGAGGTGAGGGCTGGAGTCTGTCCTGCCCAGCCCAGGGCCACCTGCTGCCACTGTCCCCTTGGCCTGAAGGGGGCTGAGTCACGGGCACATGCCTGTGTATCATCCCTGATGCAGGCCCCTAGAGAGGACACTCTTGGGGCCAGGCTTGTCCTTAGTGCTCTGCCCGCGCCATCTTGTTCTTGGGGGACTCTCAGAGACAGGGCAGCCCCGATCCTGGCTGAGGGTGGCCGAGCCTGCCCCCCTGGCTCCCGTTCTGGACTCGGAGTCCAGGTTGCAGGCTCCCTGGCTCTGACCCTGGGCCCGTGAGCCCCCACCCCCACCCCCAAGCCATGGTTTCCTCCTCTGCCATGTGGTCTGTGGCCGGGACAGATCCATTAAAGTTGTTCAGGGCCTGCACCGAAAGCCTCTCGCAGAAGCCGAGGGCCCGGGAGGCGGGTGCTCATGGCCGTCTCTGCCCAGGCTCGGCGGGGGGCCCAGCGACGCCAGGGAGGTCATGGAGCACAGGTTCTTCGTCAGCGTCAGCTGGCAGGACGTGGTGCAGAAGAAGGTGAGCCTTGCCACCCGCCGGCTCCCGCTCAAGGGTGGCCTTGGCCAGGTCTCCTGACCCCAGGGTCCTGAGTCTGGGCTCCTTTCCTCCACAGCTTCTACCACCCTTCAAACCTCAGGTCACCTCTGAGGTCGACACGAGGTACTTTGACGATGAGTTTACCGCCCAGTCCATCACAATCACGCCCCCGGACCGCTGTGAGTGTCTGGCCCTCCCTTGCGGGGCCTGGCTGGGTGTGCAGCGGTGGGGCCTGCCCTTGACCTGTTCCGGGGAGGAAGCTCATGGGCCCCTCGCCATGTCCGGGCGGTTTGGCTGCAGTTTGCTCGCAGGGCTTTCTGCCACTGGGCTTGGCACCTTTGGACCCAGTGAGGGTCACCAGGAACCATCAGCCATGGCACGTTCCAGAGCTCGGGTGGCACACAGGAAGCCATCAGGGCCAGGATGGCATAGTCACAGCTGTCTTTTCAAATTGCCCAGGTCTTTGGGGCCTGATTGGTGCATTGCCTCTGCTCCTGTTTGAGTTCTTGCTGTCACTCAGCCATTGCTGGGCTGTGCTGGGGATCCTCCAGTGACTGAGACAACCCTGGCCCTGCCTTGAGGGAGCTTTGGGCCAGGTGGGGCGACAGCCCAGAGTGTTCAGGTCTAAGGTATAGGAGCCCAGGGACTGGGGGACCCAGAGGAAATGCCTGACTTGGCCTGCGAGTCAGGGCAGGTGGCTTCCTGGAGGAGGAGACGTGGCAACTGAGCAGAAGGAATGGCATGAGGGAATGGAGTCCAGGAGTGGGAGTGTTGCAGAGGCCAGCGCATCTGGGGGCTGGAGGGGGGCGGGGGCCAGAGCAAGAGGATCTTGGGGGCCTCTGGGAGGAGCAGGGACTTGCTGTGTGGGGAGGCAGGAAAGGTTTGGTGCAAGAAGGGGCAGGGCTGCCTCTGGGCTTTGCAGAGTTCCTCTGGCTGCACATGGAGGCTGGACTGGCAGGGCGGCAGGGGCAGCTGGTGCGGGAGGGGGGGGCTGGGCTAGACCAGAGGGGGGCGCCAGAGGGGAGAGTGAAGTTGGCAGAGGGAACAGCCTGTGGGGCCTGTGGGCCCAGGCTCTGGTGTGGGGGGGACCTCTGTTAGGGGGAGTTGCTAGGTCTTCCCTGTCCCGTTCTTGCGGATGGCCTGCCAGTCGGGGTTCATGCTACCCGTATTCCTTCCTGAGGCCGGGCCCCCTTGCCCACCCCCGGGAGTGCACTTGGGGTGCTGGGTCCTCCGCAGGCCAGTTCTCCCCAATCCACCTCCACCTGCTCCCCACAGATGACAGCCTGGGCTCTCTCGAACTGGACCAGCGGACCCACTTTCCCCAGTTCTCCTACTCGGCCAGCATCCGCGAGTGAGCAGAGCCGCCCACCGCCGCTGACTCCGCTGCAGGACGCTAGATCGGCTGCCATCACCGCCCTGGGGGCTTGTCTCTTTGTTTTTAAACTTTTTATTTTGCCTTTTTTTGTTTGCATCCCCATCCCTCACCTGCTCACCCCCATTTCCAGTTTTTTCAGCCCTCTGCCAAACTGACCTCGGCGGTCCTGGTGGCCCCGCCTCCAGGATCCTGTCCTGTCCTCACCTTGGTGCCCAGACCAGGATTTGGGAGACTCCACTGGCCGCCCCAGGACCAGGGCTTCGGGCAGTTGGAGAGATTCCGGTTTTTAATCAACACAAGCCCCAGCATAGGGCGCCACGTGGAGCTGCGGGTCCTGCCCGGATTTCTGGCCAGATGCCTGCAGCCAGCCTGTCCCTGTGCCGCTGCCCCGGTCAGAGGCTGCCTTCCTATGGGACACCTCGTGGGACACAACGCCCTGCGGACAGTGCCCTGGTGCTGTTGGGCTCAGCGCGGCCTGGCACGGGCGGTCCGGCCCCTTCCTCCACAGGGGCAGCAAAGCAATAATGTCCAGGGACAGGCGGGGGGGTCCTTTGGAAGCTGTGGGGTTGGGGGTTTGGGAATCCCTCGTGTAGATGGGGCCCAGTCTACCCTAGGGGGCATGAGGAAGGCCCCGGGGTTGGGCACTGCCTCCTTGCCCTGCCTTCCCCAGCCTCCCAAGCTGCTCTCCTGACCCTGTGGATGAGGAGGGAGGGACATTTAGGGATGAGCCTCCCCACCACCCAGTCCTGTGCCTTACCAGGGCTTCCTTCCGGCTGGCCTTAACTCCTGCTGGGCCCCGGGCCTGGCCACAGCCCTTGCCAAGGATGGGGGCTGGGATCACCCCCTTCTGGCCGCCGGGGGCGGAAGGTGCCAGCTCCAGCTGTTACACATCTCACACCAAGACAGTATTGGGCCCCGTAGACTAGGGTCAAAGAGGGGGTGGGAGTGGGGTTCTCTGGTACGTACTGGGGGGGCGGCCTCTGAGAGGGGAGGCTCCAGGGCCCTTCCCTCCCTCCTCTCCCTGGGCCCCACGTTCTGCAGCCTTAAGGTGAATGTGTGTCACTGCTGTGGGCTCGCGTGTGCGTGCGTCAGCCTGTGTCTGGATGGCCCCATGCATCTGGGACTTGGGTGCACATGGGGGTGTGTGTGCATGTGTGTTCAGTATGTGTGTGTGAGGGCAAGCGTGTCCCAGCCTTGAGTGCGTGCGTGCGTGCGTGTGTGTGTGTGTGTGTGTGTGTGCATGCTTGGGCCCTGTCCTCAGCCCTAGCATTTCATCCCATAGGGGAGGGGTGCTGGCCTGGTGGGGGAGCCACACCTGGGGTCCATTTGCTGCCCAGCCTCCCTCCCCCCTAACATCTCCGGGTGTGTGGAATTTAGTTGTGGCTTTGATCTCCTTGCCCCACCTCCTGTACTAGGTAGTTCAGAGAGAGACATCCTAGGGTGGGGTGAGGGTTGGTTTGGGTGGGTGGGGGGTCTTTTTCCTTTCTGTGTGTGTATGTCATTTATCTGACAATTCTCTGTCCTCCCCACTGGCCTTCCCCATTCCTCCCATTTGTACGGTACAAGCAATAAAGACACTCGTTTCAGACCGGGGCCCACCGCGCTGGGCCCTTCCTTGCCTGCGGAGCCTGGCCCTGGCTGACCCGCTCCCGGGTCCTGGGCACCTGGAGCCGCGCTTGTCCTCTGGCCGTCAGGGTGGGCGCCCCTGCGGCGGGAGCCGCTGAGGGACTTGAGACGCTTCCTGGGGCATGCGGGTGTGGCAGACCGAGACCTGGGGACCAGGTCTTCAGAAGCTGAGTGGAAAGGGGGAGCATGAGGGTGGGGTGGTCGGGTTGGTGGCTCTGAACGAGGAGGGTGCTCAGGCACCACTGAGCCCTGGAAGCGAGCGTGAGGGAGCGGGTTCTCTGCGGGGGCCCTTGGGCCCTGGTGCTGGGCACTGCCTGCATATCCTCTTCTCCCCACTTAGGTTATACCAGGGAGCCTTAAGGCCCCCAAATTCCAGCACAGTCCTTGGTGTGTGAACTGGAGTCGCGATGGCTGTCAGCTGGGGGCATTTCTGGTTACAGCCCTCACAGGCTGGGGTCCTGACGGCTGCCCCCTTTACCCTGGGGTTCCCGTGCTTAGCTTACTCTGCCCACATCTGGGGACCAGGGCGGGTGCGGCCCTGGTGAATTGAACGTCAGACTTTCCAGAAGGGTTGGGGCTTCACAGACGTGGTCTCAGAGACCCTGAGTGAGGGTAGCAGAAGAGTCAGATTCAGTGTTCTAGGAATCTGCGTTCGCTGCAGCCAAGACCCAGGGAACGCGTGGCTTTTTCTCACTTCACATCGAGTTTATTATTTATTTGATAACAAAAGGATGTCCTGGTGGTCGTAAGACCAGTAGCAGAGAAGCTTCTAAAGAAAAGCCTTTTCGCTTTCTCTCCAGTTGAAGCCCCTGGGGTGGATGTCACCCCTCTTGCTCTCTGGCGGGGGGCATCCTGAGTCTACCTCAGCCCGCTGGGTCCCCTTGCGGCCCCCGGGTCCCCCGTGCGGGGCCCACAGGCTGACACTCCGCTTCCCTCTGGCAAACGTAGCTCCCTGGCCGTAGTGGTGCTTCCTTCTGTAGAACTTCTCCCGAAGGGACTTTCAGGTGGGAGCATTTTAATAATAAAATTTTATCAACTGGAAACTAGTTTTGAGGAGGTGAGTTTGTCTTTTGTTGTGCTCGTGGAAAACTGTGTGTATTGTGTAATAACGTGAGCAACGCTGGAGCTGAGGGAGCCAGCGACGTGGAGATGCGCCCTGATCCCAGGTCCCCAGCGCTCCCCCTGGTGCTCGCTCGTTTCCTCCCTGTGAAGGTGCACGGAGCATCAGAAAAAAGGCTCTCCCTTTGGTTTGGTTTGGGTTCGGCACGGCTTGCCTCCCAGTTAATGCCGAGTGTCTGGACTGCACCTGCCGCATCTTTCTGGCGTCCTGCCCGGAGACGGACATTATTAATGGGGTGTTTTGGTCACTGATAAAAATGAGAGCCTCCAAGATCTCTTCTTATATTTCGGGAACCTCCTCGCCAACATGATGCAGAGGTCCCTCAACTGATCCAGCCACCCCCAGTGGACAAGAATTGACTCGGTCTGCAGGTTTTTTGGTTCTCCTGACGGTGCCGGCATGAACTATAATGATGCAGCTTTCCCGTGCTTTTGTCACCTACGTTCCAGGGTGGCTGGAATTTAAAACGTGTCTGTTAGCTTTCTAGAGTGTGCTGATTCACATATTCTTACCTTTATTTTTAAAATAATTGCACGTGGAGGCTTGGAGCAGAAAACTTCCAAAAAGAACAGTACTAAACATGATTCTAGGCGCGGAGCGCCGTGTAGTGCCCTGAAGTGAGGACCCGCTCAGAAGCTGGCAAGACAGAGCCTCCTCGATGGGGGGCATGAGAAGGGACTCGGGGGCCCGTGGAAAGTGCTCCCGCTGGGCTGAGAGAACTTGGAGCAGCAAAAGAAATAGGATAGCACTGGCTTAGATGCAGAGATCATGATCAGTGAGTTCGCACGGAGGTCGACGGTAAGTGGTGGGAACAGACGGATCTGAACGGACTTCCAGGTGGTTTCTGTAGATGCTGTGCCTCCGGGGGGGGGGGGGCACCCCCCCTTACGTGTGGGCTGCAAAGTGACTTCCTTCCGAAGGAGACAGTATAAGAAGTGGGGAAGCAACTTTTCTGTGAAGAAATCTGACACGTTATGTGACGTGATAAAGGTCAATGTCAACCCTGTAACTCCTGTTGGCAGGAAGTGCCCTTTACAGGTGATGAGGGTGCTGTCCCAGTTGGTCCATGGTTGTGACAAATGTACTCTACTGGGATGTTACAGGGGAGAGTAGGTTTGGGTTGTAGGGGAACTCTCTTCTCTCTTTGCAGCTTCCGGTAAACCTACTATAAAATTAACCTTAAAATACAAAGTGTTCTCATCGACCCTTCACGTGGGTTGCTGTGCCACTTCCTGCGCACTCCCTCCTTCTCCCCTTCCGTGTTCACATATCCTACCTGAAGCGAGAACATTGTCTTGCACGACCACAGTTCAGTTTTCCGGGTCAGAAGGCAAATACTGAAACAACCCTCTCCTCGCAGATCCTTATCAAATTTGACTAATGGTCCCACTCCTGTCCTTGTACACGAGGGAACAGTCACTTGGCTGATGACTCCTGTTGCATTCGGTTGTCTGAAGCCTACAAGGCACTTATTTTACAGAATGTCCCTTAGTTAAGGTTTGTGGCCTGACGTTCCTCATGGTTCTAGTCAAGCTACCTTTGATAGGAAGTCTGAGAAATGCTGTGCCCTTCTCCCTACCTCCTGTCAAAGAGGCACATCAGATTCTGTCCCGTGACTGGTGAGGACTTCCAGCCCTTGCTAACAGTGTCTGTCAGGTGTCGCCACTATAAAGTTACTTCTTTCCCTTTGAGGTTAGTATCTTGCATAGAGATACTCTGAAAATGTAGGTATCTATGTTTGATCAAGTGTTGAAGCAAAGGGAACAGCAAACACAAAGGCCCTGAGGCCAGCAGGGGCTGGATGTGTTTGGGGGAATGGAAAGAGGCCAGGGTGTGTCAAAGGGAACGAGGGAAGGGGAGAACAGAAGGAAATGGGATTAGAGAGGTAACAGCGGGCCGAAGGGACCTTGTGGCCAAGGTAAGGAGTTCGGGTGTTACTCTAAGTGTGACAGAAAGTCATTGGTTTGGCGTCTCGCATTCCTCTGCTCACTTTAACATCCTTGCTGACCTCCCAGTGCCTGAAAACAGCAATCCCTTTCCTAGCTCTGTGTCTTTGCTCACGCCACTCCCACCCCTTGGAATATTCTCCCCTCCCTTTGCATTCCTGGCCCCTTGCCTTTCAGGTTTCAGTCCAACATCACCACCTCAGGCCCTTCCAGGCCACCGTTTCTAAGTTATGTGCTGCCTGTTCACTTACTCATCCAACAAATATTTCTCGAGTACCTGCCGTGTGCCAAACTCTGTTCTAGGCGCTGGGAATACAGCAATCAAACAAAACACCAGACAAGCCTTGCCCTCCTGGGGTTCACAGTCTCATCAGGAGGGAGACAGTAAAAATGATCAGGCAGTAAGTGCTAAGGAGAGAGTCAGGTACAAAGAATAGTGATGGGAAATTCTCAGGATAGCCTTTTTCACAAGGAAGGTAGCATCTGACTAAATACCTTAAATGAGGGATCTCTGGAAGAGGAGAATTTCAGGCAAGGGAAACAGCCAGCGCAAAGGCCCTGAGGTAGAAGTGTGCCTGGTGTGGGTGAGAATGAGCCAGGGTGCTGGTGTGGCAGGAGACAGCCGAGTTGGGGGGAAGTTTGGGAGATGAACTCAAAGGTGTGTGGGGACGGGTGGGAGGGTAATAAAGGACCTTGTGGACTTTCCAATTGAGGGAGATGGGAACCACAATGGAGTTCTGAAGGGAGGCAGAGTGCGATCTGACTTGGGTGTGCACAGGATCCCTTCTGGCTGCTTGGCGTGGGGGGTAACAGACCGAGGGGTATGGGAACCAGGGAGCCGTGAGGAGCTCTCTGCGCTAGTCCAGGCCCATTGCTGGTCATTTGTCTTAGTTTTGAAACAATACTTAATTTACAGCTGAGGAAAGAGAGCCTCGGAGGGGCTGTTTCTGCTCGTGCAGTAAGTAGCAGGAAGACTTTTTGACTCCAGCTGCCTGACTTTATGTTCGGAGGGGCCAGAGCCAACCTGCATAGCATTCGCCATCACCTCTGCACCTGCCCGGGAGTGGGGGGCTCAGCGCGCATGCGTGCAGGCACAATTTAAAGCGCCCGCCGAGGGTCCTCAGCCCCAAGAGGAAGAGGAGCCCTCGGCTTGGTCCCCCGACGCCGGCGTGGAGGATGCTGGTGAGACGCAGCAGCCAGCGTCCCGCCTCAGGCTTCTCTTCAGCCGCTGACCCCCACCGCTCTCCCTTGCAGAGTCCCGACGCCGCGTCCCCCGACCCTCCGAGCGCCCCAGGCCCCAACAGGATCCCCGAGGACACGAGCGTGTCTCCAGGACGCCAGGAGAGGCCCCCTGGGCTGTGCGCGCCACCGGGTCTGGCCGAGGCGCTGAGCGCTCTGGGGCTGGAGGGAGAGCGCGAGTACGCCGGGGACATCTTCGCCGAAGTCATGGTGAGCGCGCCCCAGAGGGCACCAGAGGGGTTGGGTTAGGGGAGGGGAGATCTGGCCGCTCGCCCAACCCCCACTCCACGAGCCTTCCCGAACTCCCACCTGCTTGCAGCCACTTCTACTCGTCCCTCGCACGGATTCCTTCACAAACACTTTGCAATTTATTAACAAACGTGCTTGAGCATATTCTAGGCCCCGGGGATGCTGTGATGAACAACATAGTCTGCTGTCATTGTAACGACCAAGCAAACGTAGGCGGTAATAACGGAAAGGAGACCAAAGTGCAGGCACCTGTGCCGGACAGGCACTGTCCGAGGACATAGTGCAGGGATAAAATTGTTAAAGAGACCGAAGTGGGGAGCCTCTCTCCCCAGCCAGGACTCTGTTAGGAACTGAGCTACGGGCATGATCCAGAGAGAAATCCCTGCCCTTGTGGTGCCAGCAGCCTAGGGAGGCAAACGGACAGAACACACAAGGAAACACTAGCTATCTCCAGACTGAAAACTCTACGGGAACCATAAAGTGCTGACACAGAGCGGGATGGACGCTGGGAGAATTCTGTGTAGGAAAAGCCCAGGGAGTTTGAGCTGAGGTTTTAACAGTGCAAGGAGCTGGGGAAGGACCATTCCCGGTGGAGGGAACGGTGCATAAGTGCAAAGGCCCTGGGGTAGGAAAGAGCCTGCCCTAGTCTAGGACTAGAGAAGGCTGGTGTAGCTGCAGTATGGGTTGTGAAGGGAGAGGGCGAAGAGATGGTGTTGGTGCCAGGGGGCAGTGCCTGAGAGAGAGTGATTAGGGTTCTCTCCTGAGGATACTGGAAGCCGTGGAAAGGTTTTAAGCTGAGGAGTTTCTCGGCCAGTTTTGTATTTTAGAAAGACCCTTCTGGGTTCTCTGAGGAGGGTGGGTTAAGGGTTGGTGACGGCTGATGGTCTGGAAAGCCAGGGGGCGGAGGCAGATGCTCGGGAGGCGCCCTGGCCATGGGGGCTACAGACTGGAGAGGTGGATTGGGGAGGCGTCCCGAACAAAGGCCAAGGCTCTAATGCGGGATAAGGAATAGAAACACATTTGGAGTAGACGTTGGAGGCCAGTTTCAGTGTGGTGCTCCAGCTTCGGCCACTTGGTGCGGGGAGGCTGCTACACTTGGTGCTGGAGCGCAGGCGAGAAGCCGAGGCACAGGTGTGGAGAGTGAGGCCGCCCTGCCCAACCGCAGGTGTGCCGTGCGCTGCCGCGGAGGGCCCTGCCCGGGACCGTGACCCCAGAGATGCGCGCGCTAGTGGTGGACTGGCTGATCCAGGTGCACGTACGTAACCGCCAGGGGGCAGGGCTGAGCCCCTGTCGCAGCCTAGAAAGCTGGTGATCACTCACGCCCTTCCCTAGGAGTACCTGGGCCTGGCGGGGGACACGCTCTACCTGGCGGTGCACCTCCTCGATTCCTACCTGCGCGCCGGCCGAGTGCGCCTACACCGCCTGCAGCTGCTGGGCGTGGCCTGCCTGTTCGTGGCGTGCAAAATGGAAGAGTGCGTGCTTCCCGAGGTACTTTCCCGAGTGGGGGTTGGGAAGGCGAACCCTTGTTCGTCGTGTCACAGAACACCTACTGTGTGCCGGGCTGCGGCTTTGCCTATTCTTGGAATCCCAGCATATCTGTATAAGGCCAGGGCTACCAATGTGTCCCTTTAGCAGAGAAGGAGACTGAGGCCCAGGGAGAGGAAGACATTTGTCCAAAGCAGGTGGGACTCGGACTCAGGCTTGAACAGTTAGTCTCTGTAGCGCTTTACTAGTTATAGTCCGTGCCTGCTCAGAGCTGCCTGGTGACGTACGTTTTACAAACGAGGAAATTCCGTCTCAGGTGTTCAGTGAGGTCCATGTAAACACGGTGTGAAAATGGTAGGGTTTGAAGTCGAACCCAGGTCTTGCTGATTCTGAAGCCTGTGCTCTTCATGGCTTCTAGAGAACAGATCAGTAGCCTCATTTTACAGACTAGGCAGTCGAGGTTCAGAACGGAGCCTGAGCCGATCCGAGGCTCTACAGGGCAGGGAGCAACCAGCCGGGGTCCAAGACTCTCCCACCTCTTTCCCCGCCATCCGCAGTCGGCCTCCCTCTGCCTCCTGGGCGCTGGCTCCTTCTCGCGGGCCGAGCTTCTGCGTGCCGAGCGGCGCATCCTGAGCCGCTTGGATTTCCGGCTGCACCACCCGGGCCCGCTACTTTGCCTCGGGCTACTGGCTGCGCTGGCCGGGAGCAGCCCCCAGGTGCGGGGTCTGGCCGGGCGGGGGGAGCAAGGGGGAGGGGAAGGGAGCAGGGGGGCATGTCTAGAGGGTAGGGACGTGGCCTGATCTCCGCGGGGGCGGTGGTGCTTGGCAGGTGATGCTACTTGCCACCTACTTTCTGGAGCTGTCTCTGCTGGAGGCCGAGGCCTCAGGATGGGAGCCCGGTCGGCGCGCAGCTGCGGCGCTGAGCCTGGCGCACCGCTTGCTCGAAGGGGCGGGCTCCAGCCTCGAGCCCTCGCTTTACAGGTACGGCCCCAGGGGAGCGCCTCTGTGGCTACAGGAACCTACTTTCCTGATCACTGTGTTTCCTGTCTCAGAGAATGAGAGACCATGGCGGGGGTGGGGGGTGGGCAGACTTGACTTTTCTGGGTGTGAGAGAAAATGGTGTGTCTGCCTCCCCCGTCTTGGGGGGTGTCAGAATGAGGTGTTTGTCCACATTTGGGGACCCTTGCTCCTGGGTAGAAGATGCACTATCTTCCCGGTCTCGGAAGATCCTAGCTGCGTTCCAGGGTTGAGGATGAGAGGTCTGCCACTCTCGAGTACCCCCGGCTCCCCTGCTGGCCGCGAATGGGGTGTCCCTTCAGCTGCCAGAGGGGCGCCCCCCCGACCCCCGTTAACCATGTCACTGGAGGCCAGGGTGAGTCCCCTTTTCTCCCAGCTCAGCACCCACCCCCCCGGGTAGAGCTGGATGTCTGTCCATCCTCAGACCTGCTCCGTCCCTTCCCGAGGTTCCGGCTCTCCAGTGGCTCGAGAGAGCCCCTGAACGGTCCTCGGGAACCCCAGTCAACGCGTCTCCTCAGCCTCGCGCCCCCAGCTCCGAGGACAGGTCGTCTTCACCCCTGCCCCTGCCCCCGCCTCAGTTTCTCCATCTTCCCGCCGCAGCCCCGCAGAGCTGCGCCCGCTCGAGCCGTGCATGGCCCGCGCCGCGCTCCGAGGCCCCGCTCCAGGCCGCGCCGCCATCTTTCTCAAGTACGCGCGGCCCCAGCACCAGGGCACCAGCCTCGCCGCCGCCCGCCTGCTCCGCCGCCCCCAGTCCGAGCCTCCCTGAGCTCCAGGACCCCAGCAAAAAAGACTGTCCGTGTGTATCCATTTCCCACGTCAATAAAGGAGGTGTGTGGGGTTTTGTTTTGTTTTGTTTTAATCCTGAGCGCTTTCTGTTCTCATTGGGTGAATTCCGACCCCCCTCTCGCTTTTGATTGGTCACTTCTCAGGCCTCTCCTCTTTCTGATTGGATGCTTTTTACCGAGTCCCTTAATGGCGGCTGGGAGATATGACGCAAATTCTGGACCGCTCCGCCAGGGGGCACTGGCGGACGTCCGCAAGCGCGGCTTGAAAAGCCAAAACTAGGATCCCAAGTGCAAACGCCTGGGGAGATAAATGGAGAGATGCTGCAATTTGAGTGGCTCTCGGATTCAGGGCTGGGAAGAAACTAGGAGGGATGGGGACTGTGGGAAGCTATCCCAGTCATAAGAAATGCTGCCTCGATGTTGCCAGATTTTCAGATTTTGCTCAAGTGAAGCTGAAAATCTACAATTCCATAAGTATCTCTGCTTCCATATATTAGCAACTAATTCAATATTTTTTAATGGTTGCACAAGCCCAGCATATCACATATTCTGGCCTGTGGGAGTCCTGAGTTTGTGATAGTATGGGTCTTTGATAGCAAGTGTTCTATTAATGGGATCTGATTTACTTAACCCCTAGAGTGCCACGGTGTGAATGGGTATAAATAGTAGCACCGGTCTCATAGAGGTGTGAGGAGGGTGTGAGTTAATATAGACGTAGAGCTTTAGGACAGGGCCTGACACCTAGTAAGTGTTATGGAATTGCTAGCACAGCCTCCGAGCAGGAGTGTGAGCTAGGTACACTTGTCCCTGGTTTCTATCAAACCCCCAGCACCTAGCTATTTAGTAAGTGCTCAGAAAATAATTGTTAGAAATCCATGGATCTCCACACTCTCTAAATTAAAAACAGGCCTGAGGTGATCTCAGGAACTCAAACTTAAAGAATATTAGATTCTTAACCAAGCCTAGGTTTGGAGGTACAATAGAGGAGGAAGTTTTTGCCCTGGAGATGTTCACGCTTGGAGGACTAGAGAGGGGGAGAGACTCACTCGGGAAAGCTCGATAAGAGATAGAAGCAAATATTGCCACTGGGATGGAAGGTGCTGTGTTCCGGTTTGGACCTGTCAGGTGGGACCCGCCATGTGGCCTCCTGGAAGAGGACATGCAGTGGCAGGGGGAGGGGAGAGTGGAAATTTAAGTTTGGTGCTAGGGGCTGTGAGGCCCAAGCCAGGGTCCTGCAGGGTTCAGGGGAGGTGGGTAATATGTAGAGTACATAACATTATTCATCCACTCATTCCTTCAACAACTGTCCTTGGATGCTGACCCAGCCAGAGCTTGTGATCACGCACCTCCCAGTCTCATAGGTGATAAGAAACAGGGGTTGTTAATTTGTCCATTCCTGTGCCAGGCCCCATGCTGCTTTATCTGCATAACGTAATTCGGTCCCTACAACTACTCTGAAGTAAATTCACTTGGTATCCCCAGGTCACACAGAAGGAAGGCAGGGGGAAGCCAAGCTCCCACCACCAAGTAAGCAGCTAAGGAGGGTTGAAGGTCAACTATCTCATTCACCCTGTTTTTCTCCTAAAAGCCTCTCATGTGATTCCTTTTCTGTATACTCTTGTATTCTTGTGCTACTCACTGTGGGCCATCTCTTGTCTGCTTTTCCTACCCAGGCTTTTCCTACCCAGTGAGCTTGGGGAGGGCAAGAAGCAGGTCTCTTTTGTTCATTGAGTTATTGCCTTCTCCAGGAAGCCTTCACTCACCACCTCAGTCTAAGGCAGTCACCTCCTCTGGGCCCTCACATCCTGTTGTGCCTCCCCAATGCATCCCACCCTGGCTACTTTGCCACAGCTTCCCAGGCTAGACCATTGGGGCTGTCACTCTCTGGTCAGTGGTCTGTCTCCCGGCTGGACTAGGGGCTGAGGCTCTCTCGGTCCCTGCTCTTTCCCACCACCGCCCAGACCAGAGCCGGGTACAGAAATATCAGTGAATATTTGTTTGCGGTATAGATAAATGAGTTTCCAGGTTGCTATCATTGTCCTACGGTACTGATGAGGATATAGAGTTCCAGGTAATTTGGGTGATTTGCCCAAATACTATCACTAGTGAGAAATTATAAGCAGGGAATTGAATCTGGGCAGCACAAGCCTGTGCTCTTATCTAAATCCCTGAAATGCCTAGGGTCTGAAAACCGGCTTTCCACGAGGTTTGATATCTTCCGTCTTTTTCCCGTAGACTTGTTTTCCTTCCAGAAAGCTGTCGGAGCTTTGGGCAGCGGGGAGGAGAACAGGCAGGAGGGTGGGAGTAAGGGGAGTGGGAAGAAGGGAGAGGCCGGTTGGAGAACTAGGGCTGGGGCTGATTTGGAGGATAGAAAGTCCTGAGGGGTTTCTCTAGACCCATAGGGGGCAGGCGGAGTCGGCTGCCGGAGGTGCGGGGGCGGAGAGAGGGTGGGGATCGGCCCCGCGGGGGGCGATGCGGTAGCTGCAGCGGCGGCCGCAGGAGTTTCCCACAATGCAGCGCGGCGCGCTGTCCCCGGTGCTGATGCTCAGCGCTGCCCCGGAGCCTCCGCCGCGCCCGCCTCCCGCCCTCTCCCCGCCGGGTCCGGGCCCCCGCCATGGCTCGGCTCGTCCCAGCCCTGCCCCCGAGCCGTCGGGGGGCCTGGGCGCGGCGCTCGACAGCAGCCTGCGGGCCGCCGTGGCGTTCAAGGCGGAGGGCCAGCGCTGCTACCGAGAGAAGAAGTTCCGGGAAGCCATTGGCAAGTATCACCGGGCACTGCTGCAGCTGAAGGCGGCTCAGGGGGCCCGCCCTGGAGGCCTGCCCGCCCCCGCCCCCGGACCCGCCAGCAGCCCGGGGCCAGCCCGCCTCAGCGAGGAGCAGCGGCGCCTGGTGGAGAATACGGAGGTGGAATGTTATGACTCTCTCACGGGTATGGGGCCGTCGGGGGGGCGCAGAGGGTGCATACGGAGAGGGTTGGGGAGTGAGGGGCAATCGTGAAGCCTTGGGTGGGGGGCTGGAGGCTGGAAGGGCCCAGACCTGGGGTCTGTGAAGGGAGACCCCAGAGCTTATCAAGGAGAGGGGTTGGGGGTGTTGGAGAACACAGGGATAGAAGGGCTGAGATGCAAGAAATGGGCTTTGGGCTGTTACCTGCGAACCTCAGATGAGAAAATCTTACCCGGGATTAGCGATTCAACGCCCCATCCCTCACCTGAGATATCCTTTAGTCCTCTCCCCTGCAGAAACTTCCCAGCTAATCGCCCGCGAGCGCTTGTCTGTGTTTTCGCGCCCTCTAGCGGCCGCGCAGATTGACTCTACCCTGATTGGTCAGAAGATCGGCGGCCCCAGTGGCCTGAGCAATCCCTAACCCAGGGCTCAGCCTCCGTAAAGGGCTGGGCGGCTCCTAGCAGTCAGGTGAGGTCTGGGGGTGCCGCCAGGCTCTGCGAGCACCGGCCCCGGTGTCCCCGCAGCCTGCCTGCTGCAGTCGGAGCTGGTGAACTATGAGCGGGTGCGCGAGTACTGTCTCAAGGTCCTGGAGAAGCAGCAGGGCAACTTCAAGGCCACCTACCGCGCCGGCATTGCCTTCTACCACCTGGGCGACTATGCACGCGCGCTGCGCTACCTGCAGGAGGCCCGCAGCCGGGAGCCCACAGGTGAGGGCCGGACCAAGCAAGGAAAGGGGCTAGAGCAGAGAAAACAAGGAAACACGAGGGAGGATCAGGGCAGAGCTGCTTCAAGGAAGGGCTCTGCCTCCTCCCCAGGATCTACCTCTCCATCCACCCACTCCTTACACTCGGGCACTCACCTGCCATTCATTCACCCCTCCTCGCCCCCCTCAATGTTCCCCTGGCATTCACCCAACCCCCTCCCATCTATTCATTGACTCATCTATGCCTCCCACTCACCTACTCAGCCACTCCCTACTCAGTCACCCCTATCTCCACCCACCCCCCATTCTCATTCATCCACTCCCTACTCACTCACCCCTCCAACCCCCCCCCACCCCCCATTCTCATTCATCCACTCACTAACCCATTCACACACCCACCTAATCATTCCCCTCTTCACCCACCCGCTGCTGGTGGAGCACTTGCTGGGAGGCAGACCCCAGGGCGGACAAGGCTAAGAAATTCTAAGGGGTGGGGTCGGGTGGGGGAGGCTTGGCAGAGCTGGAGGCTTGTTGCTTGCTCTCTAAGACATCATAGTCGGGGGGGGGGGTGTTGGGGACAGGGGACAGACACAGCATCAGTCTTGTGTTGAGAGCCAGCGACAGGGGAGCAGAACGGGTACAGGTCCCAGCCAGGGCTGTGGGAGCAGAGGCAGCATGAGTTTTCCCGGTGAGAGGTTTAGAGGGAACAGACATCTCGCAGATGTTCTTGGGAGGGTGGGCAGAAGTATGACAGCAGCGTCTGAGCAGAGGCATTCTGGCGGTGAGCACAGCAAAAGCTAAAGTGTGGAGGTGTGAAAGGCCCCCGTTCCGCTTGTTGTGGCTGGGGCTTCTGGAGGACTCTGGCAAGAGCGGCTGTGCGGGGGAGCCGCTGTGGGCTGGGCAAGGTGAGGTGTGAGTGGCCGCGGTGTGGATGCCACCGGCTGTCCCTGGACACCCAGGTAACGCCATGCCCACCTCCCCCACAGACACCAATGTCCTCCGCTACATCCAGCTGACTCAGCTGAAGATGAACCGTTGCAGCCTCCAGCGGGAAGACAGTGGGGCCGGGGCCGGGACTCGGGATGTCGTTGGCTAAGGCCAACCGAGGGGGGTTGCTTTCCCTCCCCCCACTCCCACCTCACCGTGTAACTTCCCCTGACTCGTGTGTTTGCTGGTAAAGCACTTGTCACTGGTGACCGTAACCTCTTTGTGTGGTGTTCTTGTGGGGATCAGGGGGAGACCGTACCTGGGCTTCCCCCTCTGGATCTTGGAAACCCAGAGGCTCAGGGAGGAAATGTGGGATAGGGGGTGGGGGTGCCCTCCTGGGGATGACCCAGGATCAGGGCCTGGGCTGGGGAAAGACAGAACCAAGAGCGGTAGGGGGCAGGGGTTACCTTTAATGCTGCATTTTGTGCCGAATCCCTATGATGCCCTGTCCCTGAGTATCCCTGCCCGCCCTCCCCCCAACTGCAGGGTGGGCACAGGGCCCCACCCTCTGGGGTACAAAGGAATAAATTAAGTGACCCCCACACCCCTTCCCCAATAAATAGAGCGAGTATCCTGCCCAGGGCCTCCCCCGCCTTGTGGCACAGCAGGCCGCGGCAGGGCCTGGGGTGCTACATTCATGGCTGCCCAGGCGGGCGGTGGAGGGCGGGCGTCAGCGGGAGCCATGGGCCCCACACAGGGGCACGGTGCTGTCCTGGCTCTGCCCCTCCATGTCCATGTCAAGCAGCGTGGGCTGCATGCCAGGGAGTCCGGGGCTCTCTGGGGTGTCCGGCCTGCTAGGAGGCGAGATGCCGAGTGTCCGGCCAAAGGAGACCAGTTTCCAGGGGTCCAGGCGGGGGCGGCTGGCAGCTGGCCGGGGTCTTGGGGCGAAGGTCAGGGTGGTAGGGCGGCCAGGGAACTCAGGGGGCCGGCGGTGGGTCGGGAACAAGGTCTGGGGGTCGGGCAGGCGGGGGAAGTCCAGGGGGTCTCGAGGGCCTGGTAAGAGAGGATCAGATGAGGTCAATGGGGTGGGCCACAGGGTGGCACTGAAAAGCCAGGACCTTTACAGGAGAAGTGGAATTTCTGACTTTTTTTGGGAAATACCCGCTGATGTTTGGCCCGCTCTCCAGCTGGGGCAAGACCTTGGCCTCGGCCCCCAGCACCCCTAAGTGCTCACTCATCTGGGAGCGACTCTGAGCATCTTCCTTAAGCTGTCACAGCCTGTTCCCCTGTCACCCCTCTAGATAAAGCACTCCCCCCCAATTCCTCTCTGAAGTGCGGGGTGCGGGCACACAGCCCAGCAGAGAGACCTGAGGCACAGTACTGTCTCCGAGGGGCGGGACAGCAGCTCCCTCCCTGCCCAGTGCCTGGCAGTAGGTATAGCCCATTACTATGCTGATCATCTTTGGCCTTGTTCATAAATGCACAGGGAACAGCGTCTGGCACAGCAGACTCCCCATAGCTGTTGCTGTCGCCAGGAATGTCACCCGCCTGGCCCCTGGAAGCACTTCCGTTTGCCACCTCTCCTGCATCCCGGGGCTCGACCGCCCAGCAGTGAGGACCGTGGGGACACAGACCCTAGCATTGAGGGGGTCACCGCTGGGCTGGGACCTTGGACCTTGGGGGAGGGTGGGGAGGGGGGTGGCTTTCTGCACCCTGGCTGCCGGGCGCCTCACTCACCAGGGCGGGGAGCCGCGGGCTCAGGCGCCCCCCCGCTGCCCCAGCGCACCGTCCGACGGCGTCCGCCGGTGCCCGCGGCTCACTGCGCGCGCGGCCGTGACGTGGGTGGGCGTGAGCGACTGGCGGGGGTCTTTCTTGAAGCTCTCCAGCTCCAGGTCCACTAGGGGGTTGGTGCTGGGCGGGGAGGGGGGCAGGGAGGGCGCGGCCGGCGCGGCCTCGTCGCTGTCGGAGCGCAGCAGCGAACGCGTGGAGTTGCAGTCAGACACGGACGACAGCGACACCAGGGTGGCCGAGGGCGCCAGGCCCGGGCCGGGGGCCGCGTCGTCGCGGCGGCCGGGCGAGCGCCCGGGCGGGCTGAGGCCCCGCGGGAAGCGGCCGGCGCGGGGGAAGAGGCCGTCCAGCCAGCGCCGCTGCTCCTCGCAGTCCGCCGCGCGCGCCTCGCCCACGTCTGCGCCCAGACCCACGGCGCCCAGCAGCGTGGCGCAGCCCAGCAGGGCCAGCTCGCAGCGCCGCCGGCCGCCGTGGCCCGGCCGGGAGAGGGGCGCGGGCGCCCCCGGGGAGGGCTCGGCCGGCAGGGGCACGGTGAGGTAGGACGGGGTGGTGTAGGGGGAGGGGGGCACGCTGTTGTCTCCGTCCGCCTCCGCGAACTCCTCTGCAACCGGGAGAGGGCCCGTCACTCGCCTCCCGGGGCTGGCCGCCCCCCACCCACCCCGCTGTCCCCACGGTGCCCGGGGGGACTCGGTGGCAAGGGGGCAGCCCCAAAAGACCCTCAGGGCAGCGCGGCCACCAAGTTCCACCAATCATGGTTCTGGACTCTTTCCCGCCCCAGAGCCCCATGCCCCAGGGAATGAGCCTGCAACCAGCGGCTGTTCCAGGACCTTTCCAGGAATGTTGCCGACCCACAGGTCCAGTGCCGCGGCTCCCTCCCGGTAAGCCCCCAAACCCCCAAGCCCGCAAGCCCCCAAGCCGGAGGAGAGGTCACCTCTTCCTCTTGGGTTATGTTTCCCTCCGGATGCCCCTCCCTCTCCATTTTAAAGGCACCCTCACCCTCTTACCCATCTCATTGAGGCTGGCGAAGCCTGGGGCGATCGGTGTATGTTTGGGGGATTTGCCTAGGTTGGGGGCGCTTGATGACCACTGTTTGCTTCCTTCCCCCAGGGCCTTCAGCCTGCAGGGAGCACCAGAGATGGGGGGAGGGAGTCAGAGTGCAGGCCTGCTGGCTGTGGGGGAGGGGGCCTGGGGGCCAGGGGCAGGGCCAGCGGTGGGCTGTCAGCCGCAAGTACCTCTCCTCCCCTCCAGCCCGCTCCTTCTGCAGGGTGGAGCTGGGTCCCCAGGTCCGGCCCTTCTTCTTGCCTCCAACCAGTTCTTCCTTCTTTGGGGGCCCGCTGCGGCCCCATGTCCCACTGCCACCACCGCTGCTGCCACTGCTGCTGCCACCACCGTCCACAGGAGTCACTGGTCAAGAGAAGCCTCTGGGTTACGGGGTCTTGGACAGTCTCTGCCCACTGTGCTCCCCGCCTCACTCTCAGATCCACCCTCCACCAGCAAGTCCAAGGGACCTTGGATTCTAACTCCAAGCATGACCCTTCCCTTGTTTGTTTCCACCCCCTCCACCCCCAGCCTTGGCCCTTGCTGGTCCCTCTGGCAGGGACATACTTCCTTCGGATCCTGGCCCTCCTCTCTCCTTCTCACCCCGCAGGTCCCTGCTCAAACCCCAGCTCCTTACACGGGCCTTCCTGATGTAAAACAGCCATTTTGCTCTTTTATTCCCTTCCCTGCTCTCCTTTACAGCACTTATCGCTACAGGAAATTGTCCCCCTAACTGACTTGTTGGCTTGTTTATTCTGTCTCTCCAATGAGAATCAGGGAGGGGACCCTGCCTGTCTTGTCCCTGTTGTTCCTGTTCCTCCGGCTCAATGCAAGGTATGTGTGCAGAGAAAGTTTGTTGATGACAGATGGGTCAGGGCCTGGGGGAGATACTCACAGCGAATGGCCCTCAGCCGGGGAATGATGCTGGGGCTCGCTGGGGGGCTGGCCCCGTCGGATCCTTTCCGCTTGTCCAGGGTTGGAGAGGCCTGGACTGTGATCTTATGCTCGAAGCCTGCGAAAAGAAAGAGACTTTCCTGAGCAAGCGGCTCCATGGGTAGCCAAAGAGAAGGTCTCTTTGTAGGATAGAAGAAGTGCTGGAATGGGAACCCCACTGGTTTGCATTCCCAAACTGCCCAAGTTACCTGGAGGCCAAGGATGGGGAGAGGGTGCCCACTTTGGGGCCTCCTGCACCTCTGGGGTAAAGGGCAGCCTTCTAATCATGACGAGCCCACCAGAGACCTCTGGCACATGCCGGAGGTTGAGAGGAAGGATCCTAATTGGGTCCCTAATTAACTAAGGATTGACTATGAATCTAGGCCTAATTGTCCAACGTGGTGGCCATTAGCCACATGTGGCCACGGAGCACTTGCCGTGTGGGATGGCCGCTGAGGAACTGGAGAGTTTACACTTCATCTGTGTGGTTGCAGTGGATTTAAACTTAAACTTAGAAATGGATACTCAGTTTGGTTATTGAAAACCTTGAAGTACGTTTGGAACAACTTGGGTATTGTGAATCGTGTGTGTGTGTGTGTGTGTCTACTTTCCCAACTGCAAATTTCATGAAATCTAAACGCAGATCAAGTATTTTTTGATGCAAATTTAGTGCCTGGACCGAGTCAGATGCACTGTAACTTGTATGCTGGGTTTCAAAGATTGAGTATGAATAAAGAAGGTAAAATCCCTAACAACGTTTCTTGTGTTGGTTACATGGGACACCATAACATTTTGGATCTATATATTGGGCTAAATAAAATACATTGTTAAATTCAATGCCACCTATTTCTTTTTCCAGCTTTTAAGGCGGCCAGGAGGAGATTTAAAACTTAGCTGTGTGGCTTGCATTAGGTTTTGTTGGCCAGTGCTGTTCTGAGCACTGCACTATGGCTTCTAATATCCCAGAGACAGAGTCGAGCAGACTTTACAGGGCTTATGGAGGTGAGCACTGTAAGGGTCCCTAGGAAGCAGCCTTTGGGAAAACAAGAGCCCAAACCTGAACTTGAAATTGATTAAGCCATGTGAAACAAAAGGGCTGAAGGTCAGCAATTTCACATGGTTTAATACCACTTTATCAGAAATGCAGGGGAAGGAGGGGTGTGTTATGCGATGCCAGGGGGATCCAGGGGGCTGTAAGCGGCAACATCCGCTCCCATTGTGGGAGAAGCCATGGATAAATGATGTTCCTCAACAAATTTCTGGCAAGCCAGAAAAAGCAGGAGACTGAAAGATAATTAAAAACAACAACAACAAAAAACTAAACTAAACTAAAACTAAAAAAAAAAAAAAATTAAAACAAACGAACAAAACAGATGGGAGAGGAAACAACGAAGAGAAGTAGAGGAATGAATACCTCGAAGGTCATAATAGAGGTTACTCTTGGTGGAGATGGGGGTGGCTGGGGATTGGTGTTCGGAAGGGGCGTGAGGGCACTCGGGGTGGCTGGAGGTTCTCTCTGCCTTCATGGGGCGGGGACCTATATGTGCTCCCGAAGCTGTACTGTTTTCTGGTCTTTTTCCACATGCGTGATATAGTTAGCAAGAAAAAAAAGTTTACAAACTAAAAGGAAGATGAAAAGCCCTTGTTAGGCCTGGTCCCGGCAGCCTCCGGGGCGCGGGGCGGGGGGCGGTACCGGAGGGCAGGCTGATGTGGCTGCCGCCTTCCCGCAGCTTGAGGAGGCGGCTGCGCTTGAAGTTGCCCTTGCGTTTGCGGACCCGCGGCTTCTCCTGGCTCAGCTGGCACATGAGCAGGTGCAGCTCCCGCTCCACGATGTCCATCTCGCGCTCCGCCAGCTCCTGCTCCCGCCGCCGCAGCTGCTCCTCCTGGAAGCGCTGCTCCTGAGCGGCGCGCAGCAGCTCCTCCTCCCGACTCCGGAGCTCCTGGGGAGGAGACAGGCGGCTGGGGACGAGGGGGCATACCTATCTGCCCCCTAGCCCCGTACCCACCTCTCCCCCCACCCCCCCGCCCCGGGGATGCACCCGCGGCTGCTGTGGTCAGGGCATAGCACGAGCACGACCAGTGATGGGGCAACTCACTCTTTACCAGCCCTGTCAGGAGATGAGACTGTTTTAGCACAAAGAAAGGGGTGGCTTTATTTTTTCCCCCTTTGATTTTTAATTTTTTGGCTCCTCAATTTGGAAAACTTCAAACATCCAAAAAAGGCAAAGTAGTGCACCAATGTACTGTTCACCACTGGAGGTCAGCCACTGTTCATACTTTGCAAAGCTGCCTTCATGTCACATCTCCCTTGCCTCCCCCGTCCTTCCCATTCTGGCTGTTGGGTTTCAGAACCCCATAGATCAGGCAGTATCACTTGTAAGAATGTCAGTGCCTGGTGCCTTTTCTTATTATCCAAAGAAGCCCCCCTTGGCTCTGGATGGACCCAAAAACTGCAGCTCAGGGGAGGGGCCTCTGCCCCACCGAAGGCCCCAGAATGCAGGCTCTCGCTTCATTCCACCCACTCTGTCCCCTGCCTTCACCTTCTCTTTGGTCCGGAGGTCATCGAACATATGCTGAATTTCCAGCTTCCAGTCTTCCTGCAGCGAGTGGAAGGACTCCAGTGGCATCTGGAACAGGGCTGACTGTTCGATGACTTCAAGCCGCTTCAAGATGCTCCCGAAATCTGGCCGCCCGTGGGGGTCTGGGTCCCAGCATTCTGGGGTGGGGGTGGGGAGGACAGCGGTGGGAGGGGAGATGTCAGTGGTCGTGCTCTGGGGCATCACCTTGCTCCATAGAAGGCAGGACTTCAGGGGACTGTGGACCAACAACTTCCACGGAGCCGAGGGGAAGGAAGGCAGAGCCAAATTCCGGGCAACATTTCACTCAGTGAAACTCTGGGAGAGAAACCTGGGGACCCGCTCCCTCATGTGTGGCAGAATCAAGGATCAGGGAGGAATCCTGGGGCCAGTGAATGCTAACAGCTGGCCTGAGGAGCCGTGGGCCTGGCCAGAACAGGAGTCTGGGGGCCATGGAAGCAGTCTGTGGTCTGATGGTTGCGGCCCCTTCTCCCTCATTCCTGGGCCCACTGGGATGGATGGGTGTGAAGGGGTGAGGGCTGGCCCGAGGGCCCCTGCCACCCGAGCTGAGCCTATCTCCACAGGGCCCTGGCTCACCCTCCAGGAGGCGGGCAAAGGGCTCGGGGCACGTGGAGGGGATGGGCAGCGTCAGCTTGTTCATAGCCACGCCATACGCCACGGCCAAGGCGTCGATTTCACGGTAGGGGACCTCACCCGTCAGCAGCTCCCAGAGCAGCACCCCGAAGCTGCAGGTGGGGAAGAGGGAGGGGTGATGCTGCAGCCCACCCGAATCCTCACCTACACCCCAGCCCTGCCTCTGGTCCCCTGGGGGGCCTCCCTCACCCCAGCAACTCCCAGTGAGGCCACAAGAACATGATTGACCTCTGCCGGCCTGATCTCAAATAGATGTTATGGGGTTGGCTCTCTCTGATGTCTTGCCTTTGCTCTCTCTCCCCTCACCCCTATCTGAAAACCTTCAGTGTGTCCCCTGTGCCCATGGAGCAAAGGCACTTTTCTTAGCCCTGACCTCTGATGACTCCTGTAGCCCCTGCCTCTAAGTGCTCTTGCCCCTGCACCAACCCCAGCACCAGCTGCGGTCACGTCAAACAAGTTGAAACAGCCCTGTTCTTCCTACCCTCTGGCTTCGCACATGCTGTTCCCTTTGTCGAGGACATCCTTCCCTTTGCGTAACTGTCCTTTAAGTCAGAATTCAGGTACCCTCTCTACCAGGAAGCCTTCCTTGATTCCACAGCCTCCAAAGCTAGGTTAGAGGCCCCTCCTCTATGTTCCCACAAGACCCCTCAGCACTTACCTCTAAAAACAAGTTAACACTATTTAACATGTATAAAGCACTTACTCCAGGCCAGCACCGTGCTAGGCGCTCTCAGTAATCCTCACAACAGCCCTGTAAGGCAGAAGGTATGGGTATGACCCCCGTTTTATCTGGCGAGCAGGCGCAGGCTCAGAGAGGCTAAGTTGTCTGCCTAAAGGTCACACAGCCAGTAAGTGGACAGGTCTCAGGCCTGCTTGAGGCCCATGGCAGTGTCCTTAATGGATATGCAACACCGGGGCGTGCACCCCTCTGCTGGTCCCCTGCGGGTCCCCCTGCTCTGGGAAACTGAGCTCTCTCAGGAGCCTAATGACCATCTCATGCAGCGCCCGGCATGCAGAAGGTCCCCGGGCTCCCCCACATCCACGCGTGTGTTCACTCCACATAGAAACACATCCGCTCTGCGCCAGACATTGTTCTAGGCCCCGGAGCAAGAGGGACACCATGTCTCCTCTCCTCCAGTGGGCAGCCTCCCTTCTCATGGCCTGCACTGGGACTCTGAGTGGGGCGTATCCTGTCTGAAATCATTTTCCATCCTCCTTTGTAGCTAAGGGAGCCTCTGTGGCGACGGCCCCGGACAGTGGGATGGAGGAGGCTATGTCCGCTGCAACTAACTTCCGGGAAGAGTCCTTAGAGAGAAGGGGTGTCTTTTCTGCTTTTGGCCTTCCTACTGGCTGTAATGTGGTCCTAAAAGCTAGAGCCCAAGCAGTCACTTTGGATGTTGGATAATGAAGCGAGCTTGGGAACAGAGGCCACTCGAGGTGGAGGAAAACAGCAGCGGCGTGAACCCCGCACCTCTCCCGCATCGCTGGAAACCCGTTGGGATGTTTGGACTGTCATGACGACCAGGGAGCGCGATGACGTCTGGGGGCCAGGAACCATGTATGCCTGGTGTCCTGAAAAGTACAGGTGGGACCACACAAGGAAGAATGACCTTGCCTGATGTCAGTGACACCCCTGTTGAGGAACCCCCTGATCTAGGATCCCGAATTCCTGTTGCTGGGGGCCCCACAGAGGCCCTGGGCTTTACATGCAAGCAGAAGCTTCCATTTGTTGCGTTTGGGGTTTTCTGCTCAGAGATCTGGCTCTGTTAAATGTTCGGCACCACAGATGAATGCTTCAACATAAAGCCTCTCAGAGCCTTCTCCGAAGGGCTGCACTGCTCTCACGGAGACCTCCTGTCTGATTTGTCTGCCCCAAAGCCATGACTTTGCTGCTTGGTCCATCTGGAGCCTCAGCTGGGGACTGACCTGGGTTGGGCTCCCTCCCAGGAGGAGGCCAGGGGTTGAAGAGGTCCAGCTGCCACCAACCAGCCTCGCTGGTGAGGGCAACAGCCTCCTCACTGGCGCCCTCCCCCACTACTCCTGTCCCCCACAATCCTGTCCTCATCCTCCAGCCCAGGGAGCCTTGCAACACTCAGCCAGACCATGCCATTCACTAAGGCCACTCTCGGCTTTCGCCCGCACTTAGAATAAAGCCCAGTGCCTGGTCCCTCGTCCCGCTCTCTCCTCTGTCATTTCCTACCACCTCTCTCCTTGTCTGCTCTGCTCCAGCCGCGTGGGCCTCATAGTTGTATCTGGAATGGACCAAGCTTGTTCTCACGCTGGTGTCTCCTTTGTGGGCCCCGTCACCATTGCCTGGGAAGCTTCTTCCCCCAAACTGCACAGGGCTGGCTCCCTCGTGTCTGCCCGAACTCAGTTCAAGTCTTGCTTCCCAGCAAAGCCTTCCCCAAAGTCATCTCCGGCTTTTCGATCTGCCCCTGGCTCTTGATACTGTCTGCTGCTTTGTCCTGGGGGTTAGCTCACTGTCTTTTGAAATTATTTTAGGACTTTTTAAACTCAAAACCAGCTGTTTTCCCAGCTTTTTTGTGTGTTTATTTACTTATTTACTATCCCCATGGCCAGGAAATGTGTCTACTTTTATTTCCTGCCGTATCCCTAGCACCCAGAGTAGACAGACGGATGGACGGCTGGGTGGATGGGTGGATGGACGGATGCCTCCAAAGGCCTCAGTTCCCTGCTGACAAGTGGGGTGGCATGCTAGATGGTGTCTGAGGACCCTGGTGCTGACACCTTATCTCTAGATCTTTGGAATTTTCCACTCGAATCCGAGTCCTCAGCTGCCACCTGACCGCACAGAGCAGACGTCCGCTTTGGTGTCTGCCAGCCTGACCTTGCCAGCGGGCCCCTTGGCCAGGCCCGGATCCTCGCTTCGGTGGGAGACCACCCCTCCCACTCTGTCACACCCCCCCGCCCCTGCTCCCCCATTGCCAGGACTCCCCCGCCGCCCCCATCAGCACCTCCAGACGTCACTGCTTTTGGAGAAGAGGGAGAGACGGATAACCTCTGGAGCCATCCAGGCGTAAGTCCCCGCAGCGCTCATTTTGGTGGTCTTGTGCCACTCGCGGGCGAGGCCGAAGTCTGTGATCTTGAGCACCGTGTCTGTGAGGTTGTGGTTCTCGATGGCCTCCAGGATAAGGACTGGGGGGTGGGGAGGAAGAAAGGCGGGTCACCCCACAGCTTCTGGGCTGCAGACCTGAGTGTCCTGGCCCCTGCCTCAACTGGAGTCCCCGACTTGTTCTCTCCCTCACCTTGAGCTGTCCATCCCCCTCCCCGCAGTGTCTCCTTTCCTGGTCTGGAATATCGTGGACCCTTCCCCGCAGTCCAATCCCTGCCCCAGGCTCCCATGAATGCGGAGGGGGCTTCTCCTGGGCCCACTACCCTCCTCACTTCAACCTGGGCTCTGGGGAGCTCATCGCAAGGTCTGTAGCCAATGCCTTGGTTCTCCTTGGTCTAGGCCTTGAATTCCCAGCCAGCCCAGAGGCGGGAACTACAGGCCATGAGCAGAAGGAATGAATGTGGTTCTGTCTTTGTTACCCCCTGTGGCAAACTGCATGGGCGGGGGGGCATTCTACTTCCTTCTGCAGCATCACAGTCCTGGCCATGTGATTGTGCCTTCCTCTCCCCCGGGAAAGAGGCAGAGCGCATTTCCCCCTCCTTGACTTCCGGGTTGTTAGCCACGTGACTTATTTTGGTCAACAGGATGAGGCTGAAGTGACAGAATGCCAGGTCCTAGTCTAGGCCTTGAGAGGCCTCACCTGTCTGCCTGCCCTCTCAGCTTCTGCCATCACCGCGAGACCATGCTCTGCTCGGCTAGCCTGCTGGTCCAGAGTGCACGGGAGCTACCTGGAGTCAAGGCTCTCCGGCTGAGCTCAGCCTACAGCTTACCCTCTGGCAGGCGTGCATGTGTGAGCAGCAATGAATGACATCAAGTTTTAAGACACTGAGTCTTGGGGGTGGCTTGTTTCATAGCATTAGGGTGACAAAAATCAGACAGACATATCCCCCAAGCATATTGAGTGGTTCCAGCTTGCTGCCTGGGATGGTTCCTAACGATTATAATCACGGCTGGTTTTATCAGCAGTCCGTTATATGGTATGCACTGTGCTAAGCCCTTCACATGAATTAACTAGAAAGCAGCCCATTTTATCGACTAGGCTCAGAGAGATGAAGTCTCCTGGCCAAGATCATACAGCTAGGAAACTGTGCAGCAAAGACGTGATCGAGATCTGTCCCGAGAGCCCAATCTCTTATCTGCTATGATGTTCTACCAGCTTCTACCAAACGGAGGCCCCAAAGCGTACAGGGTCCTGCCTCGGTTTGAATCCCGCTCTGCCGCTCACTAGCAGATCCTTGTTAATGTATTCTTCTTAACGCTAAAATTTCTCCTCTGTTAAATGGAGATAACGGTAATATTTACTCTAGAGGGTTGTAGGAAGGATTTAGGGCCTGAAGCAACAGTACGTCCTTACAAAATCCTGGCTATTGTTATTAGTGTGCGACGTCACCGTAATTGATCCTTAGTCCTCCACCTGGATCTTTGATCCTTTCTGGCTACATCTCCCGTCATCAAAGCCCAGAGGCCTCCCTCAACTCTCTGGCATGTGACTCCATCCCTCTCTTCTTGGTCCCCACCTCTCCTATTTGTGGGGTGACCCTGTGACAGAGGGAACTCCCTCCCATCTGCGTCACCCCTGCATAAAAACCCTCTAATGGCTTCCACGGCATTGACTAAAATACCCCAAATCCTCAGCATGGCCCCCAGGGTCATCCTGATCTGGGCCCTGCCTACACTTCTGACCTCATCTTCTAATTCTGCCTCATTCCTCTTCTTCCAGCCCCTCTGGTCTCCTCGCTGTTTTCTCCAACAAGGCATGTTCATTCC
Source organism: Enhydra lutris kenyoni (assembly GCF_002288905.1). NCBI lineage: Eukaryota > Metazoa > Chordata > Mammalia > Carnivora > Mustelidae > Enhydra > Enhydra lutris. The sequence continues at coordinate 8,373,756 of NW_019154169.1, read as the reverse complement.
CACCTTGGGACCTTGGGTTGTCTTTGCTCAGGCCTCCACTCCAGGACTGCCTCCCCTGCCTATCTGACTCCAAGAGCTCCTTCTGCCTCATCTGTGATCTACTTTATTTCCTTCAGAGCCCCTGATACTCTCTGGAAACTGTCATCTATCTCTCTACCTACCCATTTAAATAACCATCATCTACTTCTATTTACTGGCCCCTAACTTCCATATGGGGAAATCTTGCCTGGTTCACTTCTGTAATCCCGGAGCTTACGATAGGGCCCATATACTTAATTCTGCTTATGAATTACTGGTTGAATGAACCAGTGTATGTGCGACACCAGGAGAGGGGCTCCTTTGGGAAAGAGGAATGGAGGAAGCCGGGCTATGAAGTCCCATGACCTGTCCCAGCCACAGACCTGTCCCACTGACTGAGCCTACAGAGCCCCAACAATCCTATGTCCAGTAGCAATGGCTGCAGGAAACCTGGCGGCACAGGTGTGTGTCCTTACACTCCACCTTTAGGCTGTTGAATCAGCAGGGGTGAGGAAGGGCCAAGAGCACGGTCAGCCTTCAAGAGGACACGCTGCCCATCCTGCCTCCACTTGCCCAGCATATCAGAGCATCAGGGAAGGCAGGAGCCATCTGTGTGTCTCTTGCTCCATTCCCCAGCCCTGGCACAGCGCTTGGCACCCCTCGAGCTCCTGGCACCTCTGTTTGTGCCCAAATGCGAGGCCTAGAAGGTAAGGAACACACATCCTTCTGCTGCAGGGGCTTTGCTGTTGCGGAGCGGGTTGGGGAGGGCAGAGCGACAAAATTGTAAAAAAAACAAAAAACAACAAAAAAAAACCCCGCAAGATGAATTCAAACAAATGTCAAGGTGCGGAATTGGCAGAAATCAGAAGTAGATGAGATGCAGGGGTCCAAAGGTGAGGGCAAAGGGGAACCCGTCACATTTCAGGTGAGGCACACTCTGGCCTCATTCACTGCTGAGCCCTTTCCTTAGCGCATGACTTGGCCCAACAAACACCAGATGAGAAAAGAAAGAATGAATCCATCAGTGTGGAAGGAAAGGGAGTGAGGTGAGGCAGAGGAAGGATGGGAGGAGCCAGGAAGGTAGGCTTTCCCCTGCTGTATACTTAGGACCCCGGGCAGGGTGTGGCTCGGGAAGTACTGGGGAATGAATGAAATCTTTAGTTTGTGAGGACCACAAGTGTGGAAACCACTGGGAAGAGGTGCTCAATTAACATGTGCTAACATCATGAGAAGCTCCTGGACCTAAGTGGGGGTCCTGGGGAGCCTTCCCTTCTGCCTGGCCCCAGTTCCCATTCAACCAACCAAGCAACTTCTGAGAGCCTGGGATAAGCCCGGAAGCCTGGAAGCTTTTACATAAGGCACATCCCGCTTCCTCCTCCCTCACCTCCACTTGGCCTCCGCTAGCTGGGGTAGAGGCCTGGGAGGACTCCAGGAAATGGTTCTCAAGTGGGGGTGGCTTTATCCTCCCCCCACCCCCAGGGGACGTTTGGCAATGTCTGGAGACAAGTTTCGGTTATCATAACTGGGGATGGGGAATGCTCAGGGCATCTGGTGGGCAGAGGCCCATGAGCCTGCTAAAGAGACCCCGACACACAGGGCAGCCTGCTCGGATCCTCTGGCCCCAAAGGTAAATAGTGCCGAGGCTGAGAAACCCTGACTCCAGGCTAGGCTCTTTCTATCCCCGCCCTGCAGACTCTGGCATCGGGGCTGGAGAGCGAATGCCATGAGGGCGGCCACTGCATCGGTGCTGTTTGATGCCAGGAGGGCAGGGCCAGTCACATTAACAAAGTGACTGTGACTCTGTAGTCTGGGGTACAGGTGGCCCCTTGACCTTTCTGAGCCTCCTTTTCCTCCCTTAATGGGCGAGGCCTGCCTCACTTGGCCGGGAAGGTATACTCCTGCCCCTTCTCACCCTAGGCAGTGTCTTCTGGTGTCCCCATTTCCCACCACCTACAATTGACCTCACAAGATTCTGTAGAAGCAAGTTTTGGGGGGAGGACACCACTTACTGTTGATGGACTTGAGGTCCCGGTGGATGATGGGCACAGGGGCATCATTGTGTAGGTAGTTCATGCCCCGGGCCACCTGCACAGCCCAGTTGACCAGCACGTGAGGGGGCACCCGGCGGCCTGCCAGCACCCTGCTCAGTGCGCCCCCCCCTGGCATACTCCATCACCAGGCAGAGGTGTGGGGGGCTGAGGCAGGCACCTCGGAGGGCAATGATGTTGGGGTGCTTCAGGGCTCCGAAGAGCCGGGCCTCCTGGCGCACCTGCTCTGCTGTCACTGCCGGGTCCCGCTCAGGGTCCAGCCGGGCGGCCTTGACAGCCACCTCCTCGCCGCGCCACAGGGCCCGGTAGACCTTGCCAAAGCCCCCTACACCGATGATCTCCTCTAGCTGCAGCTCGTGGAAAGGGATCTCCTGGGGCAGCTGGAGGCCCGCGGGCGCGGCGGGGGCGCCGGGGGCTACGTAGTTGCTGGGGAAAACGCCCACACGGCCGCTGGGTAGCTGCCCGGTCCACCAGCCCTCGTCGCCCGACACCGCACAGTCCTGGGAAAGCACCTGGACGCGGTCGCCCCTCCGCAGGGTCAGCTCCTCATCGCCCGCCGCCTCGTAGTCGAACACCGCGGTCCAGACGGGCCCCGTGGGGGTCGTGCCCCACTCCTTGGCCGTCCCCCCCCTCCTCCTCCTCCATGGGGGAGGGGCCGGGGGCTGCGGGAGGCCGCTTCACACTGGCTGCCCGCGGGATGCAGAGGGGGGGCCCCGGTGGCCAGGATGGGGGGCAGTCCCTGCGGGTTTTAGGGGGCTCCTGGTGGCCATGGCCGGGGGGAGGGCCTCCGCAGGAGCAACAAAAAGCCTCCTTAAAAGGGCAGGGTCGTCCCCTCTGATTTAGCTGCCCAAGCGGGGCGGGGTGCGGGAAGGGCGGCGGGTTCACCTGTCCCCCCCAAATGTCAGGGCGCTAAGAGGGCCTGGCCGCGCGGCTCCCGAATTCCTGCCGGGGCCCGCCGGTGGTGGACGAGGGTGAGGGAAGCAGGCAGCCCCCTTCCCCGCGCCTCTCACCCCGCGCAGCTCCACCGGCGGCCCCCGGCTCCGCATCCCGGGCCACGACTGCCGGGCGGGGTGGGGGTGGCTGGGCCCGGGGGGGCGCCTGCCCCGCGATGGGGTGGCGCGCCCCTCGGCCTTCTCACGCGCGGGGCGGCGGGTCAGCCCCCATCCTCAGCACCGGCCTCCCGGTCGGCCCCAGCCCTGCCCCCGCCCGCGCCGCTTCCCGGGGCCGCCGGCGGTGCCTGAGTGACGTGCTCGCCGCCGCCGCCGCGGTGCCGCCTGGGAGTTGTAGTCTCTGCCCGGGCGGCCTCTAGGTTGTCCCCTAGCCCCCAGAGCCCCGCTGCCAACCTCGGGCCACAGTGGGGACCCCGGGGGGCCGAAGGAATCCTCCCGGGGAGATAAGCCTGGCCTCGGACCCTGGGACCCCTTGGGCCGGACGCCTGGAGGAGGGAAGGAGGAGGGGGCCAAGCGCTCCTCACAGACCCTGCGGGTCCGCGGCTCAAGGTGGGATTGACGGCGGCTGACTGGCTTCGCAAAGCGAAATACAGAAGCTGCCTGAGTGGTGGTTACTGCCTCCAGCCTCTAACGCGGCTAGGACAAGGTCCTCTTTGCTGGCCGGCCCCTCGGGGTCCCGACCCGAGGTGCACGTCGGGAAATGTAGTCCGTTCTCGGACCCGCGCGACAGGAGGCGGCCCCAAACACTGGAAGCGTGTTGGTGGCTCTTGCAAGCTAGGGGGTCCGGCTGATGGAGAGGCCTCAGCGGGGAAGACCCGGCAGGCAGGACGTGTTTACTGTCCGTGGGGGAAATCACAGCCATGTCTTTTCCCACCAGTTCTGGGTTCTTCCGCCTCAGCAGTCAAACCTCATACCCTCGAGAATTCCCCGCCTCCCAGAATAGGAACTTCAATTTATTGGGGCTTAACGCGCCTCTTGTGCTAAGTGCTTTGCACGCGGGGAGCATCATTAAATTCTTGCAGAGACCCCATTTTACAGATGACGTGTTAAGAAGCAGAGTCTCTTGTCCGAGGTCACAGAGGTGTAAATGGCAAAGTGGGAATCAGAGGCAGATTTTTTTTTTTTTTTTTTTTTTTTTATTTGACAGACAGATCACAAGTAGGCAGGGAGGCAGGCTCCCTGCTGAGCAGAGAGCCCGATGCGGGACTCGATCCCAGGACCCTGAGATCATGACCTGAGCCTAAGGCAGAGGCTTTAACCACTGAGCCACCCAGGCGCCCCAGAGGCAGATTTTTAAATTAAACATGATTCTTCAAACACACTGCCTTCCCATTTAAAGAGTGAGGAAACTGAGTCCTGCAGAGGTTCAGTGACTGGCTCAAGATCTGTAAGCTTGTAAGCGGCAAAATTCTGGGCCTTTTCCCGTGGTTTTTCCTGGGTGGCCCGGAGGTCTGGAGGTAGGAGAGAAGAGAGGAACTCTGATGGGCTGTGGTTCCCAAGGTCCAGAGAACTACCCCCCAACCTTCACCCTCCCTCCCCAACTTAGGACCTATCAAGAATGCTTGTTAGGGGCGCCTGGGTGGCTCAGTGGGTTGAGCCTCTGCCTTCGGCTCAGGTCATGGTCTCCAGGTCCTGGGATCGAGCCCCACATCGGGCTCTCTGCTTGGCGGGGAGCCTGCTTCCTCCTCTCTCTCTCTGCCTGCCTCTCTGCCTACTTGTGATCTCTGTCTGTTAAATAAATAAAATCTTAAAAAAAAAAAAAAAGAATGCTTGTTAGAAGACAGAGTCCCCACCTTATTCTGAGTACAGGTGATTTTGCCGTAACTGATATACGCGTTCCTGAAAAAAATTGGAGTTCTACAAAACAGTGCGCTATAAATAACAAGGCTTTATAGGAAAAATAGAACTAGGAACAGATTGTTCAAAACATACGCAACTTTATAATCAGAGAGCTACGAAACCAATAAGACATACCAATGAGAAACCAGTAGAAATACTAGCACAGTTAAATTTCCACAGACATTCGCACTTAGGAGCTCCTTCAGTCCCTTCTTTGCAGTCTTTAAAGGCTGGGGCTTGTGCTTCCTTCTCGGAGATGCTGGTCTGGAGGTAATAATTTCTAATGGAGACCATTTCCATCAAAATTAAAAATCTGATTGAAGGTGTTGTCTCCCATTAATCTGTCATTTTGATATGAGAGAATATCATTGTAGTTTCTTCATCTGCATTCACAGCTTGGCCACATACCATAACACTGCAGCAAGCATTATGGTCTTTAAACCACCAAAAGGAGCCTCTGTGTATCTAAAGGAAGAGCCTTCTGCAGATTTGCCGCTTTTTGTGTGTAAAGATCCTCTTTGATCACTAGGCTTCCTCTTTTAACTGTGAGAACGCTTGCCCCTGATTGCTTCAAAATATTAACTTCTGGGAGAAAATTGCCCATTAACCAACATGCTTGTGTTATGCTGACATTGTTACTCTGTTTCCCTTGTGGGTTGATTCAAATCAGAGAGAGGCAGGTGGGCGGCAGAACAGGTGGTTTCCAAGTAGCTGTCTAGACTTGGGTGAGGAAGGGGAGCCTGCTTGATTCTAAGCCTGGGGGGTCCTGCAGGGGAATGGGGAGTGAGATGGACCTTGTCAATGCCATAACAAATGCCTTGGATTTTCATTGAGCTTGTAATGAATAAGTTACTAATTTGGGGAGAATTTATGATTTGTGATATTGAGTCTTCCATCTTGGACACAGGTATAATTTTCTCCTGGGATATCTTACGCGTGCGTTCTCTGGTTCACTCCCTGGGACTTTACTGTTTTTACTTATTTATTTATGACTTGGATTTTTTTCTTCTTATCAGTTACGGCTATCGTGCTTTTATTGCTAATGTTGTATCTGGCTACGTTATTGAACTCGCTCTTACTTGTTTTAATTCTCCATACTCTCCTGGCTAGATGATCCCCTCGAGGTAACAAAATGACAGCTTAATATTTCCACCTTTATAACTCTTTGCTCTCCCCTTCCCCTTTGGCTAGGAATTCCAATGCAATGTTACCTATAGTGGTGATAATGAACAATCCTTATCCTGTGCCAGGCTTTTTTTTTTTTTTTTATATTTTTATTTTTTTAAAAGATTTTTATTTATTTATTTGCCAGAGAGAGAGAGAGAGAGAGAGATCACAAGTAGGCAGAGAGACAGGCAGAGAGTGGCGGGGAAGCAGTCTCCCTGCAGAGCAGAGAGCCCAATGTGGGGCTCTATCCCAGGACCCTGGGATCATGACCTGAGCCCAAGGCAGAGGCTTAACTAATGCATTGAGCCACCCAGGCGCCCCATTGTGCCAGACTTTTAATACTATTTCCTTTAGGGTTGTTTTGCGTTTGTTTTCAGAATGGAATTGGCCCGTGGTTTTCTTTCTTGCCCTGTCCTTGCCCAGTTTTGACAGTAGGGAAATGCTAGCCCTGTTCTACGATTTGGGGGAACCATCTACCTTATTCTGCAATCTGGAACGGTTGTGGTTCAGTGGAGTTATCTGCTCTTTCAGCATTTGACTGAAAGGTCATCCATGCATGGTACCTTTCTGGTAGTTCTTTGTCATTTCAACTTCTGTGGGTGTTGGTTTATTTTATTATTTATTCATTACTTTCTCCTGGAGTAAATTTTTGTAATTTATATTTGCCTACAGCAATCTCTGTTTTATCTAGGATTTCAGATTCATTTATACATGTTATTTTTTATACTTTATCCATGTTATTTTTTATGACTTATTTGCATCTGAAGTTGTATTTCCTTTGGTTTTCCTGGTACTTATTTGTTCCTTCTCTTCTTTTTCTGCAAAGTTGTCCAAAATTTTATAGTTTTATCAGTGTTAAAAAAACAAACCAGATTTTGTTTACTGATAATCTCTCCTACTTATTTTTGGGGAGGGATTTTATTTTATTTATTTCTGCTTTGTTGATTCATTCTCCACATTTCTCCCCCGCATTTAGTTATTCTGTGTACGCCAGGTCTTTTTTTTTTTTTAAGATTTTATTTATTTATTTGACAGAGAGAGAGATCACAAGTAAGCAGAGAGGCAGGAGGGGGGTGGGGGGGGGGCAGGCGGGGGGGGGGGGGGGAGCGGGGAAGCAGGCTCCCTGCTGAGCAGAGAGCCCGATGCGGGGCTCAATCCCAGGACCCTGAGATCATGACCCTCATGACCTGATTCGAAGGCAGAGGCTTAAACCAGTGAGCCACCCAGGCCTCCTCCAGGTTTTGATATGTGGTACTGATGAAGTTCTAGAACATAGGTGAGGTTTGGTGGGGTGAGGTCCGGAGCCGATGACCAAGAAAGAATTCTTGAGACATCTTTGGTGCAAAATGGTGGTTTATTAAAGCACAGGGACAGGACCCGTGGGCAGAAAGAGCTGCTGCCCTGCTATCCTGAGGAGTCGCTGATTATATACACGGGAGTTGGGTAGGTGAGGAAAAAGGGGGTGTTAAGAAGGGCTGTCACGGTAAAGAAGACTGGCAGGATACTGGAGCTCTGGTTATTGTCAAGCCAAGGCTGTTCTTCCCTCTAACGAGGCACTAACATGAAGACAATTGGGAGTTTCCTGGTGGAATGTCACATTCCTCCTCTCAAACATCTTTGTCAGTGAGTTTTAGGTTTAGAAGAAATTTAACTTTATTTACATTTCCTTCTGCCTCAGCCTCCTTCAGTTTTATGGAGGGGAGGGTGACATTAGGGCTTGAGAAACTGAGTTACTTGTGCCTGGAAGTTGGGCTATTGATAAGGTAGCTTCTTTGTTGTGAATCCCTAGGACATTTGTAGACCAAAGGAGACTCCTGTCTTGCAGGATTGTGATCTCTGCAAGTTAACTATTTGTTTTTCTTTTAGGGCAGCCAGGGGTGCTTGAGGAATGTCACACATATTACCAAGGGGAGCGGGTGGAGAGGGGGTGCAAGGTGCCAGCTTTTGCTTTGTTCTCAGCCAGACTTCTGCTCCTTCATCAGTACCGTTTTTTGTCATTCAGTTCCCCAAAAATGTAATGTCGATTAACCCCCAAATTACTTAGAAATGTATTTTTGACTATCTGTGTACCTGGATTTTTCCTTGATCATCTTTTTGAAATTGATTGCTGGTTTTATTCAATGAACATGTTCTAAATGATACAAATTCTTAGGAGTGTGTTGAGATTTCCCTTTGGACATAGTATGTGGTTTTTTGTTTTGTTTTGGAAGTGTTCTCTATGGCGGTTTTTAAAAAAAAATTTAAAAAGATTTTATTTATTTGTTTGACAGAGGGAGACACAGCGAGAGAGGGAACACAAGCAGGGGAAGTGGGAGAGGGAGAAGCAGGCTTCCCGTTGAGCAGGGAGCCAGATGCGGGACTCGATTCCGGGACCCTGAGATCATGACCTGAGCCGAAGGCAGACGCTTAACGACTGAGCCACCCAGGTGCCCCCTGTCTGTTTTTAAAGGATGTGCATTCTGATTGTTGGGATCAGAGATCTGACCATTCGGGTTTATTAATTCTCTACATCTTATCTGCTACACCCTTACCTTTTTTCCTGTTTGATTTGTTGCCTTCTGGAAGGTATAATAAACTCTCCCACTTTTAGTGAGGATATGTCCATTTCTCCATTTAGCTGTATCAGTTTTTGCTTTATATATTTTGAAGTTATGTTGTTGGTGAATGAGGATTTATGATACTAACATGATATCAGTGAATTATTCCTTTCATCATTATAAAATATCCTTTGTTGTCTTTCCTTATGATTTTTGCTTGTATTGCTTCCTTTTCTTTCTTTTTTTTTAAAAAGACTTTATTTATTTGACACAGAGAAAGAGAGAGACAGCAAGAGAGGGAACACAAGCAGGGGGAGTGGGAGAGGAAGAAGCAGGCTTCCCGCTGAGCAGATAGCCCAATTCGGGGCTTGATCCCAGGTCTCTGGGATCATGACCTGTGCCGAAGGCAGACGTTTAACGACTGAGCCACCCAGGTGCCCCTAACAATTTTCTTTTTTTTAATCTATGAAGGAGACCATGTGACTTTCCTACTTTATTCCATAATATAGTGCATTACATTGTTAACTTTCCAATGTTTACTAAAACCTACTCAATGCCATTTTATTTTCAGTACATTATTTGTATTTGCTTATCTAATATCTAGGAATTGTATATGCATTTATTTATTTTTTTTAATTTTTAAAAAAGATTTTATTTATTTACTTGACACACAGAGAGAGAGAGATCACAAGTAGGCAGAGAGGCAGGCAGAGAAAGGGAGAAGCAGACTCCCCACTGAGCAGGGAGCCCGATGTGGGGCTTGATCCCAGGACCCTAAGACTGTGACCCAAGCCGAAGGCAGAGGCTTTAACCCACTGAGCCACCCAGGCGCCCCTGCATTTATTTTTTTTTTTAAGATTTTATTTATTTATTTGACAGACGGATCACAAGTGGCAGAGAAGCAGGCAGAGAGAGAGAGGAGGAAGAAGGCTCCCCGCTGAGCGGAGAGCCAGACGTGGGACTTGATTCCAGGACCCCGGGATTATGACCTGAGCCGAAGGCAGAGGCTTTGACCCACTGAGCCACCCAGGCGCCCCTGTATATGCATTTAGAAAGTGAAACGGACCTCTAATATTCTTTTCCCAGATTGTCCTTATTCGGTTGAGGAATCAAGGATACAACAGCTTCACAAAATGAATTTCTTTCCTCCCCCAGGCCCCGGTAATAATTTGTATATGGTAGGTGTTATTTGTTCTTTGAAAGTTTGGTAGAACCCTCCTGGTAAACATTCTGGGGATTCTTTTTTTTTTTTTTTTTTTTTTAAAGATTTTATTTATTTATTTGACAGAGAGAGATCAGAAGTAGACAGAGAGGCAGGCAGAGAGAGAGAGAGAGAGAGAGGGAAGCAGGCTCCCTGCCGAGCAGAGAGCCCAACGCGGGACTCGATCCCAGGACCCTGAGATCATGACCCGAGCCGAAGGCAGCGGCTTAACCCACTGAGCCACCCAGGCGCCCTGGGGATTCTTTTGATTAAAGTTTCCAGTTCTTTCATGTTGTTGGTCTATCCAAAAGTTACTGTTTCTTCTTGTTTCAGTATTGGTATTTTCTCTTTTTATAGGAATCCATCCATCTTGTCAACATTTTAAAATGTATTGGTTTAGGGGTCCTGACTATCTCAGTCAGTTAAGTGTCTGACTCTTGATTTTGGCTTAGGTCATGATCTCAGGATTGTGAAATCAAGCTCTGCATTGGGCTCCACACTGAGTGTGAAGCCTGCTTAAGATTCTCTCTCTCCCTCTGCCCTTCCCTGCCCCCACTAGTGCATTCTCTCTTAAAAAAAATGCACTGGTGGGGCGCCTGGGTGGCTCAGTGGGTTAAAGCCTCTGCCTTCGGCTCAGGTCATGATCCCAGGGTCCTGGAATCGAGCCCCGTATCGGGCTCTCTGCTCAGCGGGGAGCCTGCTTCCTCCTCTCTCTCTCTGTCTGCCTCTCTGCCTACTTGTGATCTTTGCCTGTCATATAAATAAACAAAATCTTTAAAAAAAATGCACTGGTTAATAGAGTTAGAATTTTTATTTTATTATTCTAAAAATATTTATATCTGTAGTTCTTTCTTCCTTTTCACTAAGAATTACATTTTTATTTGGCATCTCTCCATCAGCTTTGCCTGAAGCATTTCAAATAGACAACATTTGTGGTTTTTTTAAAAAGATTTTATTTATTTATTTGACAGAGAGAGAGAGATCACAAGTAGGCAGAGAGACAGGCAGAGAGAGAGGAAGGGAAGCAGGCTCCCCGCCGAGCAGAGAGCCCAATGCCGGGCTCAATCCCAGGGCCCTGAGATCAGAGGCTTTAACCCACTGAGCCACCCAGGCGCCTCTCATATATAATTTCTTAAGCTAAGCCTTTCTTCACTTGTTTTCAGTCTTCTTTGATAAAAATGTTGAAAGCTAGAATTACCCCTCAGACACTGCTTTTGGTCATGCTTTTGTTGCCATCCAGTTATAAAGATTTCTTTCCTTAATGTTTTATTTTTTAAACTCGAGAGTTATTTATATTATATTAAGTTTGGGGGGCATTTATAGTTTTGCTTTTTAGGGCCGTCCACACTAGAGTTTGGACTGAGGTATAACAAAGAAAGCCCAGAACAGAATGCCTCTGAGACATTTATTTCACAAAAAGCCCCAGATCTGGTAGGTGGCCACACCCCCAGAGGTCATAGTTCCCGCCTTTCATATTGCTCTGCTCTGAACATTATCCTGACTCACATGGGTGAAGCCATCCCCCTGCCACCACATTCACATCCTAGCGTGTGAGAAGACAGAACTTGGAAGTATGGAGCCACTAGCTTCCTTTTAAGGGCATGACCCAGAAGACGCCCACCTTCCTTCCGCTCCTATCCAGTTGGCCAGGATGTAGTCTTATGGCTCCAGAAGGCAAAGTGCATCAGCTGAGGTTTGGTCAGAAAAACAGAAATTAAGCCAGTAATGTGAACAATCTACAAGCCAAGGAGAGAGGCCTCAGCAGAAACCGAATTGGCGGACGCCTCCATCTTGGATGCTCCAGAGCTGTGAGAAAGTTCATTTCTGTTGTTGTCTGAGCCACTCGGTCTGTGGTACTTGGTTACGGTAAACTAACATCGTCTCCGGTGCTGTAATCTTAGTCACAGCCTTTGCCCTGGAAGGAGGAACTAGGCCTTGACCGGAAGCCTTTCCAAAGCTGTTTGCATCGCACCCATAGCCCCGCCTGGTTAGGCAGCCAGATTTAACAAGCCCAGGCCTGGGATGTGTCTCATGGAGGCATCAGGATATTCCTTTCTTCAGAGTGTCATTCACGTCCTTCTGCTCAGGAAAGAATCTGAGGACAGGCAACATCTTGGCGAGGCTCTGGACTCTTCCAGCTGCCTTGGCTGGGAGGACCTGTGGGATGCACTGGGAAGGACTGGGGGAGAGGTGAGAACAGCAGGGGTGAGGATGAGGGAAGAGAGAAAGAAGCGTTTTCTCCGTCATGGAACCAGATTTCTTTCAATGGGTGGGAGGAAGACACTTTATGAGGTTAGAAACATAAGGAGATGCAGGAAGGGAGCGGTGTATGGTGGGTTCGGGACTAAGGGATCCAGAGGTAGCTCAGGTGTCCCAGCCTCTTCTGCCTCCCTTGATTACATCAGGAGGCTAATTTCCTCATAGCTAATTGCATCTATTAACCTTGATTATTTCCTTCCCTCAGTCTCTATGTATGACAAATTCACTGTGTCACTGAAAAAATATTTATTGAGCATGAGCACAGTACTGCCATGTAGCAATGGCGCAGACAGCCTCTGCCTTCATGCTGCTCCAGTCTGGGTGGGCAGGCAGGGCACTGAGCAAGCACCACAGGGAGTGTTGAGTATCTCACAGGGGCAGTAGGGGTGCTGCAGAAGCACTACAGAGAAGGAATACTGGATCTGAAGACCTCAGTGAAGAAATTAAGACCTGAGAGATGAAGGGGGTGTGTAGAGAGAGTTCCAGGCAAAGAGAACTATGTTATGAAATTCCTGAAGCAATTCAAGTGTCAGCATATGACACAGAAGAAGCCCAGGTCCTGGACTGTGGAGTGACCAGGACAGTGGCAGGGCCTGAGGCAGCAGGTGGGAGCCTGCTGGAAAGAGCTTTCTAGGAAAAGGTAAGGATTTTGGACATTCCCAGAAGGTCAGTGGGAAACTATGGAAGGATTTAAGCAGCGTGACTGGCTCTGCTGTTTGTTGGGTAGATGATGTGTGAATCGTAGACCAAGCTGCTGTGATAGTTGTTCACGCAAGAAATGATGGTGGCTTGGAGGAGGGTAGTTTTGGTGGGGACTGAGAGAAGTGACAGAGAACCTTGGGAACATTCTAAAGGATCTGATAGGGGGTGAAGGAGAAGGAAGAGCCAAGTGTGACTTTCAGATTTCTTAGAAGACCGTGAAGAGCTGGAAAACAAGAGGGTCTAGACATCACTCCATGAGGTCTGTCAAGGGGAAGCAGGATTTAAAAAAAAAAAATTGGAGTATGGGGGCCCAGGGCAGCTCAGTTGTTTAAGCATCTAACTTTGGCTCAGGTCATGATCTCAAAGTCTTGAAATTAAGCCCCAGGTCAGCTGCCTGCTCAGTGGCAAGTCTGCTTCTCCCTGTGCCCCTCCCCCTGGCTCATGCATACATGCATGTGCTTTCTCTCTTTCTCTCAAGTAAATAAATAAAATCTTAAAAAAATAAGAGTATGGAGAAGGATTAATAATATCTGGAAACACTGTTGGGGTGCCAGTATGACAGCACATTGTTCACAATATTTGTTGTCTCTCCTGAAGGATGCTCAGCTGATAGCTGGCTTGGCCATATGACTCACTTTAGCCCATGAAATGTGAACGCAAGTGACATGCATCTTTTCTGAGTGGAAGCTTCAAAAGCCAGCTCATGGCATTGCATGTGTCTTTTCTCTCTGCCAGGGGATTGGCAATGTTTTGCAGGCTGCCTGTGAATGAAGAAACTGGGTCCATGGACGAAGGCATGGAGCAGACCCCAGCCACCCCACGTTGGGTGAGGGAACATGAGTGAGTCTCTGTTTTTGTGTGTGTGAGAACCACTGGGGTTTGGCCTCATTTGTTTCTGGGGCATATATGCTGACCACCCCTCTCATCCTCTAGACTGTGAGTTGTTTGGTGAGTTGGGAGCGTGAAGAACATTCAGTTAGGATTGAAGGGCTATATCCAGGGATGGATCTGGTTTTCGTTAGGGCAAAAGTTGGAGAGACTATTCGGGGAGTGGTTTGTAGGGCTCACTGTGGAAGAGTTTGGGAAGGATGGAGGGAGGCAGGATATGGGCAGGGCCAAAGACAATGCAGAGAACAATGGAGAATGGAGAGGGAACCCAGGACAATAAAGGGAACTGTATTGGGGGAATTCCCAAGGAAAACAAAGACGAGAACCATGATGAATTTGGTTATGACAAATGGGAAGGCGATGGGCTCTGAGGCTCAGAAGCACATAGTGCTGCGAAAGCAGCGCCTCAATCCCCACCCCACCCCCAGTCCCATGGTGAGACTCAACTGGCCTGAGCTATTCATCACTCTACCCTGAATTTCAACTATTTGTGGGGTGAATGAATTAATGAAACGTACGGATCCACGCTGTTGGTCAAATCTCTCCCATTAGCAAAGGGTGCCTCTCAGAAGTCTGCAAACCAAGGTTGACCGAGGGCAAGTTACCCAACCTCTCTGACCTTGGTTTCCCTAGCTCTAACATGGGATAATAATAGTCATCCAAATCATGGGGCTGTTCTTAGAAGTAAATGAGATGCTGGACAGCCATCCAGATTTTGGTATTTGTTTTGTCCTAATTTTCATAATGCCATCTCTGCTGGTGCCCAGTACAGACAAATATGTCACTCCCCTCCACGAGAATGCCACCCATTCCCTCCCCCCACCAATCTTTCTGCCCCCAGCCTTAGCAGAGAAGAAAGTCACTTGTCCAAAGACCCTCTAGGCAGATTGAAGACCCAACCCAGGGGTTTCCCTACTATCCTTGAACAAGTCACCACAGTCTAAGAGTCTTACAACAACACACATTTATCATCTTCTGGTTCGAGAAGTCAGAAATCTGAACTGTGTCTCCCTGGGCTAAAACCAAGGGTCACAGGGCTGCACCCCTTCTGGAACCTTGAGGGGAGAATCCATTTCCTTGCCTTTTCTAGCTTCTGGAGGCCACCTGTATTCCTTGGCTCATGGTCCCTTCCTCCATACTCTGAGCTAGGCACTACATCCACATCCCCTTCTGACCCTCCTGCCTCCCTCTTTCACTTGTAAGGACCCCTGTGCTTACATTGGATCTGCTTGGATAATCCAGGATAATCTTCTCAAATCAAAATCCTTAATGCTTCATCACATCTGCAAGGTTCCTTTTGCCAGGAAAGATAATACATTGGCAGGCTCCAGGGATTAGGACATGGGCATTTTTGGGGGGCCATGATTTTGCCTACCACAGAGGGCAAGTTGGAAATTGGCTGTCAGGCTTTAGAGATTCTTTGCATCCCTCCCAGTCTCCCCAGCTGGGTGTGGATCTCATCTTTCTTTCCTTTCCTTTCCCATTTATTTCTGGTCCTACAGCTCATTAAAAAAATATTTTACTCATTTATTTGAGAGAGAGATAAAAAGAGAGAAAGAGAGAGCACAAGCATGGGGAGAGGCAGAAACAGAGAGTCTCAAGCAGACTCCGCACTGAGCATGGGGCCCAATGCGGGGCTTGATCCCACAACGGCCTGAGCTGAAACTGAGAGCCAGACGCTTATCCCACTGAGCCACCTAGGTGCCCCTACAGCTCATTTTAAAATGGATATCATCAGCTAGATGTCATCCCCCAGTCCTTAAGAACAGTGGTCCAGATCAAGGACCCCCTTTGATTCTGTCCACTGGGATGAGCTAGATCAGACATGGTCTCTGGGTGGACCCTAGTCTGGGAGAGCACAGTCCAAGAGAAATTGAGTGTGAACCACCAATGTGAGTCACATATGTAATTTCAGGATTTCTAGGAGTCTCATAAAAAGAAAGGTAAGAAGGAATAAATGGTATTAATTTTAATAATATACTTTTTATTTAACCAAATATAATGAAATACCATTTCAGATGCATCCAGTATAAAAACTATTAATGAAATAGTTTATATTAAGCCTTTGAAATCTGGTATGTATTTTATACTTTAGCACATCTCAGTTCAGACTGGCCAACTGTGCCAGTGGCTGCCATGTTGGATGGTACGGGCCTAGAACAAAAGCTTGTGAGGGCCCCAGGGCCTAGAACAGTCCCTGGCACAATAGGCCTTCAGATCTGTGGAAGGCAGGAGTTAAAGGCTTAGGTTCTGTTCTGTAGCCCTCAATAGCTGGCCCACGGAAGGAAGGAAGCCTAAAGAGGTGGGTCCCTTGTATCTAATCTGCATAACCCCTCCCAGGCATTTACTCTTCAGGCCATTTGTCTCTGCTGGTTCCCACTGGGTCTACTCTTACCTGGACAACCTTGAAAAATGCACTGTTGAGCCCCATTCAGTGCTTAGTCCTACCTGGAAGGTAAAGGACAGAAAGGGAAACATGGGTTCTATGGAACCAATTCCTTGGGGACCTCAGCGGGTGGTGGGTCAAGAAGAATGTCCCCAGCCATGTCTTACCCAAGGCCCTTGTGATATGGTTCTGGTCCCTACTTGCCTCCTGCCTATCTATCACCTTGTTAGGGACTGAACCATGTCCACCCCCTTCCCCCAAATCTGTGTGTGGATGTCCTAACCCCACAATGTGACCAAATTTGGAGATGGGGCCTTTGGGGGGGGCATTAGGGTTAAATGAGGCCATGAGGGTGGAGTTCTAATTCCATGGGACTGGTGATGTCCTTGAAGAAGACGAAGAGACACCAAGGACACGCACACACCCAGAAAAGTGCATGTGAGGACACAGGGAAGCCACCTGCGAGCCAAGGAGAGAAGCCTCAGGAGAAACCAACCCCACTGACGCCTTGATCTTGGACTTCCAGCCTCTAGAACTGTGGGACACTAAATGTCTGTTGTCTAAGCCCCCTGATCTGTGGTGTTCTGTTGTGGCAACCGGCAACAGCCAACTAATAATACTAATAATACAAGCCGCTGCTCTCCTGTCCTTGGCACTGCCCTCGAGCCACACACTGGTCCCTCAGCAAGTTAAACACACGGTCACCACTTCACTCAGCAATTCCATTGTGAAGGAAACACCCAAGAGAACTGAACAGACGTTCACACAAGAACCTGTACATGAATGTTCACAGCAGCTCCTTGTAGTGGTCAGAAGGTGGAAACAGGGGTGCCTGGGTGGCTCAGTTGGTAAAACGTCCAATGCTTGATCTCCGCTCAGCTCATGATCTCAGGCTCGTGAGATCAAGCCCTGCGTCAGGCTCCACGTCCAGCACGAGATTCTCTTTCTCCCTCTGCCCCTCCCACCTCTGCTCTCTCTCTAAAAAAAGAAAGTGAAAACAACCCAAATGTTCATCAGCTCATGAATGGATAAACAAAATGTGGTATGAAATGAAATATTATTCAGCCACAAAAAGGAATGAAGTTCTGAGACACGTCATCATGTGGCTGAACCCGGACAACACTACGCTTGCTAAACGAAATTAGACATAAAAGGACAAATACTGTTATCACCCTATTTACATGAGGCAGATCGGTAGAGACAGAAAGTGGATTTGTGGCTGCCAGGGTTGAGGGAAGAGGGGAATGCGGAGTCACGGCTCATGGGGATGGGGTTTCTTTTTGGGGTGATGAAAATATTCTGGTCATGGACGCAACAAATTGAGAATGTGCTGAAAACCACTGACTTATGCCTTGAAAATGTTGAATTTAATTGCATGTGAGAGGCATCTCAGTTTTAAGACCCACAGGCTGCCATATTGGGTTTCCATCCTCTCCTTGATTCTGCTGTATCATGTCCCCTCTGAAACTGCATGTGCAGTTCATTTTACTCAGAAAAAAGGGCAGGGCGCCTGGGTGGCTCAGTGGGTTAAGCCTCTGCCTTTGGCTCAGGTCATGATCTCAGGGTCCTGGGATTGAGCCCCGCATTGGGCTCTCTGCTCAGCGGGGAGCCTGCTTCCCTCTCTCTCTCTCTCTGCCTGCCTCTCTGCCTACTTGTGATCTCTCTCTGTCAAATAAATGAATAAATAAATCTTAAAAAAGAAAAAGAAAGTAAAAAAGGCTTCACTGCCACCTCCTTTCCCCCCCTACTGGTAAAATTCAGGCTCTGTAGTGTCCAGGAAGAGAGAGCTTTGCTGTTGAAAGTTGTCGTTATTGTCTGTATTGATGTTAAGATACTTCCACACATTCTGAGGTGCAGAGCTGGGGTTGAGGATGGGCAGGGCGAGGGTGGGGTGGGGTGGGGAATTGTTTTCATTATAAACCCTATGCAGATACATTTTTAATTCTATTTTATTTTTTATTCTACTAGAATTAAATAATAATTAAATAATTATTAATAATTAAATAATTAAATAGAATTAAAATTCTATTTTATTCATTTTTATTATATATTTTTTAAAGATTTTATTTGGAAGTAATCTCCATACCCAACGTGGGGCTCGAACCCACAACCCCGAGATCAGGAGTTGCACACTCTTCCGACTGAGGCAGCCAGGTGCCCCTATTTTTTTTTTAATTTTGTATTGCCAAGATGATTATTAAAAATCTGACGGAAAAAAAAAGCCACCCGGGACCGAGTGATGGCTATGTGGGTGTTGTGTTTGGATCTACACTGCACATGGGCCCTAATCACAGGGCCACACTCCAGAGGTGGCTACTACCAGGTTTTAATGAGCTCTCTCTCCAGGCAACATAGAGGGAATTCGAATTAGCATAACAGGTGTTAGAATGGCTTTCACTTCAGTAAGATGAGCCCACGTCAACACGCACATTGGACAGAACACTAAGGAGGCTCGAGTTCTGTGAATCCAGTCGGCTCTGTAGCCTTGGAGTTTTCTGACCCTGTGCCCCCTGGTATAGGGGTTGCTGCCTCCCGAGGGTGAAGAGATGGGCGGACCTATGGCTACCTTAGGGTTTCATCGGTTTCCGGGGAACCTTTCATACAACGAACGCGCCTCACGGGGTGGAACCTGGACCTCACCCATAGTTCAGAGGAGGTTGTCTGGCTGTTGTATCGTGGGTCTGCTCCTCAGTGTTTACACAGTGACAGCTTGGACCGGCCTTGTCTTGACGAGACACACTCCCTAGCGCTCTCAATGACGGGGTGACCGACGTCTCTCATGACCATGAATGGCCAAGCTGGCTGTGAGGGATGAATGTGGCCCTCCCCCCACCCAGTCCAGCCCCCCAGTACCTCAGCATGTGAAAGAGAGGTCTTTACGGAGCTATCAAGTTAGAATGAGGTCATTAGGGTGGCCTGAACCCCATAGGGCTGGTTTCCTTATAAAAAGAGGAGATTTGGACGCAGGCATGCTGGAAGGAAGAGGGTGTGAAGAGGCAGGTAGAAGATTCTGGAAACAGATCCTTCCCTCTCAGCCCTCAGAAAGAACCAACCCTCCGGGCACCTCGATTTTGGGCCTGTAGCTTCCAGAACTGTGAGGCAACACGTTTCTGTTGTGTAAGCCTCCCGGCTGTGGTCCTTTGTTACAACGGCCCCAGCAAACTAATACACGGGGTTATGTGCATCTGTAGCAAGGTGACATCCGCCAACTGTGGTTCTAGGCCACTTCCAAAGGCACCAGCCAAACCACGGCCACAGTGTGGTACCTGCTGCACTGCGGGCGCAGAGCCCTGCCGTTACGCAGCCTTTCGGCCACCTGCTCACTGCCCTGGGGAGTTGGCTGGAAACCCGGAGGGGCGACTCTGCCTTGCTGCTCCTTTGAGCAACATTTGCTGTTATAAAACCCAAGGCCAGCACTTGACCCCACTTAACTAGCTCTTTCCCATGTGGTGTGACCCCAAGACCCAGACTTGTCATAGCAAGAGTCAGAGAGACGGAGGGTGGGGTGGCTGAGCGGCTCTTATCTGGGTCTTTCTTTTGGAGAACATTTCCCCCCTCCCGGGGGAGACATGAGAAGCAGCGAAGCTAGCTGGTCAGCAGGGTGCATTTTGGAGGGGGAGACAGAGATGCCCCAGAGCAGCTAAGAGACAGAAGGAGTCCGAAGTGAGGGATTTACCAAGCAAGAGCTCGCTGTAGGCCGGATCTCTGTTAATCATATTACTAGTTTCAGCTCTTAAAAGTATGACGTGAGTGCTGCTGACTATATTTCAAAAAAAAAAAAAAAATAGCTCCAACAGCGAATATTTAAATTCTATCTAAAGTCTCAAGCTCTGTGGTACGTGGGGGGCTCAGTCGGTTAAGTGTCTGCCTTTGACTCAGGTCATGATTCCAGCGTCCTGGGATTGAGTCCTGCGCTGGGCTCCCTGCTCAGCGGGGAGTCTGCTTCTCCCCCTCCCTCTGCTTCTCCGCCCTGCTTGTGCTGTCTCTCTCTCTCAAATAAATAAAATCTTTTAAAAAGTCTCGAACCATATGCTCTGGACCTAATACGCATCATCTCATGAAATTGTCACCGGAAGGGATGAGATAGGAGTCATCATTACCCTCCCTGTTCTGCGGGAAAGGAAGACAGGCCCAGGGCAGTTGGATCCTTGCACCAGGCCACAGGTCGGGCAGCTGCTGGGCAGGGCGCCCACTCATACCCCCTGCACTCCGTCTTCCAGTCCGCTGAGACTCAGGTAACCACAAACTTGCTCGAGGTGGAGACCAAAACCCACAGTTAAGGCCTCAAAGGAGGATCGGCATAGTGGGAAGACAGTCATGCTGTTATAATCTTGCTCAATGGACGAAGGTGCCAAATCCTGTGGGACCCCATAAGGAACCTCGAGTTTGCCTTGAAAGTCCTCACAATGGATTTATATTGGAGAAAAACCAAACAGGACTGGTCAGAAATCACTTGTTTTAAAAAAAAAAAAGTATTGCTGTAGAAAGAGAGAAGAAAAGCAAAACCACTCTTAACCACATAAACATACAAAGAGTCTAATTCCTAGCCTTTGAGTTTAAGAACAAGCTTAGTAGAGGCGCCTGGCTGGCTCAGTGGGAAGAGCGTGCAACTCTTGATCTTGGGGTTGGAAGTTCGAGACCCATGTCAGGTGGAGAGACTACTAAAAAAGGAACAACGAGTTTAGTAAACTGCTGTTGAATCTTTTATGTCATCAGATTTTATAAACCATCCTTGATTTTCCAAACCAACTATTGCTTTTCATCTATGGAATTCATTTGAAAGTGTTTGGAACCTTGAAAAGACTTCAGGTATAAATATCTCTAACAGGAAAGAAAAACTAGCACGTTTCATTAGCACTGGGAGCCTTCTTCTCTTTTTTCTCCTTGGGTGTTAGAAGCTTGGGAACAGTAAATAACTGTGGAATTCAAAAATACATTTGCTTTGAGATTTTCTCTGGCCTTCAAATCCAGCTAACACTTCATCGATTGAAAACTAACTTCCATTCTTAAAGGGGAAGCACATCTTCTGATCCAATGTTTTTTCTAAAAAGGGGGTTTATGTGTTTTTAACCCAGTTGTGGGAATAGTCTATTCGAAGCATAACACCTTGGGAATATGATTTGCTTTAGGAAATGAAGATTTATATATTTCTAGGACAGAAAGTTCAGGAAAGGGGACTAGGCTGTAAGTGCAAATAACTTTGTTTTTTGTTTTGATTTCTTTTGATTTAAAAAAAATAATTTCAAAGAGCCTTTTATGCTGCATTAAAAAGCTGGAATTCAGGGGCGCCTGGGTGGCTCAGTCAGTTAGGCATCCAACTCTTGGTGGTGGTTGTTTTTTTTTTTTTTTTAAGATTTTATTTATTTATTTGACAGAGATCACAAGTAGACAGAGAGGCAGGCAGAGAGTGAGGAGGAAGCAGGCTCCCCGCTAAGCAGAAAGCTTGATGTGGGGCTCGATCCCAGGACACTGGGATCATGACCCAAGCCGAAGGCAGAGGCTTTAACCCACTGAGCCACCCAGGCACCCCCAACCAACTCTTGGTTTTGGCTCAGGTCATGATCTCAGGGTCATGAGCTGGAGCCCCTCATTGGGCTCCTTGCTCAGCTTGGAGTCTGTTTAAGACTCTCTCTCCTTCTGCCCTGTCCCTCTGCTCTCTCTGTCTCTCTGTCTGTCTCTCTAAAATAAATAAATGAGGGGCACCTGGGTGGCTCAGTGGTTAAGCCTCTGCCTTCGGCTCAGGTCATGGTCTCAGGGTCCTGGGATCAAGTCCCGAGTTGGGCTCTCTGCTCAGCAGGGAGCCTGCTTCCCCCTCTCTCTCTGCCTGCCTCTCTGCCTACTTGTGATCTCTGTCTGTCAAATAAATAAATAAAATCTTAAAAAAATAAAATAAATAAATGAAACTTTAAATCATTGACCTTTGGGGATTAACACAACTTCTAGCCTCTCTTCTCTTCTTGGAGGTCAGTGGGAGCGAGGCTGAGAGTTCTGGGAAGTTGGTTCTCTGGCAAACAGCCCCCATCCCAGGGGGTTTCTAAAAGTCACCGCATTAACCTGAAGGCAGGTGTGGTTGAAGGGGCTTGTTTTGAATAACCAAAGACATTCCTTCCATTTTATCACTCTTACCACTTAAGGAAATCCAAGGGTTTTAGGGACTCTGTGCCAGGAAGGGAGACAGAGACCAAACATATACTTCTTGGGGCGCCTGGGTGGCTCAGTGGGTTAAAGCCTCTGCCTTCGGCTTGGGTCATGATCCCAGTGTCCTGGGATCGATCGAGCCCCACATCAAGCTTTCTGCTTAGCGGGGAGCCTGCTTCCTCCTCTCTCTCTGCCTGCCTCTCTGCCTACTTGTGATCTCTGTCTGTCAAATAAATAAATAAAATCTTAAAAAAAAACAAACATATACTTCTCACTCGAAATCACAAAGTCACGGGCCGCTATTGAAAGGTTTTTAGCAAGAGTCTGAAATGATTGGTTTTACCTATGTATAAAGTGCCCTTGAGGGGGGCCTCGGGGATGGACTGCTGAGGCCCGGAAGACCATAAGGAGTGAGTATCAGTGACGCAGCTCTTCTCCCTCAGCTCCAAACCCATCCTCCTCTGCTCTGCGTTGTGATGCCGAGCTGGGAAACCACATTCCTGCTTTGCCAGATGGCTCTCTGTGAGATCCTGGCAGTAGGGTTTGCTAGACTGCAGAAGTCGGGTGATTAACTCGTTCCGCTTGGCTCAGGATTTCTCCCAGCTTCAGCACTCAAAGTTCTGCAGCCCCGCCCCCTGGGAACCCCTTCCCCGGGATAGTGGGACACCCTATACGCAGAAGGAACTTGCCTGCTGTTCCTGAGCGTGTTTCCCCAGCCACGCTTCCTCCTGTGCCAGCACCCTAAGCCAGTCTGTAGTTTTCAAGATCAAGTTTATCACAAACATCAGCACCAGCCGGAGGGTGCCCGCTCTTTAGCATCTCTGTCCCCCCCTCCCATCCCTAGGGGGCGCTAGCTGCTTTCTGCTGCTGCTACTTCTATGGTCTCCTGGGGCTGGGGCTGTCAGATCGTGGTCTCCACGCCCGACCAGCAAGCCGGGTCAGCAGCCCCCACCTCCCGAGACTTGTGAGACACGCAGTTTCAGGCCCTCACCCCCCAGCCCCATCAGAGACTCAGACAAAGGCCCAGCAGTCTGTGTTTTAACAAGGGGGTCCTCCAGGCTATTCGGCTGATGTTTAAGAACCTCTTAGAGTTCTCTTTGTACCCTCTCAATTGCCTATATGACAACATCACACCAAGCTGGCAATTCCTTATGTTAAATCCCACGTGTTAAAGTGTTTCTGTAAGGACACCTGGGTGGCTCAGTTGGTTAAACGGCTGCCTTTGGCTCAGGTCATGGTCTTGGGGTCCTGGGATCAAGTCCCACCTTGGTCTCCCGCACAGTTGGGTGTCTGCTTCTCCCTCTGTCCCAGCCCTGCTTGTGGTCTCTCTCTCTCTCAAGTAAAATCTTTTTTTTTTTTTTTTAAGTTATCTCGATACCCATCATGGGGCTTGAACTCAAGACCCTGAAATCAAGAGTCCCATGCTCCACTGACTGAGCCAGCGAGGTGCCCTTCAGTGCAGTTTTTAATTTGTGGTTTTAAAAATTTATGAGTGAGGTAGACCATATTTTTATATCTGTAGGGGACATTGGCATTTCCTTACATGGTGAGCTTTCTATTCATATATCCTACCCATTTACAAAAGTTTTCTGGGTTCCCCCACCTTTTTTTTTTTTAAACACGATTTTATTTATTTATTTATTTAAGAGTCATAGCGAGAGAGAGCAGGAGCTGGGTGGCGAGAAGGAGAAGCAGGCTCCTTGCTGAGCAGGGAGCCCAAAGTGGGGCTCTTTCTCAGGACCCGGGAGTCATGACCTGATCTGAAGGCAGACACTTAATGGACTGAGCCACCCAGGCACCCACTCCCTTCAATTTTTTTTTTTTTAATTTATCTGACAGAGAGAGACACAGCAAGAGAGGGAACACAGCAGAGGAGTGGGAGAGGGAGAAGCAGGCTTCCCGCTGAGCAGGGAGCCTGATGCGGGGCTTGATCCCAGGACTCTGGGATCATGATCTGAGCTGAAGGCAGACACTTAATGACTGAGCCACCCAGGTGCCCCCTCCCTTCAATTTTTAGATGCCTTTTTTGTATTTTAGGGATATGAACCCTTTGCGATACAAGTTGTAAGTATTTTTTCTCGTTTTGTCCTCTGTTACTCTTTAGCTCATGTAGGATGGGTTTACGTTTTGAAGTTGGGAAAGGTTTCATTTTGTTTGGCCATTTAACAAGATTCTCCCCTTTCTTGCTTCTGTTGTCAAATTTTTGGAAATTCTGATGAATAGTTTGGAAAATTTACCCAGCTCCTGCAAGGTTGGGAGACTCCGCAGTGTTTTCTTGTATTATTTGAGGGTTGTATTTTTTCACTTAGATCTTTGATGCACTTTGAATTTAACGTGATATCCAGGGCGAGGAGTGGATCCCAGCTTTTCCTCTTGGTTGTGTAGTTGCTCCCACACTAGTAAGTTAAAAAACTTCCCCGAAGTCCCTTCCTGAATTAAAAATGATTATAGTATTATAAGGATACGCAATTGGTTCTATTTCTGGATTTTATAATTTTCCCTTGATCTGTATGCTTATTCACACACCAATAATACATTTTGTATTGGTTTTAATATCTGGTAGAGCTACTCCCTGGGTTTTTCCTTCTCCTCCTTCCTCTTTTTCAGTTTTTCCTCCTATCTTTGCATGTTGTACTCCCAAATGAACCTCATAATCAGGTTGTTTGTGTCTAGGGAGAAACCTTGGTGACATTTTTATTAGGCTTGTGATACATTTGTAAACTAACTCCAGGGCAATTGACCTGTTTGGAATGTTGGCGGCAGCTCGGTTTCCATGCTTGGAGTCCAAGCGCCATCTGGTGGCCACTGTGCACAACAGCAATATTTTCTCTTAAAAAGTCACTGAAAGCAATAAACATCACACACACTTTCTGTGGATCAGGTACAGGGGTGGCTTCGATGAATGGTTCTGGCTTGCAGCTCTGACAGTGAAGACATTTTCTAGGGCTGCAAGTCATAAGAAGGCTTGACTGGGACTAGGGGATCCCCTTCTAAAATGGAGCCTTCACACTTGCGGAAGACAGTGCTGGTTGCTGGTAGGTTTCCGTCCTTCAGCACGCGGCTTTCTCCATAGTGTGCATCTGGCCCCCCAAAGCGGGTGGACCCAGAGAGAGGGAGGCAAAGCTACAATGCTAGATAATTTTAGGTCTGGAGGAAAGTTGCAGATAATACAGGGAGTTCTGCTGTGTCTCCTCACCCGACGTTAACATTATAGTACAAGGATCATGTTAACTAAACTGCCCACCTGGTTTGAGTTTTAATAATCTTTCTACTGATGTCCCTTTTCTGTTCTAGGATCGAACCCAGCATTCCACACTGCATTTGTCACATCTCCCTGGCGGTTCCTCTGTATTTCCTTGCCTTTCATGACCTTGACGCTTTTGAAGAGTACAGCTGTTTTATAGAATGTCCCTCATGTTGGGTTTGCTATTTTTCACGGTTGGACTGAATTGGGCATTTTTGCCAAGAATACCACGGGAATGATGTTGTGTCCTTCTCAGTGCATTGTATCTGGGTTATATCCGGGGCTTCCTAATGTCCGTGTGTCCTGTTAGGGGCGATGTTGACTTTGACCCCTTGGTTATAGTGCTGTCTGCTGTGCTTTCCACTATAAAGGTATGGTTTTCCCCTTTGTAATTAATAAGTATGTTAAGGGAGATACTTTGAGACTGTACAAATCTGGTTCCCTCAAACTTTTGCCTACTAATTTTAACACCTATCATTGGGTCTTGTCTGCAACAGTTAATACCCAGTTATGTGCCTAATAGAGATTTTTTGTGTCAGTTTTTCCTTCTACATTTATGAATTTGAATTCTGTTGAGAGAAAGAGCTGTCCCTTTCCTCCATTTACCTGTTTACCAGATCCTTTCCTTAGATCAGTATGGACTCATGGATATTTGTTCTATTCTATGGATTAAAACCTCTTAGAGTTCTTGACTTTGTAATTTTTGATGGTCATCAGGATATGAAATGTCATGCTATTGAGGTTTTAGTCAGAATCTTTCCTTTCTCTTCCTTTTTTAAAAGGATTTTTTAAAAAATTTATTCATTTAAGAGAGAGACAGAGAGGGGCACCTGGGTGGCTCAGTGGATTAAAGCCTCTGCCTTCGGCTCAGGTCATGATCCCAGGGTCCTGGGATCAAGCCCCACATCGGGCTCCCTGCAGAGCAGGGAGCCTGCTTCCCTTCCTCTCTCTCTGCCTGCCTCTCTGCCTACTTGTGATCTCTGTCTGTCAAATAAATAAATAAAATCTTTAAAAAAAAAGAGAGAGAGAGAGACAGAGAGAGCACAAGTGGGTGGAAGGGCGGATGGAGAGGGAAAAGCAGATTCCCCGCTGAGCAGGGAGCCCAGCGTGGGGCTTGATCCCAGGACCCCAAGATCACAACCCAAGCTGAAGGCAGACACTCAACTGACTGAGTCCCCCAGGCACCCCTTTGTCAGACTCTTTCTGAATACTGAATTCTAATGAGGTCGGACATCATCGATCTTTCCCATTGTGGCCTTTAGGAAATGCTTATAGTTGCTATTTTTATTTTCCTCTTGTTTCTCTAGGTTAGGATGTCAGGCTCCTAGTACAGATACAAAGGAGTCGATGTCTTGGGAAGAATGCCTGAAATACTTTAGGGTCTGTGTATGTGGTCTCTATATTTGTTAAGTGCAACTTCTGGGCTGTATGTGCCACATGTATGCTGATGAGTCCTGTTGGCCGTGGAGCCCTCTGGGAGTGGGCACTGAGATGCCGTGTGAAGTGTAATCTCTCTATTAGGGATTGACACCTGTGGGAGGGGGGTGGGAGGAACAGCACTGGGTGAATAGAGAATTTGAACTGTGATCCAGGCCCAAGGTTGGACTTGACTGATTCCACAAGGAGCTCTGGAGTGTGGATAATCTATTAGAGTCTTCTGTTGTTTGACTCAGAGCCAACTAGAATTGTCCCCTATGTGGCTCAAGGTCCTGGGTCTTTTATCCCCGACTCCCTCAGTTACCCCATGGGGACAGCCATCTGTGAGCCTTTGGGCAAGGTGGTTCTGTGCACCCCTGGGCGCTCAGGACCCAGCCTGATGGAGCTGACGGCATTCCCAGTGGCTGGAGTGGCAAGTCGTACCTCAAAGGAGGATCTAGGCAGGCTGTCTCTGCCTCCAGCATTAGTCCCAGATTTCTGTCTCCGGTGCAGACCTATCCCCTGAATTCTGCCCTTGGATGTGCGATGACTCATCCAAAATCAAGCTCCAGATCTTTTCTCTCAAACCTGCTCGGCCTGTAGGCTTCTGTTTCTCAGTTGCCAGCAACTCCACCGGTCCCAGTGCTCAGGCCAAAATCTTTGGCATCGTCTTTGACCGACTCCCCTCTTTATTCCATTACATGGCCATCTGATCTGCAAATCCCGTTGATTTAATTTGTGAAACATCCCAAATGCGAACACGGGGGACCAAGACACACACCATTTCTCCCCTGGGGTTTTACATTTGCTCCCTAACCACCCTGCTTGGGTGGTTATTCTCTAAATTATTCTCTTGTTGAAATGCAAACGTGATCATGTCCTTTCTCTGCTTATTACTGTCAGCGGCTTCACAACAAGTAAAATCCAGATTCCCCTCAAAGGCCTGTAAAGCCTGGCAAGGTTGCCCCCCACCTCCATCCTGGGCCCCATCAACCCTGACTTCATCTTCTCTTCCCCTCCTTGCTCACTCCCCTCTAACTGGAATTGCCCTCCCCCTAGGATCCCCATGGCTCCCTCTCTCCCGTCCTCAGGCCTCTGCTCAAAAGTTGCCTTCTGAGTTTGGGTGTCTCTGGCCACCCCTTTAAGCTTGCGGCTCCTGCTCTGGTACCCCTTGCCTTCTTGGCGTATGATCCTCCATGCCATTAATCCCCACCCGATGTAATTTACTCATCATTTTGTTCGTTATCTATCTCGCTAGCAGACTGCAGAAGATATGCAGGGGCAGCGAATTTCCCCCCCTGTGTTCTTGCTGAAACTCCAGCGTTAGAACAGTGCCTGGACAGAGCAGGGGCTCAATAAATATTTTTAAATGAATGCAAGAGTGAATTTATACAACACTTACCACTACCTTAGGTGAGTTTGTTCCTTTTTTAATTTTAATGATATTACTGGTTATGTGAATGCATTTTATTTTTTAATTTTTTTAAAGATTTTATTTATTTATTTGACAGACAGAGATCACAGGTAGACAGAGAGGCAGGCAGAGAGAGGGGGGGGGAAGCAGGCTCCCTGCTGAGCAGAGAGCCCGATGTGGGGCTCTATCCCAGGACCCTGAGATCATGACCCGAGCCGAAGGCAGAGGGTTTAACCCACTCAGCCACCCAGGCGCCCATGTGAATGCATTTTAAGGAGATATTCAAATGTTAGAGGTTGCACAAAAGTCCCCCTTAACATGGTGGGCATTCTACTTGTGTGTGTGTGTGTGTGTGTGTGTGTGCGCGCGCGCGCGCGAGTGCGCGCGTGTGTGTGTCTACCCAGGCACCAAGCATTTCTTCTCTCTTGTGAGCCTCCTGAGCTCTGTGGGTCTGGGACGTGAGGCAAATGAACACCTGCCTTTGAAGAGACTATATTAGTTTCCTCTTGCTGCTGTAACAAATTATCACAGGCTCGGGGGCTTAAAAAAAAGTGAGTTTATTACTTTATAATTTTGGAGGTCAGAAGTCTTACCGGGCTAACATCAAGGTGGTGGCAGGACTGATTCCTTCTGGAAGCTCCGGTGAAGATCCCAGTTCCTTGCCCTCTGGCTTCCAAAGGCCGCCTCCATGTCTTGGCTCCTGGCCCCTTCCTCCATTTTCACAGCCAGCCACGTAGCTTCTTCCTCACTGACTTCTGCTTTCCATCCTTCCATCCTCTCTATTGAACTCTGATCCTCCTGCCTCCTTTTATGAGGATCCTTGTGATGACACTGGACCACCGGAACAATCGCTATGGCTGCATATGGGGACATAGTCCCAAGTTCTGAGGATCAGGACAAAGACCTCTTTGGGAGCTGTTATTCAGCCTACCCAGGGGGGTAAGCTTTTTTTTTTTTTTTTAATAATTATTTTTTTAAAAGATTTTATTTATTTATTTATTTGTGTGTGAGAGAGAGAGAGCAAGAGAGCAAGCACAGGCAGGCAGAATGGCGGGCTGAGGTAGAGAGAGAAGCAGACTTCCCCACTAAACAAGGAGCCCGATGTGGGACTCGATCCCAAGACGCTGGGTTCATGACCTGAGCCGAAGGCAGCTGCTTAACCAACTGAGCCACCCAGGCGTCCCTAAATAATTATTTTTAAAAAAGATCTTTATTCATTTATTGGAAAGAGAGAGACAGAGAGAACACAAGTGGGGTGGGGGGAGCAACAGAGGAAGATGGAGAAGCAGACTTCCCACTGAATGGAGAGCCCAACACGGGGCTTGATCCCAGGACCCTGGGATCATGACCTGAGCCAAAGGCAGATGCTTAATGACTGAGCCACCCAAGCACCCCATGTCGAACATTTTTTCAAGTGCACATTGACCTTTTATATATCTTCTTTGGGAAGTGACTGATATCTTGCTCATTTTAAAATGGAGTTGTTAGGCGCCTGGTGGCTCAGTGGGTTAAAGTCTCTGTCTTCGGCTCAGGTCATGATCTCAGGGTCCTGGGATTGAGCCTCGCATCGGGCTCTCTGCTCGGCAGGGAGCCTGTTTCCTCCTCTCTGCCTGCCTCTCTGCCTACTTGTGATCTCTGTGGTCAAATAAATAAAATCTTAAAAAAATAAAAAAAATAAAATGGAGTTGTTTGTATTCTTCTTACAGATTTCAAGAGTTGTTTATATATTCTGGATACGAGTTAGATACAGGGCTGTAAATGCTTCCTTCCATGCCATGGTTTGCCTTTTTATGTTCTTAACTGCAAATTTTGAAGATCAAAAGCCTTTAATTTTGATGAAGTCCAGTTTTTTTCTTTTATGATTTGTATTTTTGTGTTCTATTTAAGAATTCTGCACCTAGGGGCGCCTGGGTGGCTCAGTGGTTTAAAGCCTCTGCCTTCAGCTCAGGTCATGATCTCGGGGTCCTGGGATCGAGCCCCGCATGGGGTTCTCTGCTCGGCAGGGAGCCTGTTTCCCTCTCTCTCTCTGCCTGCCTCTCTGCCTGCTTGTGATCTCTGTCAAGTGAATGAATAAGATCTTTGAGGAAAAAAGAAAAAAAAAGAAAAAAAAAGAATTCTGCACCTACTTCAGAGAAATATATATTTTCTTCTGGCATATTATAGTTTTAACTTTCATATTTAGTTCTATGATCAAATTTGAGTTAATATTTGCATATGATGTGAGGTATGGGTCCAGGTTCTCTCTCTCTCTCTCTCTGTTTTGCATCTGGATGATGGATTGTTCTATAAGTCTTTATATGAATTTTTAGAATGAATTTCTTATGCACAGCTAATTGTTGGTTCCTGCATTTTTATTTTTTCAATTTTATTTATTTAAGAAATCTCTATACCTCATATGGGTCTCAAACTCATGACCCCAAGATCAAGAGTTGCATGCCTCTCTTACTGAGTCAGCCAGTGCCCTGGGTCTTGCCTTTTTATCCAGCCTACTATTCTCTGCATTTTAGTTAAAGTATCTTTACCATTTATAATGTGATTATTCATATCATTGAATTTAAATCTACCTTTTTTGATATTGTCTTTTACTTTCACCCTCTGTCACTTATTTTTTCTCCTTTTTTCCTTTTTGGTTAATTGAGGGGTTTTTTTGATTTGTTTGTTTTTAGCATTGTGATCTCTGTTATTGGTTTATTAGCTGTATATCTTATTTTATTGTTGTTGCTCTAGGGTTTACAGTGGACAATTTACCAGTCTACCATCAAGTAATGGTGGGCCACTTCACATGTAACATAAGAACTATATTTCCATTCCTCCACTCATTCTTTATGCAATTGACATAGGTTTTATTTCTACCTATGTTATAAACCTCATAAAATAATGTTATAATTTTTATTTTAAGAATAATATTTTAGGGGCACATGGGTGGCTCAGTCGGTTAAGCATCTGCCTTCAGCTCAGACCATGATTGCAGAGTCCTAGGATTGAACCCTGAGTCAGGCTCCCTCCTTACTGGGGAGTCTGCTTCTCCTCTCACTCCCTTTCTCCCTCTGTGCTCTCTCTCTGTCTCTCAACTAAATAAATAAATAAATAAAGTCTTTTAAAAAAATAAAATGAAAATAATATTTTAAGAAATCAATGATGAGGGGCGTCTGGATGGCTCAGTGGGTTAAAGCCTCTGCCTTTGGCTCAGGTCATGACCTCAGGGTCCTGGGATCGAGCCCCGCATCAGGCTCAGCAGAGAGCCTGCTCCCCTCTGCCCGCCTCTGTCTGCCTCTCTGCCTACTTGTGATCTCTAGCTGTCAAATAAATAAATAAAATCTTTTAAAAAATTAAAAAAAAAGAAATCAATGATGAAAAAACCCCTTTGATATTATCTATGCATTTCCCATTTGCAGCACACATTATTTGTGTAATCTAGGTTTCCATCTGCTATCATTTTTCTTCCATTTGAAGAACTTCCTTTAACTTTTCTTCCAGTAAATGTCTGTTGGTGATAAATTCTGGTTTTGTTCATCAGAGAAATCTTTATTTTTATTTTTATATATTTTTTGGAAAGTCTTTAAATTCCCTTGAGAGAGCTATTTTATTTGGGTATAAAAGTCTAGGTTGACAGTTTTTTCCCCTTTCAGCTCTGTAAAAATATAATTCAATTCTCTTAGGGTCTGTGTAAATTCTGATTAGAAATCATTAATGTTTCTTATTTTTGTTCCTCTTCTTTTTTATCTTATCTTTTTTTTCCATTAACGTATAATGTATTATTTGTTTCAGGGGTACAGGTCTGTGATTCATCAGTCTTACACAATTCACAGCACTTACCATAGCACACACCCTCCCCAATGTTCATCACCCAGCCACCCTATCCTTCCCTCTACCCTCAGTTTGCTTCCTGAGATTGAGAA
Source organism: Enhydra lutris kenyoni (assembly GCF_002288905.1). Classification (NCBI taxonomy): domain Eukaryota; kingdom Metazoa; phylum Chordata; class Mammalia; order Carnivora; family Mustelidae; genus Enhydra; species Enhydra lutris. Next base: position 8,341,650 of record NW_019154169.1, on the reverse strand, counting down.
TCTCTTATGGTTTGTCTCCCTCTCTGGTTTTGTCTTGTTTCATTTCTCCCTCCCTTCCCCTGTGATCCTCTGTCTTGTTTCTCAAATTCCTCATATCAGTGAGATCATATGATAATTGTCTTTCTCTGATTGACTTATTTCACTTAGCATAATAGCCTCTATTTCCATCCATGTCATTGGAAATGGCAAGATTTCAAGTTTTTTGATGGCTGCATAATATTCCATTGAGTATAGATCCCACATGTTCTTTATCCATTCATCTGTTGTTAGGCACCTAGGCTCTTTCCATAGTTTGGCTATTGTGGACATTGCTGCTATAAACACTGGGGGGAACATGCCCCTTTGGATCACTACATTTATGTCTTTAGGGAAAATATCCGGTAGTACAATTGCTGGGTCATAGGGTAGCTCTATTTTCAACTTTTTGAGGATCCTCCCTACTGTTTCCCAGAATGGCTACACCAGCTTGCATTCCCACCAACAGTGGAGGAGTGTTCCTGTTTCTCCGCATCCTAGCCAAAACCTGTCGTTTCCTGACTTGTTAATTTTAGCCATTCTGACTGGTGTGAGGTGGTATCTCACTGTGGTTTTTCCTCTTCTTTTTAAAATGATTTTATTTATTTGAGAGAGAGAGAGAGAAAATGAGTAGGGGCGGGCAGAGGGAAGAGAGAAGCAGACTCTCCACTGAGCAGGGAGCCATATGTGGGGCTTAATCTTAGGGCCCCAATTTCATTTTATGATTAACTAGTTTTCAGGACTTCAGTTTTTATGAAGTGTGTTTCTTGGATCTGTGAGTTTATAGTTTTCACGACACTTAGGAATCTATTATCCATTATTCTTTCTGAAATATGTATTTCCACCCCCCCTTTTTTAAAAAGATTTTATTTACTTATTTGACAGATAGAGATCACAAGTAGGCAGAGAGGCAGGCAGAGAGAGAGAGAGAGAGAGAGAACGAGAAGCAGTCTCCCCGCTGAGCAAAGAACCTGACGCAGAGCTCGATCCCAGGACCCTGTGATCATGACCTGAGCCGAAGGCAGTGGTTTAACCCACTGAGCCACCCAGGCGCCCCAGCATACCTAATAATTTTTAATTGAATGATGGACATTGTCAATTTTACTTCTTCTGATATACAGTTAATTTACTTGTGGTTCAGTTTGATTCTCTCAAAGCTTATATTCAAGCTTTGTTAACTAGGTTTAGAATAACCTTCTTTGGAGAAATATTGAGTCCAACCAGTAAGGCATGGCCCCTCATTGCCTCCACTGAATGCCCTAAATGATGAGTGAGGACTCTCCTTTTGGGCTGATCATATCTTGAACACCTCCAGCTTTGAATGAGCTCTGGGAACTGTTTAGTTCATAGCTACCTATCTTTTATATGTGTGACCTTATGGAGTTTCACCCTATGCGTGCACAATTTAGTATTCAGCAAAGACTCTGGTGGAGGGGGGGTCCCATGTAGATTTCTGAGGCCCTTTTTCTGCATAGCTCCCTATTCTCTCTTATCACCTCTGCAGCCTATTACATACATATTCTTAGTTTTCTTTCTTTTTTTAAAAAAAGATTTTATTTATTTGAGGGAGAGTGAGAGTGAGAGAGAGCATGAGTGGGGGAGGAAGGAGAGGAAGAGGGACAAACAGAATCCCTGCCAAGCAGGGAGCCCAAGGTGGGGCTCAATCACGGGGATCACGACCTGAGCTGAAGGCAGATGCTTAACTGACTGAGCCACCCGGGCTCCCCACATACTCTTTTTTCTGTCATGTCAATTCATCCCAACATTTCTTTTTTTCTCTCTGTGATTTACTGGTCAGTCTTTTGTTAATCCCAGTATCCTGAATTCTTTTCTTATTTCATCACCCTGACCTAGAAAAACCTCAGCATTAATTGAATCTAGAGTCCATTTTCCTCTTGTGTCTACAACTATGGCAATTTTGTGCAGCTGAATACACAAATTGGTAGACTGGTGTCAACATAAATGTTTCATTGGAAATAGCCTGAATTCCTCCTGTGATTCTGCCCAGCAGATCCCTTCTATTTCATCTTTCAACTCTTTCTATCATTATCTGCCACTGGGCTTTCAAATATTCTCAGCCATCCTCAGATCTTTATGCTTCTTCCTCCCTTTTAAAATATGCTTGTGTCCTAATCATAGAGAGGTTGAAGTTATCTGTTGAGAAATCCCTGTGTTTCCTTGCACAATTCAGAATGATACTCACTTTATGCCCATTCTTTTTTTTTTTAAGTTTTATTTATTTAACTAATCTCTACACTTCGCTGGGGCTTGAACTCATGACCCTGAGATCAAGACTCAAATGCCCCCCTGACTGAGCTAGCCAGATGCCCCCATGCCCATTCTTTTTTCCTACACTTATGTTAAGTGATGAATTCCTTTTTAAAACTAAGATTAGGGGTGGCTGGGTGGCTCAGTGTTAAGTGTCTGCCTTCAGCTCAGGTCATGATCCCAGGGTCCTGGAATTGAGCCCCTGCATCAGGCTCCCTGCTCAGTGGGAAGCCTGCTTCTCCCTCTCCCACTCCCTCTGCTTGTGTTCCCTCTCTCGCTGTGTATCTCTCTGTTAAATAAATAAAATCTTATAACAAAAAAAAACCCTAAGATTAATTTTTTTACTAATGCACAGGCCCGGTGTTTCTCCTCCTCCTCCTTCTTTTTACTTAGTAATGGACTTTGATTTAATTAATATTAAATATGTCTTTTTACTGTAATCCAACAAATCCAATCTACCAGCTCTTACCCATCAGTATTTAAACTCTCTCTCTTCCCCATGAAGTTCTGGTTACTCTTTTACAATTACATTTATTGGTAGAGTGATCTGTACTCCCCTCCATTTTCTCACTCCCATACACCGAGTGCATAGTAAATTGGCTTTCCATCACACAGCCCCGTTGCATTTATTTTATCTTTTAAAATGGGTCTCTGTCAATACCTACTGCCTTGTTTATTTATTTTTTAAATTTTCATGTATTTTTTTTAAGTAATCTCTACACCCAAGGTGGGGCTCAAACTCACAACCCTAAGATCGAGAGTCACACACTCTTCCAACCGAGCCAGCCAGGTGCCCCTCTTCTGTCTTGTTCAGATATCCCCCACGCTCCTTCCTTGGAAAGCCTCTTGTTTTCCCTAACAAACCTTTGATAGGTGGAAGTCATTCAGGCCTGTGAGATCTACAAATTATCTTCTAGGAAATGTACCCCTCAGAGATTTTCCAAAGATAAGGCAGAGTCCTATGTTATTCTCTAAGCCCTCACTGTTTAATGACCTCACAATTATTTGACCTCATCCCTGTAGGGAATACAGAAAAATGTTTTCTTCCTGCTCCCTCTGATAGCATCTTGCAATATTTTCTTGAAACACCGATAATTAATTTGGATAATTAGTATGCTGAGAAAAAAATGTTTAGAGATTTTTCTTGGAGACACTGTCATTGATGCTAGAAATAACATAATAATCACAGCTCTAAAGAGATGAGGTCAGTAAAACCAAGCCTGTAACTGAGGGTTCAGCTTTTCCCTCCCATGGCAAATCTGGTAAACTTTGGGTTTACCGTCTTCTAACAAAGGTTGCTCAGGTGAGTGGAGTTTTAGTTCAGATTTAGAAACTGGGAGAAAAGAGGGGTGGATATTCAGAGATGGGAATCTGCACAGCATCTGGACAATACTGCCTTTTCACGAGTACACACAAGAATCCGTGTAGAGCCTGCCTTACTGGGAAAGGATGTTCTCTAATCATTTGGAGATTCTCTTCCCCTTGCCCACTTGCCTACAGTGTCTCCTTGATTCTTTCTCTGCATTAGTTCTGCCCCAATTTTTACCTCTGTTCTTTGATTAAACCTTAGTCTGAGATTCCTTAAGTGTGGGATCAAAATGTATTAAATGCATAATAGGGAAAATTAAAGGCCTGATGCATAACATAGAATGTCTTAAATAAATATTAGAATGTCTTAAATAAATATTAACATCTTCTGTTTCCACTGGACCTTGTCTGGATGAGACTGAATTTGGGCAATTTATTTATATGGGAGAGTGCTACGTGTGCACGGCATGAAAAATTTTAAAACATTGTCTGCATCTTAATTAGATTGGTACACTAAGAAATTATATCTTATTGTAGGTTCTGATCTTTTAATCAAAATAATACACCTTGGAACACATGCCAGACCCAATTACGGAAGAAGGCATGCTTACCTGTGACTATCTCACAGCTGGGTTCTCATTTCCAATAGCATATTTGAAACCAAAACCAAAATTCTGAGACGTGGTATATTGTTCTTACAATCAGACATCTGATGTGGATCCTTCCTTCTGCTCTGTGTTCCAGGGACATAAAAATCCTGAAAGCAAGTATGACCGATCAGGACCATGGCTAGCACAGGGTCAGTGCTCACAGGGGCTTAAAGATTTGGTGCAATCTCACTGAACCTTGGGGGACATGGACTTAAGGAAGCCATCTTCACACTTTTTTGCTCAAGCACAGAGCCCATACAGAATTCATCATCAGCCACCGTATTCCCTTGGTCAGCAGCACCTCTGCTGCTATTTCTATCTGCGTGTATGTGTCTGGTTCCTGCTCTTTCCTTTGCCCTGAAATTTATTTGTCTGTTAATATTTGATTTGACAATCCAACTTTATACTTTCCAAATCATCCACCAATTATTCTGGTCCCTCATACCAAATGGCTGTTTTCTAATTTGTTGAATTTTCTATTTATTTATAATTTTTAATAATTTTATTTATCATAGAATTATAGATTCTATAGATAATAGAATTATTCTAGTTAATAATTATATTAATAATTATAGTTGATAATTATACCAATAATTATAATCTATTGATAATAGAATTATTATAGAATTATAAATAATTCTATTTATTTATAATTTATTTATAATTTTTTATATTATATAATAATTACATATTTATAATTTTTTATGGACACTTCATCCTGACCCATTGATATATTTGACTGGTTTTCAATTGTACCCACACTTTAATTGCTGTAATAAGTTCTAGGAAATCAGGTAAGCAATCCATTGTTATTATTATTATTATTATTTTTTGTTATTATTTTTTTTTAAAAAATGAATCAGTTTCTGTATGTTTGAAAATTTTGGTAATAAAGTATTGGGGAAAACGACTTGGATTTTCTTGTACAATTATAGCTAAATTTCGAGATAAATTTCCCAATTCTCCCCAAAGCTGTCTTGCTATTTTGACTGACATTGAACTGAATCTACACATTTGAAGAAGTTTCAAGAATTGAATCTATACCTTTGAGGAAGTATCAAATCTTGAGGCATTATATCTTCCCATCCAGGAACATGCGATGAATTCCACTCATTCAAGATTTTTTAATGCTATTTATTTATTTTTTTTACTTTTCTATTTCCAGCATATTACTGATCTAGTTTGGTTCCAAGATTTGAAAAGTGTTTATTCATAATATATCGTAAATTTTTAAAAAGATTTTATTTATTTACTTGACAGAGAGAGACAACAGTGAGAGAGGCAACACAAGCAGGGGGAGTGGGAGAGGGAGAAGCAGGCTTCCCGCTGAGCAGGGAGCCTGATGCGGGGCTCGATCCCAGGGTCCTGGGATCATGACCTGAGCCGAAGGCAGGGGCTTAATGACTGAGCCACTCAGGCACCCCTATATTTTAAATTTTTGCATACTTGTGTAACATTTGAGCAAATTACTATCTTAATACTTCTAAAATATTTCAGCATGTTCTTCAAATATTACACATAAAAATGATCTAATTTTCAAAGAGAAATAACTTTTTCCTGCCATTTTGTTGACCAAGTCAGAAAAATAATGAATTGTGTGCATGAGTTCACGTTAGTCATTTCTCCCCCATGAAATGAGATTGTTTCTAATATTCATTGTCATATTAATCGTGGGTAGTCTCGAAATATATCTTCATTAATGTTGTATTATTTTTAAGATATACTGCTCATCCAGTTTAGGTCCTTGATTCAAGAGTTGTATTAAAAAATTACATAGGGGGACACCTGGTGGCTCAGTTAAGTGTCTGCCTTCAGCTCAAGTCATGATCCCAGGGTCCTGGGATCAAGTCCCACGTCGGGCTCCTTGCTCAGTGGGAAGCCTGCTTCTACTTCGCCTGCTGCTCCCCCTGCCTGTGCGTGCTCTCTCTCCCTGACAAAAAATTACATTGGTTTATAGAAAGATAACATTTGACAGAGGGTATTTGATAGGATCCAGTGCAACATAAGCTACTTGAATACCTATCTGTCAGATAGATTAGGCTTTTACATAAACAAAACCAAGCAAATGCTCAAATCAAGTAAGAACATGCAGTTTCAAATAACACAATTAGTGAGCTTAAAGCATTATTTTTAACAGATTTTATTTATTTGTTTGACAGAGAGAGAGAGAACGCACAAGCAGGGGTAGGAGCAGGCAAAGGGAGAGGGGGAAGCAGACTCCCCACAGAGCAGGGAGCCTGATGGGGGCTCAGTCCTAGGACCCTGTGATCATGACCTCAGCTGAAGACAGATGCTTAACTGACTGAGCCACCCAGGCGCCCCTTAATGCACTATTTTTAACAATTAAGTGGAGGATATGCATTCTGTGTTAAGAAATCTGTCAATGTAAAGAACTTATTGAAATGACTTTTGGCGTGACAATAATGACTCTATTCATATTTGTTTATTCATGTAATAGATATTAATTGACTGCCTACTAGTAACAGATTGTTCTAGACCCTGGATATGGACTGAAAACATGGAGACAAGACCCCTGCTTTGTGGCTTTCATAGTTCTGTTGGAGGAAATGGTCTTCCTTTGATAGAAATAAGGTTATCCAATAAGATCATTTCAGTTGTTATAAGTACCACATGAGATATAGTAGGTGATGAGGAGAAAAAAAAAACTTCAGGGTTAGGATTTTTGTGCATGACAAGAGGATAGGTTTCCCAGAAAGGAGTTTTTAAAGAAATTATGGTGAGAACTGTAGTTCATTTGACTTGAAGACACTCATGTGTTCTTTCTGTTTCTGTCCAGGTGCTATGGACCTGAGCAAAATCATACCTCAGTCATGACCTTTAGTCACCGAAGCAATGATTACTGCTAACTTGGCAATAGGTATGGTCATCCTTGCTCAAACTGGAATAAGGACTGTGGGTAATGCTTTACTCCATTGTCATGTCTGCTCTCTTTTTCAGAGACCTAGATTGAGACCATTAAGGCAAATAATCAACCATCTTGCTTTAGCCAATACTTTGATCCTTCTTTGTGGAGGAATCCCTTTGACAATGGTAGCCTTTGGGTTGAAATATTTCCTATATAATGTCATACATAAACTTGTCTTTTATTTTCAGAGTGGCCTAGGGAAATTCTCTTAGCATCACCTGTCTTTTGGGTGGTTTCTAGGCCTTGAGTATTGACCCTACAAACTGTAGATAGGCAGAACTCAAATTCAAATCCCCAAAGCACATTAATTCACCATGTGTCCCAAGTTGAATGTTTCATTGGCTGATAAATATCATTGCTCCCATGAAAGGGACTGGACCAAAGACTAGCAGAAATATCAGTGTGAAATAAAATCTGGGGTATTGCCCTAATTGATTGATTAATGCAATTACAGAATCAACACATTTAATTATTTTCACCTCTCTTGATGTTATTTGCTTGGGATTCATGATATGGGCCAGTGGGTACATGATATTTTTCCTTCACAGGCACCAACAGCAAGTCCAACACATTCCCAGCACTAGGCAATCCTCCCAAATATCCCCAGAGACCAGAGCCACAAAAGCTATCCTAAGACTTGTGAGCAGTTTTTCTATATTTCATTCTCTCTCTTCCGGTTTTGAAATGCATGCTTATCTTTTTGACAACCACCCGTTGTGGCTTGTGAACACCAGTGTGCTTCTAGCATCTTGTTTTCCAACCCTCAGTCCCTTTTTCTCTTAAAAAGGGACCCTCGTATCTCCAGCTTCTGCTGTTCCTGCTTGAGGAAGTTGTAGAATTCACCCAACTACTGACAGCCTTCTAGAACATTGGATCTCCTACTGTCAAGTATGTGAAGTGTATTCTCGGCACCACTGATGTGTGTTAGACACAGTGGTGAACAGCAAGGGTATTTGCTCCAATGAAGTCAGTGGGGAATCCAGACGTCAGACAAATAATGATAGAATTGCAGTCACGCGGACTGGTGCACTGAGGAACTCAGGACAGCATGTTTAAAGACTGTGGGAAGCTTCCCTTTGTATCTGCAGCTTAGGCTACTCCCTGAGCATTTTGGAGGAAGTTTGCCAGCCTTAGTGGGTGTTTTAGGTAAACAGAAAAGCGTGTCTGGACACCATTTGCAGGAAGGAACAGAGAACATACAAAGAACTGAAGGAAACCCATGTACCTTGTATGCCAAGAGCAAGGGACTTCGGCATGATTGAAGGACAGATGACGATTAGCTAGGTCTTACAGATTAGGTGAAGAATTTGTATCATGACTCTCAACAGTTGTTTCAGACAATTTAAGGATTTTCGTCTAGGAGAAAGGAGGCATTAAAAAAAACGTCCAATTTGCATACCCATTCTGAGCATGGTTTATTGGATTGAGCAACAGTGGCCTTAGGAAGCAGATACGGGAGACTGTTGAGGTCCACCAGGTGAGAGAGGACGATACTTCTGATAAAGATGATGAAAATGAACATGAGGGGGAGCAGCACATGGACTTGAGAAAAACTTCCTTAGAAAGAAGGAAGCAGGGGCGCCTGGGTGGCTCAGTGTGTTGAGCCTCTGCCTTCGGCTCAGATCATGCTCTCATGTTCCTGGGATCGAGCCCCGCATCGGGCTCTCTGCTCACTCCCCCACCCCCCACCTGCCTCTCTGCCTACTTGTGATCTCTGTCTGTCAAATAAATAAATAAATAAATAAAATCTTAAAAAAAATAAAAAGAAAGAAGGAAGCACTGAGCTTAGGAATCATCTTACCAATGGTTATTTAAGGCTGCTGTGGACAGTGGCTCACCATTCTCCGGAGACATGGGCACCTGGAGGGATTGCGGTGGTGTATCTCGATCCTGAGAAATTGGGAAGCTGTCCTTGGGGTGTAGAAATACCGCACATTCTTTTCAGCACGTGGCGTGTGTTGTGTCTCTAAGGCATCCGCTTCACGGATGTGTCTGGTGAGGTATCACACACTTCCCTTGACAGAGGGAAGGCTTGCTTTGGGGATACACATTTGGGTGCCGACAACATATATCGGTACTAGGGACTTAGGTAGGGTTGAAATAAGAGGAGGAGCAGTTCGAGAGTGGAGAGAATATGCCTGAGAACTTAGTAATAAGTTAGCTTCATTTAAAGATCTGATAGAGGAGATAGATCTACACTTCTACTCCATTCATTCCTTTATTCATTCATTTTAACAAGAATATTCAATGCTCCCTTACTATATGCCTGGCACTGTTATAGGCAATGTTTCAGATATGAATATATAGTTATACATCTGATAGGAAGAAGTAGTGGTCGTTATGGAGTTTATATTCTACTGTGAGTGGCAGAAAATATTAAACAGATACCATAGTATTTCAGCTGCTGCTAAGTGCTCTATTGAAAACTAATGAGTAGGAGGGGGACAAGAAATGCCCTGGGTGATTCAGTTTTGGTGGGGTTTTTTTTTTTTGTTTTGTTTTATGTTTTTTAAGATTTTATTTATTTATTTATTTGAGAGAGAGAGAGTGTGTACGTTCTCATGAGTGGGGTTGGGTAGAGGGGGAGGGAGAGGTAAACAGAACCTTTTCTTTTTCTAAAAGATTTTTTTATTTATTTGACAGAGAGAAAAAGATCACAAGTAAGCAGAAAGGCAAGCAGAGAGAGAGGGGGAAGCAGGCTCCCCGCTGAGCAGAGAGCCTGATGCAGGGCTCAATTCCAGGACCCTGAGACCACGACCTGAGCTGAAAGCAGAGGCTTAACCCACTGAGCCACCCAGGCACCCCTAAACAGAGAGAATCTTAAGCAGACTTCCCCTGAGTGTGGAGCTCGACGTGGGGCTTGATCTCATGACCTTGAGATCATAACCTGAGCAGAAACCAAGAGTTGGACACCCAGCTGACTGAGCCGCCCTGGTAGGTGATTCAGTTTTCAATAATCTGGTCAGGAGATCCTTCCTGAGAATGTGATATTTGAGCAGAGTCTTGAAGGACTGGAGGGAGCACGTGATGCATACAGCCTTTGGCAAGAACATAGAGGGTAGAGCTGATAGGTAGGGGAAAGATCGAGCAAGGACAGTTAGTGGTGCATTTAGGGAATAGGAAGGTGACCAGAGGGGCTGCGGGGAGACTGGGGAATGAGCCACAGGAGGAGTTTAAAGTGCCAGCTTATATGAAGTATTGTAGGTAGTGTAACTATTTTGACTTTTTTAGGGAGCCACTAGGTATTTTTGAACAGAGGAATGACATGGCCCTATTTATCTTCTGAAAGAAAGATGATGGTGGTTTTCTATTTTACCAGTTCCAAGAACTCCCTTCCCTAATGGTTTCAGGATGGGCTTGGCGGAGGCGATGTTTGTGCCATATTTGGAAGCTGGAAGAGAAGCAGTAGCCATATGCTCTGAAGGGCAGTGTGGCCCAGGTGCTGCCGCAGCTCCCCACGGGGCTGCTCATCTGCTGACTCAGCGGTGGGCACGGGGCCCCAGCTCCTGCCAGGACCTTGTTCAGCTCCTCCCAGCACTGTGCCAGGTGTGTGTGCAGCCCAGGACTCAGTGCCCGCTTCTATAGGTCGCCCACATTGTAGGAGGTGGAGGTCGTGAGGCACCGACTTGGGTCCCAATTTGTCCTCAACCTCTCCTATTTCACACCTAGCTTTTATGGCCTATGTGGCCTGTCAACCGACCTCAGGCCCACCCCTGGACCTGCGTGGCATCCCGTAAACTCCCACAACGGTGGAAGGTCTAATCCTTACTTTAAGAAAACCTCCTATTCCATTCCCCTCCCAGTGGTTCTACTTCTCTGATTGACTCCAACCTGATACAATGATGTTCCTCCTGGGTTCTTGCTTGGGAGATCAAAGGACACAAGAAGGCAAAGTGCAATAACAAATTTGCGTATATTTTTACACATTTGCTTTTTTCCTTTTCTGAGGCAGTTACAATCCCCAGGCAAATAGGAGTCTTTTTTTTTTAAAGATTTTATTCATTTATTTGAGAAAGAGTGAGAGCGAGAGAGATCACAGAGGGAGGGGGAGAAGCAGACTCACCACTGAGCAGGGAGCCCAGTGTGGGGCTCGAACCCAGGACTCTGAGATCGTGACCTGAGCAGAAGGCAGCCTGTTAACTGACTGAGCCAGTCAGATGCCCTCTCTCTCTGTCTGCCTCTCTGCCTACTCGTGATCTCTGTCTGTAAATAAATAAAATCTTTTAAAAATATATATCACAACCATATATATATATATATGATTTATTCAAGAAATGCAAAGTGGGGAGCCTGCTTCTCCCTCTGCCTGCTGCTCCCCCGCGTGTGTTCTCTCTTTCTCTCTCTGACAGATAAATAAATAAAATCTTTTTAAAAAGAACTTTTAAGATCTATATTAGTCACTTTCAAATATATGTTTTGATCTTATCAAATATATGATATGATATTATTAACTATAGTCACAATGCTGTCTGTATATTACAACCCCAGGGCTTATTGATTTTATAACTTTTGAAGTTTATACCTTTTGACTGCCTTCACCCACTCCACCCCTCTATTTTACTATTGATGTACTTCATTCTCTTAGTTTCTGAACCACCCCATTCTTTTCTGTCCTACATTCTTTGCTGCCCACTTCTTTCAAGCTAGATCTCTTAACTCCGTAGTACACCAGGGGTTGTTCTTAGTTCTCCTCCTCCTCTCTACCTTCATATTCTTTTTAAAAAAGATTTTATTTATTTATTTGAGAGGGACAGAGAGAGAGCAAGAGCACAGGAGCAGGGGGAGGGAGAAGCAGACTCCCCACTGAGCAGGGAGCCCAACGACAGGGCTTGATCCCAGGACCCTGAGATCATGACCTGAGCTGAAGGTAGACACTTATCTGACTGAGCCGCTCAAGTGCCCCCATATTCTTTTTTTTTTAAAGCTTTATTTATTTATGAGAGAGAGTGAGAGAGAATGTAAGCAGGAGGAAGGGCAAAGATGCAAAAATCTTTAACAAAATATTAGCAAATCAAATCCAGTGATACATAAAAAGATAATACATCATGAGCAAATGAGGTTTCTTTCAGGAATGAAATATATTTTTTTAAATTTTAATTTTCTATTAACATATAATGTATTATTAGCCCCAGAGGTACAAGTCTGTGAATCGCCAGGTTTACCCACTTCACAACACTTACCATAGTACATACCCTCCCCAGTGTCCGTAAGGAATGAGATATATTTTTAACATTGAAGGCATTTTACCACACCAATAAAGAAAAAACCCACAAATTATACAGTCATCTAGGTACATAAAAAATTAGTAAGTGAAGAACATTTGACAAAATGCAAGACCCATTCATGATGAAACTTGTAGAAAACTGAAACCAGAAGGCAACTTCCCAAGTCTGTTGAGTGATATCTTACCCCCGCCCCAACAAATCAACAACATCATAATATCAAACTGTTAAGTCATTCCTCTAACATTAGGGATAAAACAAGGATGTCTGATGTTAAACAACCTCTCTACTCAACATTGTACTGGAGGTCTTAGCTATTGAAATAAGGGGAGAAAAAGAACTAAAAGACATAAGAATTAGAAAGGAAGGACTAAAACTGTTATTTTTTAAAATTATTTTTTATATTTATTTATCTATTTTTAGAGTGAGGAGAGGGACACACGGGGAGGGGGAGAGAGAATCTCAAGCAGACTCCGTGCCAAACAGATCCTGTGCAGGGCTCAATCTCACGACCCTGAGATCATGACCTGAGCCAAAACCAAAAATCGGTGCTTAACTGACTGAGCCACCCAGGTGCCCTCAAATTGTTATTACTTGCAAATCACATACTTGCTTTGGGTTTTCTAGGATACACAATCTTTATAAATTCAGAGTTAGTGAATTTACCAATGTTGCTATGTATAGGTCAATAAATAAAAGCCAATTGTATTTCTATATATCTGCAATAAATTAAAAATGAATCATACCATTTACATAAAAATACAACACATACCTCAGAATGAGTTTAACAAAATAAGCAACACCATTACACTGAAAAACACAAAATTTCTCTGAGAAATTAAGGAAGACCTAAATAATGAAGAATATAACATTTATGGACTAGAAGGCTCAATATTGTAAATATGTAAAAATTTCCCCCAAATGCATGTAATGAAATACTGATTAAAAATCACAGAATTAAAAATCACACAATTTGTGGAAATTGAAAAGACGATTCTAAAACTCATATGAAAATGCAAAGGTCCCAAAATAACCAAGGCAATCTTACTGAAGAATAATAAAACTGGAGGACTTTTGCTGCTGTGTATAGAAATCCATTATACTGGTACAGTGTTTAAGACAGTGAGATACTGGTGCAAGGGAAGACAAATGGACCGGTGGAATAGAATAGAGTCTGGTAATCAATCCTTGCATATATGGTGACCTGATTTATGACAATTATGCTACAGCAATGCTGTGATGCTGCCCCAAGTCAATTCCAGATAGAGACTCTGTAAATATTAAATAAAGTTTTTAGAGGGAACAGAAGAGAATACCTTCTTGACCTTGGAGGAGACAAAGATATACATTTTTAAAATATTTATTTATTTTTGAGAGAGAGAGCATGTGCAAGTGGGGGAGGGTTAGAAGGAAAGGGAGAGAGAGAATCTCAAGCAGACTCCCCACTGATATGGGGCTCGATCTCATGCCCCTGAGATCATGGCCTGAGCCGGATTCAAAAAGCGAATGCTCAACCGACGGAGCCATCCTGGCACCCTAAGACAAAGATATTTGTAACAGGACACAAGAAATATTAACCATAAAATAAAAATACCGCAAGTTGTAATATATTAAAATGAAGAACATTTTTCCAATGGCAACATTAAGGGACTGAAAATCAACCCACAGAATAAGAGAAGATACTTTCTTTTTTTTTTTTAAAGATTTTATTTATTTATTTGACAGAGAGAGATCACAAGTAGACAAAGAGGCAGGCGGAGAGGGAGAGAGGGAAGCAGGCTCCCCGCTGAGCAAAGAGCCCGATGTGGGACTCGATCCCAGGACCCTGAGATCATGACCTGAGCCAAAGGCAGAGGCTTAACCCACTGAGCCACCCAGGCGCCCCGTACTTTCTTTTTTTTTTTTTTAAAAAGATTCTATTTATTTATTTGACAGATCACAAGTAGGCAGAGAGGCAGGCAGAGAGAGAGAGAGAGAGAGAGAGAGGAAGGGAAGTCGGCTCCCTGTTGAGCAGAGAACCCCATGCATGGCTCGATCCCAGGACTCTGGGATCATGACCTGAGCCGAAGGCAGAGGCTTTAACCCACTGAGCCACCCAGGCGCCCCGAGAAGATACTTTCAATAGATATAGATCTATTCATCTATTGAATGGATCTGTATCTATAACTGATACAGGATTTATCTCCACAATGTACCAAAAAATAACTTCTAAAAATCAGTAAGAAAAATACACCTCAAAAGAAAAAATGACTGCTACCCACACATCAGAATGGCTACACTGAGAAGGAAAGATGATGCCAAGTACTGAGGTGGATGAAAAACAACTGGAACTCTACACTCCCCATAAATGTGTAAATTAGTACAATTACTTAAAAATAAACTTTATTGAGGTATGATTGGCATGTAAAAAGCTGTGCATATTTAATACATACAATTCAATGAGTTTGAGGATAAGTATACGTCTGTGAAACCATCACTATCAAGGCCATAGACATATCCATCACCTACCAGAGTTTCCTCCTACCTTCATCTTCTTCCTTCTTTTCTTCTTTTTTTTTTTTTTTAGATTTATTTATTTATTTGACAGACAGAGATCACAAGCACGCAGAGAGGGAAGGGGGAAGCAGGCTCCAGGCTGAGCAGAGAGCCCAATGCGGGGCTTGATCCCAGGACCCTGAGATCATGACCTGAGCCGAAGGCAGAGGCTTAACCCACTGAGCCACCCAGGTGCCCCCTCCTTCTTCTTTCTTTTCTTCTTCTTTTTTCTTCTTCTTTCTTCTTATCTACCCTCTAAGCAAGTTCGAAATATACACAACAGGATTGTTAGCTAGAGACAGTATGTTGTATAGATTTCCAGAATTATCTTTATCAATAAAATTTAACAATATTAATTCTTTATTTTTTTTTAAAGATTTTATTTATTTATTTGACAGAGAGAGATCACAAGTAGACGGAGAGGCAGGCAGAGAGAGAGAGGAGGAAGCAGGCTTCTTGCTGAGCAGAGAGCCCGATGTGGGACTCGATCCCAGGACCCTGAGATCATGACCTGAGCCGAAGGCAGCGGCTTAACCCACTGAGCCACCCAGGCGCCCCAACAATATTAATTCTTGATAATGTAACTTGTATAACTGTAATTTTGTAGCTCTTGAACATCACCTCCATGTTTCTTCCTCCCCAAGCCCCTGTCAACCACCATTTTACTCACTGCATCTATGATCTTGACTATTTTGGATTCTACATATAACTAAGAGATATAACTATCTGGCTTATTTCATCTGCCATAATGTCCTCCACGTTTTTCAATGTTGTCACAAATGGCAGGATTTCCTTCTTTTTAAAGGATGAATAATATTCCATTGTATGTTTGTGCCACAATGTACGTCCCTGCAAACTGTTTTCCATAGTGGCTGCACCAATTTACATTTCCACCAACACTACATAATGATTTCCTCTTCTCCACATCTTCACCAACACTTACCTTTTCCTTTTTTTCTTTTAATGATAGTCACTCTGACAGATGTGGGGTAATATTTCACTGTGTTTTGATTTGCATTTCCCTGGTGATCAGTGTTGTTAAGGACTTTTTCATGTACCTATTGGTCATTTGCATGCCTAGAAAAATGTCTATTCAGGAGCTTTGTCCATTTTTATTTTTTATTAAAGATTTCTTTTAATTTTTATTTATTTAACAGAGATCACAAATAGGCAGAGTAGCAGGAAGAGAGAGAGGAAGGGAAGCAGGCTCCCCACCAGGCAGAGAGCCTGATGCGGGGCTCGATCCCAGGATGCTGGGATCATGATCTGAGCCAAAAGCAGAGGCTTTAACCCACTGAGCCACCCAGGTGCCCTGCTTTGCCCATTTTAAAATTAAATATCTATAGATCTGAGCTCTTAAAAATTACAGGAGTTCCTTATTTTTTTTAATATTAACCCTTTATTGTATATATGATTTACAAATATTTTTTCCCTAATCTGTAGGTTGCCTTTTCATTTTGCTGACTTTTTTTTTCTATGAAGAACGTTTTGACTTTGAATTAGGCTCACTTGTTTATTTTTGCTTTTGCTGTTTGTGCTTTAAGTGTCTTATCCAAGAAATTATTGCCAAGACCAACACCAATGAGCTTTTTTCTGTTTTCTCCTAGGGGTTTTGTGGTTTTATGTCTCATGTTTAATTTTTAAATACATTTCGAGTTGATTTTTTGTGTATGGTATAAGAGTCCATAATTCCTTTGCATATGGTATCCTGTTTTTCCAGCACCATTTATCCAAGAAACTCTCCTTCCACATTACGAATTCCCGGCTCCCTTGTTAATGACTGTTTGACTGTATATGTGTGAGTTTATTTCTGGGTTCTCTATTCTGTTCCATTGATCTATGCGTGTGTTTTTATTCCAGGACCATGCTGTTTGATTACTATGGCTTTATAATATAATTTGAATTCAGGAAGTGTGATGCCTCCAACTTTATACTTCTTGCTTAAGATTGCTAGGTGCCTGGGTGGCTCAGTGGGTGAAAGCCTCTACCTTCAGCTCAGGTCATGATCTCAGGGTCCTGGGATCAAGCCCTGCATCAGGCTCTCTGCTCAGCAGGGAGCCTGCTTCCTCCTCTCTCTGCCAGCCTCTTGCCTGCTTGTGATTTGTCTCTGTCAAAGAAATAAATAAAATCTTTAAAAAAATTATTTAAGATTGCTTATTTGAAGGCTTTTGGGCTTCCATCTGAATTTTAGGATTTTTTTTCTATTTCTGTGAAAAATGTCACTGCAACATGATAGGGCTTGCATCGAATTAGTCCATCACTTTGGGTAGTATGGACATTTTAACAATATTCTTTCAATCCGTGAACACGAGATGTCATCCCATTTATTTTTGTGTTTTCTTCTATTTCTTTCATCAAGGATAATTTATGCACCTCCTTGGTTAAATTTGTTCCTACGTTTGTATTGTTTTGATGCTATTGTGAATGAGACTGTTTTCTTAAAAAAATTTTTTTTAAAGATTTTATTTATTTATTTGACAGAGAGAGAGAGAGAGATCACAAGCAGGCAGAGAGGCAGGCGGGGGGGGGGGCGGGAAGCAGGCTCCCTCCTGAGCAGAGAGCCCGATGCGGGCCTCGATCCCAGGACCCGGAGATCATGACCCCAGCCGAAGGCAGAGGCTTTAACCCACTGAGCCACCCAGGCGCCCTTCTTAAAAAAGTTTTTAGACAGTTTGTTAGCGTACAGAAACACAGTTGAGTTTTGTTGAGTTTTGTTGATTTTGTATCCTGCAACTTTAATAAATCTGTTTATTCCACCTTTTTTGGTGGAGTCTTTAGGGTTTCCTACATATAGGATTCCGCCTCCTTTAACAGTTAAGCACATTTGCATTTTTCTCCATAAAGAGAAAAGTAAGTTACAGAGACTCTAGGAAGAAGCAATGTTCTCTCAGAGGAACCCTCCGTCACCAGCAGCCTGCACCTGCACGCTCCTGGGGGCTGGAACTCCCACAAATCTCTGGGCTGAGCTCCATTAGGGGCGGACCCAAGTTGCACGCTGGGAACAATCTGAAACCGCAGAACGCTGGGCTTCGGAAGCGTTTCCACTTTGGGACTGCATTTCCCAGCGGCCACCACCGGGAGTCAGCGACCACTTCCGGCCATCCCGGGGTCGTCGTCGTCGTGGTGGGGCGAGGCCGTCAGGTCGAGAAAGGAGTCGGGGGCTGCTAGAGAGAGTCCTCTGCTGAGCAGGACCCCAGCCGGAGGGATCCGCCAGTGTGGGTGGGCAGACAGAGGCGCTCAGGACAGGGAGCTCACAAGCACCCGAAGGACCCTCGCCTGAGCGTGCGCGCGCAGCGAGGAGGGGATTGTGCGACCGCCAGAGGCGGACGTGGAGGTTGGGGGTAGGGGGGAGGCTGCGTGAGGGCGCTCCTGGTGCTGAGGTGCTGTGGTGACGGGAGAGGGGGCGTGGGGACACTGAGCGTGCTTTGCTGTGGCTGTGTGTGTGTGTGTTTCACTGGGATCAGTGGGCCCTCCGCTTCCGCCGTTTTCTCCCCTCCCAGCCACGTGGCTGTAGCCTACCAATGGCCCCAGTAGGGAGGTCGGATACTGTCCCTAGAATGAAAGTTTCCCCGTGAAAGCCCAGGCCTGGACTTGGAATAGGAGTTTTAGAGCTGCAAGTGCCTGTCTGCGTCCCGCACGGGGGCAGCTCCATGTTCAGAACCACCGCATTTTCAGAGTACTGTCCCCAGGAACCAGCTTCCATCTCGGGGACCTATTGCTCCTTTTATTCCCATCCTATTTTGTGCGAAGTAAGGGAGATGTGACCCTGGAGGGTGCTTTCAAATTTAGTCTGCCGTCCAAGAAAAGTCTGGGGTCTCATGCTCTTCTTTTCCTTCCCCTTCTACCATTATCCATAAGGACCCCGGGAAGGATGAGAGTATTATTATTGCTGCACGTCAAAGTCAAGGGTGAGTTCTGCTTTGTTTTGCATAAGAAAGGCATTTTTGTTTTTAGAATATAGAGGTTCCAGTAAATTTTCAGGAAATGTAGGGAGACCTGCAAATTGATACCCCACCATTTGGTCCCCCGTTGCCTCTCACCTCTTCACTTAATATTCACTTGGTAAATAATTAGATACACCAAAAACTGTTTGGTAAATGTGTTCACATCTTCTTGAGCACTCCCATTTTTCTAAGATGACACGGAAATAAACCTCCAGCGATTAATGCTAAAGCTTAATTTTAGACTCTGATTTGGTAAGAAGGAAATCAGTGTTCAGGTAGAGTCACACACTGGATATCTTTTGCTCTGTAAGGGCCTGCTTTTGGAAGAAGAGAAGAATGGAGATGGTTAGCTGATTTCAGTCAGTCTGAGGCTTTCAGAAAAGGGAAAGTGCTAGCCACAGAAGTCGGTATTGGTAAGAGCCAGGGTTTTTCCAGGGAGTTCCATCAGTTGGAATTTGTATCATTGGCCACATCTGTTTGAAGTTTGGCAGCTCGAGTTGTGCCTTGGGCGTCCTTTTGCATGGACCGTGAGAAGCGATACTGTGTGGTTGAGAGTAGGGGCTGTGGACCCAGAGTATCTGGGTTGGAATATTGTGGCTCTTTGTGGCTGTCTCAGGTTTGTAATGAATGTTAGATGAGTTAATATGTATAAAGCCCCTTAGAGCAGTGCCAGGCTTACAGTAAGTGCTTGGTAACGTTTTAGCTGTTGTCTGTGTGTGTTTTTGCTCATTTTTCTCAATTTCTATACAACGTGGGCCTTGGGAATATGTGATCCATGATTGCTGCCTGCATGTTAAGGAGTGAGATGCTCAGGCGATATAAAAATTCTTGGGGCACCAATGTGGCTCAGTTGGTTAAGCATCTGACTCCTGATTTCAGCTCAGGTTGTGGTCTCAGGAGTTGTGGGATCAAGCCCTGTGTGGGGCTCCATGCTGGGCATTGAACCTGCTTAAGATTTTCTTGCTCTCCCTCTGCCTCTCCCTCCCCTTCTGTCTCCCTCTCTTAAGAAAAAAAAGAATAAAAGTGCTTAACCTGAGTTGCTGTGACTCCATTTGTGGTTTCAGGGGACGACAAATCCTTTCAAATAGTATACGAAAGTGTTATGGTGGATTTGGTGGGGGAAGTGTATAGTTTCATGAGATTATTCGAAGCATGCATGACCTAAAAGGCTTGGACTCGATCTGTGTAGATCAGTAGTTCCTAACGGGGTGATTCTGCCCTCCAGGAGGCATTGGTGGTATTTAGAGGGAGCTTTGGTTCCCACACTGGGGGCCAATGATAGTTGGATCAAATAAGTAGAGGACAGAGATGCTACGAACATTTTACAGTGTGCAGGAGAGCCCTCCCCACCCTCCTCCCCGCCCCACCCCGGAAACAAAGACTTTCCTGGTTTAATATGGCATTAATGCAGAGGATGAGAAACCCGGGAGTGCTATTTAAAATGATCTTGTACAAACTGAGTAGTTAAGCAAATCACACTAGATTCGTGATGGAGTATTATGCACTTAGGAAAATTACGTTCATAAATAATCATGAAAAGAGAAAACATTTGCTCTCGTGTTAAGCAGTATTCATGTTAGGGACAGTAATACTCAGGAAGATGTATATGAGTCCCATTTACTAAGCGAGGGCATTCTGTAAGGATTCTCTCCAAAATGATGTTTTCATCAGTTTCTTAAGAAAACCATGCCTGGTACTGTGTATATGCGTATGATTTTCTTACTCAGTCTGTAGGTGCCACTTACCTGCCTTGTGTTTTTTCAGAAAAGAATCTTGATCATGGAAATTTCTGATTGTCTTGGTGAGATACAGGTAAAGGAGGTTAGAACTGGTTGCTGTTACTTGTGATAGTCACATTGATTTGTCGACTCTCATGCAAGCTCGACTCTCCTGACTCTCCTGACTCTCCTGACTCTCCTGACTCTCCTGACGAGCTCTGTTCTTTAATGACTGAAAGTACCCACTTCCTGATAGCTCTCTTTTTGTTTTTATGGTTTAATTTGGAAGTAGCTTTACTGTGGGTCTTTGTTTGTTTGTTTTGGGTTTTGTTTGTTTTAGAGAGACAGCCTGAAGCAGGGGGAGGGAGGGGCAGAGAGAGAGAGAAAAATCTTCTGCTTCAGGCTCAGTGTGGAGCCCCATTCTGGGCTTGATCTCACAACTCTGAGATCATGACTTGAGCCATAATCAAGAGTTGGATACTTAATTGACTGAGCCACCCACGCGCCCCTTTATTGTCTATTTTTGATGATGGAATAGTGCAAAACTTATTTTTAAGGAACTTAAGAAAGTTAAAATTACAATACCACCCTCTAGGGGTAGTCATTATCTATGCCTTGGTTTATATTTTTCCAATTATTTTTTTGTGTGAATACGAGCGTTTTGTTTCTGTAGAATAGAATCAGAATCAGTTCAAAAAACAAATCAAGCGATTGTTTTCATTCATTTCTGGGCCTGTGAGAGAGGGCATAACACCATTGCCTCTCTCTGAGGCTTCTGGCCTGGAAGACTCCTTTTCTCCTTGTCTTTCTGAGAACCCTCTTTGCTAATGTGATTCTTTAAGAATTTCATTCTCCAAGTTAAGCTCTGAATATTTTTGGTTAGCATTCTAAAAAAGAACAGGCCTTACACTATATTTTGTTGTATGACTTACACAAGGAAAAGGGAAACCGTGGAGTTAAGTTTCTTTAACAAACGTAATCTTTACCCTCAGTTAATATGTGTCATTATGCATTTCCATTGAATTCTCTTAGTATTTTTTTAGGTTTCTTATTTCTGCAGCACAGAAGTCTGAACAAGAGTAACTTTAGAGCAGAGGTTGACAGAGCCCAATCAGAAAAAGTCATCTCATGTACTTTGAACGTTTACAGGAAAGACACCTCTTTTGGGCTATAGTGTCACCACGCTTTGACCAAATTATAAGCCCATGGAATTTCTATAGAGTTAAAGAAACTGTTGGAAAATTTGTACCTTACTTAGAAATTCTAAATCTGTTAAATGCAAAGTGATTAATAGTAGAAGATGATACAGTGGCTGTGTAGGGAATATCGTAGCCAAAATAATAGTTTTATTATTAATTAAACTTTTAAAAAAAGATTTTGTTTATTTATTTGACAGAGAGAAACACAGCAAGAGAGAGAACACAAGCAGGGAGATTGGGAAAGGGAGAAGCAGGCCTCCTGCCGAGTGGGGAGTCCGATGCGGGGCTTGATCCCAGGACCCTGGGATCATGACCTGAGCCAAAGGCAGACGTGTAATGACTGAGCCACCCAGGTGTCCCCGAAGTAATAGTTTTAGAGACATAATAAGCTTTTCTGTTAAGAGGACATGTGAGACTATCAAATGTATACAGGACATTGCTCGGGGCTTACAGACATTTTTCCTACAAATTATTGTAACCTGCTCAGATAAATATAGATATTTTAGTGTTGATTCAAGAACTGGGAAATAGGGGCGCCTGGGTGGCTCAATGGGTTAAAGCCTCTG
The DNA here is from genome assembly GCF_002288905.1 of Enhydra lutris kenyoni. Classification (NCBI taxonomy): domain Eukaryota; kingdom Metazoa; phylum Chordata; class Mammalia; order Carnivora; family Mustelidae; genus Enhydra; species Enhydra lutris. The sequence goes on along the minus strand of NW_019154169.1, from coordinate 8,319,299 downwards.
CCTTCGGCTCAGGTCGTGATCCCGGGGTCCTGGGATTGATCCCCGCATTGGGCTCTCTGCTCAGTAGGGAGCCTGCTTCCTCCTCTCTCTCTGCCTGCTTCTCTACCTACTTGTGATCTCCATCTGTCAAATAAATAAATAAAATCTTAAAAAAAAAAAAGAATTGGGAAATAAAGGAAACAAACCCATTAAGTAAAAACAAGAGTTTATTAGAATATCTTGAGTTTTTCCAAGTTCATAGGGAAGTTAAGTAAAAGTTTGTCTTTCATCTGATTTAGAGAACAGCTTCCTCATAGGAAAAAGTACATATAAATGTACACATACATATATGTTTGTGTTAATGAATATAACTATATATACATTCCAAGTTGCCAAGGCACCATAGTTGCAATTGTGAAGCACTCTTAAGCAAAAAGTAGAGAATTGGAGCCACAATATGGTGACAAGAACTGTTAACGTGAAATGTAATTTTCCAGAATTTTTTTCTGTCAATGTCTGTTAGTCTTTACATATATATACATGTTTTATAGATGTAATCATATTCTGCATCCTGTTTTGTAACATGAGTTTTCTGCTGACCATGTATCTTGAGCATGTAATGATTACTTAGTATTCTGTTATGAGAATGCCCTGCCCTGTGTAACCGGCTGGCTTTGGTGGACTTAGAAAGCCAAACTCTGCCTGAGTAATTCCATTTACATCCTTCTCAGTTTTCATGCCTTGCCCCACTTCTCCCAATTCTGAGTTCACAAAGAGGTTCTGATGTGGATGATGTGACCCATTCTCAGCCCTGAAAGGTGGGATGGCAGAGGAGGATCTGCACAGAGCAGGATAGGGGGGCCCAGTCCTAGGCCTAGTCGTGCGTCCCAAGATTGGAGGATCCCTCATGCTAAGATATTTTGGAGGACAGCATGTTCCCCGGGGCTTGGGAGAGCTTGATTTCGTCCAGACTCCTCATGTTTGAGGCCACTTTTTATGGGGGATGGGAGGGAAAGGCAGAGGGATGGAGGGAAAGGGAGATTGTGTGAAGCAGAGAGGGATAAAAGAGGAATTTTAGGGAGTAGTTGAGACATAAAAATGGGAGAAAAAATTGTTGTATTAATATGAGTCACTTAGAGAGCACCAAAGCACAGCCTGGCTTAGTCCTTCTTTGTTTTTTCTCTCTCTCTAGGAGGGGAAGCATGAGGAAGATGGACCAGTTTTGTCATTCTAAAAACATGGCCTATGTAAGTTGATATTTCTTCTCCCGAAATATAATGACTTTTTTTTTTTAGCCATTCCCCACCATGCGGGTATCAGTAGGTCATCCCACAGCACCCAGTGAGTGTGCTGTGCAGCCACAAGATGCTTCAGGAACCGGCAGGCACGCTGAGAAGCGGCATATTTTCCCTGTCCTGCATGGCGGTTCTTCACCTCCTCTCTCTTCACCTTGCGGTAATTTCCTTCAGTTTCACGGTAATGCATGTGTGTGTGGTTTCAGGGATCTCTGTCATTCGGGGATGTGGCCATCAGCTTCTCCCAAGAGGAGTGGGAGTATCTGAACCCTGCTCAGAAGGCCTTGTACAGGGACGTGATGTTGGAGACCTACAGCAACCTGGTCTCCCTGGGTAAGACTGTCCTGCAGTAGTAGTTCATTCTAAAGATTTATATTACAATAAAGGTATGCCTTGGTTAAGCGTCTGCCTTCAGCTCCGGTCACGATCCCGGGATCCTGGGATCCAGCCCCGCACTGAGCTCCCTGCTCATTGGGGAGCCTGGTTCTCTTTCCCCCGACCCTGCCCAGTGCTCTTGCTTGCTCTCTCTGTCTCTCTTTTTCTCAAATAAATAAATAAAAATCTTTAACTAATATTACAATGAAATTGGTATTGAACAGTTATAGTTAATAATTTAAATTTTAATAATTAATTTTGTAATTTAAAACAATTAATAATTTAATAAAGTATTAATGTCTCTTCTCTGGAACATCAGCTTGCTTCACCGTGAGTTTCAGGGCCATCTTTTAAGAAATAGCTGAGTTCCTTCTTGTTCCCAGAGGAAATCATTTGGAATTTGTCAGATTGAAAATGGGCCTGTCTGTTTTTACAAATTTAGGGGCACCTGGGTGGCTCAATTTGTTAAGCGTCTGACTCTTCGTTTCAACTCAGGTCATGATCTCAGGGTCATGAGATTGAGCTCTGTGTCGGGCTCCACACTGGGTGAGGAGTCTGCTTGAGATTTTCTTTCTCCTTCTCCCCTGCCCCCTCTAAAAAAATATTACTACAGACTTAACCAGATCTCAACCAAAGGTTTTTGGTTTGTTTTGTTTTGTGGGGTTTTTTTTGTTTGTTTGTTTGTTTTTGAATATTTAAAAAAATTTTTTCAGGATGCCTCGGTGGCTCAGTCAGTTAAGCGTCTACCTTCAGCTCAGGTCACTTATCCCAGCGTCCTGGGATCGAGCCCCGCATCGGGCTCCACACTGAGCATGAAGCCTAAAATTTTTTTTTTCTGTCTCTCTGCCCCTCCCTCTCCCTGCTTATACTGTCTCTCTAAAACAAACAAACAGGGCACCTAGGTGGCTCAGTGGGTTGGGCCGCTGCCTTTGACTTGGGTCATGATCTCAGGGTCCTGGAATCAAGTCCCGTATCAGGCTCTCTCCTCAGCAGGAAGCCTGCTTCCCTCTCTCTCTCTCTCTCTCTGTCTGCCTCTCTGCCTGCTTGTGATCTCTCTCTGTCAAATAAATAAAATCTTAAAAATAAATAAAAATAAAACAGAACCCCACAATAAAGCAACTTCCAAATTAAACCACAAAAACAAAAACAGAGCTATCAGGAAGTGGGTACTTTCAATCATTAAAGAACTGAGCTTGTCATGAGAGTTGACAAATCAGTGTGACTATCGCAAGTAACAGCAACCAGTTCTAACCTCCTTTACCTGTATCTCACCAAGATAATCAGAAATTTCCATGATCAAGATTCTTTTCTGAAAGAACACAAGGCAGATAAGTGGCACCTGCAGACTGAGTAAGAAAATCCATGTGCATATACACCGTACCAGGCTTGGGTTTCTTCATTAAGAAACTGATGAGCCTGTTTCTCCTTCTGCTTGCTGCTCCCCCTTCTTGTGCTCTCTCTCTCTGACCAATAAATAAAATCTTAAAAATAAATAAATTTCTACACCATATGTCATGTCATTTCTCTTTTTGTTTGTTTGTTTTTAAGCAGAAAGTTCCATTTCTAAGCCAGATATGATTACCTTACTGGAGCAGGAGAAAGAACCTTGGATGGTTTTGAGGAGAGAAACAAGTGGATGGTACCCAGGTGAGTAGAGGAAAAGCTGGCAGAGAGGAGCAGGAGGGTCAGAGAGGGGTCATACCCCTGAGATGTGGTTTGGAAAAATGCCTTCAAAGACCCAAGGCCTGTTGGATAAAAATGCCCGAGATCTGAGAAGGAAATAAAGATCACACAGCATGGGCTCTCACAGGAACTCCATCTTTTGCTAATTATCTCTAAGTTTTGTCCTTTTATTTCCTCTCCTTTCAGTGGAGTGAACTTTTTTTTTTTAAAGATTTTATTTATTTATTAGAGATCGCACGCACATGAGCAGAGGGAGAGGGAGAACCCCAACCAGACTTCCACACTGAGTGCGGAGCCTGCCGAAGGGCTTGATCCCACGACCCTGAGACCATGACCTGAGCCAAAATCGTCAGACACTTAACTGACTGAGTCACCCAGACACCCCCCCCGCAGTGTAATCTTTTAACATATATTTTGCATCCATCTGCTTTCTAGCTCTGCTTTTGCATTTAAATTTCTAAGATTTATTTATTTATTTATTTGACAGAGAGATCACAAGTAGGCAGAGAGGCAGGGAGAGAGAGAGAGAGAGAGAGAGGAGGAAGCAGGCTCCTCCCCACTGAGCATAGAGCCCGAAGTGGGGCTCGATCCCAGGACCCTGGGATCATGACCTGAGCCGAAGGCAGAGTTTTTTTTTTTGTTTTGTTTTGTTTTTAAAGAATCACCCCCAGGTGATTCTGATGTAGCTGAAGTTTGAGAACAACGGGTCTAGGAATTTTTTTTTTTTTTTTTTAAGATTTTATTTATTTGACAGATCACAAGTAGAGAGAGAGAGGAGGAAGCAGGCTCCCTGCCTGGCAGAGAGCCCGATGCGGGACTTGATCCCAGGACCCTGAGATCATTACCTGAGCTAAAGGCAGAGGCTTAACCCACTGAGCCACCCAGGCAGCCCGAAGGCAGAGGTTTTAAACCCCTGAGCCAATATGTGTTTCTAGGATCTAAAAAATGTTTTCATATATTCAGCAAATATTTATTGAGGGTCCACTCCAAGCAAAGCACTTTGCTTGGCACTGTCTGTACAGTGAAATGATCATGTGAGCATGAGCATTTCTGCCCTTGGCAAGAAAGACACGGATCAGTCAAGTAAGCAGATGAGTAAGTCAGTACTGTTGGGAATGATGCTGTGCAGACAGGTGTACAGGAACAGTGCGGGGAGAATGACAGGGTTGGGTGGTTAGGGAGCATGACTTGAAGTGGGCGTGCTTGCACAGAGTCGTGAAGGAAGGGTTCAGGCCACAAATCTGGGCAGGAGCATTCTAGTCTGAGCAGGACACACAGAGGTCCTGAGCAGGAAATGGTCTCTTTATTCCTGGGAGCAGTAAGAAGTTTCGAGCCAAAGAGACAAAGGGATGGTGGGAAGGGAGGTCTGGGAGTTAGGCCAGGACCAGATCCTACAAGGTTCTGATTATCATTGTGAAGAACACAGAATGTGTTCTAAGAGTTACTTAGAGCCATGTTCTATGTTGAGAGTGTTCCTCACTTCTTAGTTTTTAAATAAACTAAGTATGACAAGGACACAGAAAACTGCAACACAGAGAATTGCATGATTAAAAGTACCTACACTTGTGGGGCGCCTGGGTGGCTCAGTGGGTTAAAGCCTCTGCTTTCAGCTCAGGTCATGGTCCCAGGGTCCTGGGATGGAGCCCCGCATCGGGCTCTCTGCTCAGCGGGGAGCCTGCTTCCCACTCTCTCTCTGCCTGCCTCTCTGCCTACCTGTGATCTCTGTCAAATAAATAAAAATTTAAAAATATATAAAAAAAATAAAAATAAAAGTACCTACACTTGTAACCACCAGGCCGTGAGTCACAATTTTGCCAGCTGTTCTGGAAGCCTGTTGTGGGTTTCTTTGCACTCACAGACTTTCCCCTCCCTGCAGGAAAGGTTTTCTCTAGGGTTTTATTGTCTGAGTGAACATCTCCAGTCTGATTTCATTTTACCTATCGTTTTAAAAAGTCTTTTAAGTCTCTTTTAGATGAAAGGTTCCTCTTTGTTTTTTTGTGAACTGTTTTTTTCTTCATTAAATTAGAGCATTTGTCCTGTAGTTTCAGACCATCTGGATTTTGCTGACGACATCTTGGTGTTATGGAGGAACATGTTCCTCTGTCTCCTCTTACGGGTCCAGAACCTTAATCAAACTTTTGGGAAACCTTTTTTCCCCCTAGGTGTTGGTGACACTCTTCAGTCCGTTGACATGTGATGTCTGGATTTCTTGTTCTAGTGTTAGCAGCAGCCACTGACAGGCAATACTATGTCCCTTAATTCGTCAGAGGTTGTAAATTGGTGGATATTCGAATTCTGTCATTTATTCTTTATTAGCTGGAATGCATGTGTAAAAAGAAACTTCACCCTATTTACTACTCAGTTACTCAGTTGTACAGCTCATATGAAAATTGAAGATAAATATTCTTTTCCTTTGTTTACTAATTTTCTAAATAACGTGTTGGTTTCTTACATCCTTTCAAAGGTGACCCTTTTGGGGGGCACCTGGGTGACTCAGACGGTTAAGCGGCCGAGTCTTCATTTTGGCTCAGGTCGTGATCTCAAGGTCCTGGGATCAAGCCCCGTGTTGGGCTCCCTGCTCAGTGGGGAGCCTGGTTCTCCTTCTGCCCCCCAAGCTTGTTTTCTCTCTCTCTCTCAAATAAATTAATAAAACCTTTAAAAAACAAGAAAGAAAACTAGATTCACTGGTTGTGAACATTTGGCCACCTTTGCTGTATGTATTTATGTATCTAAATGTTTGAAACCTTTTTTGCTGAACCACTTGTAGGTCTAAGTCACTGATGTTTTGACATGTGGTACCTAAACATTTCACTTTGTATCTTCTAAGAATAGGAAAGGTCCTAATAACCTTTCATTATTCCTAATTAGCTTCATTATCTTAATTAACCTAAATAAACATACCATTGTCACACCTAAGAAAATCACCCTATTTCAGGAGTATCATCTGCAGCTCACAGCTCACAGCTCATAGCTCACAGCTAAATTTCTCTCATTTCTCTTTAAAACTTTCGTTTATTTGGTTTTGTGGGAGTGTGTTTCAATTTAAGATCCAGTCAAAGTTCATGAATTGATTTATGGATCGGTTTCTTTTTAAAACATTTTTGTTTACTTTTACTTTTTTTTTTTTTTTTTTTTTTTTTTTACTGTTAGGCTTTTTTAGTTATCTGAAGCGCTTCTGTGCCATAAAATTTATTTAAATTTAATTTTTTTTTTAATTTGGCTTTTATCTCTCTCTCTTTTTCTGAGTCCAGGCTTGTTTACCTAAACTATGACATTCTGAATTTTTTTTTTTAAGATTTTATTTATCTATTTGACAGAGATCACAAGTAGGCAGAGAGGCAGGCAGAAAGAGAGGAGGAAGCAGGCTCCCTGCTGAGCAGAGAGCCCAGTGCAGGGCTCAATCCCAGGACCCTGGGATCATGACCTGAGCCAAAGGCAGAGGCTTTAACCCACTGAGCCACCCAGGCACCCCTGATTGGTTCTTTTTAATATTTACTGTTTGTTTTCAAAGGTCTCACTAAGATCATCCACTCTTTACTCAAGTCTAGTGAGTATCTTTATGATCATCACTTTGAATTCTTTATCAGGTACCTTGCTTATCTCTGTTTCATTCAGCTCGTTTGCTGTGATTCTGTCCTGTTCTTTCGTTTGGCACATTTTCCACTGTCTTCTCATTTTATATAACTCTGTTTCGTGTATTAGGAAAGTCAGTTACAGCTCTTGATCTTGAAAATAGTGACCTCGGGGCACCTGGGTGGCTCAGTGGGTTGAGTGTCTACCTTCAGCTCAGGTCATGAACCCAGGGTCCTGGGATCAAGTCTGCATCGGGCTTCCTGCTCAGCAGGGAGTCTGCTTCTCCCTCTGCTGCTCCCCCTGCTTGTGCTTGCTCTCTCTGTCAAATAAAACAGCAGAGCCTCTTTTGCTTTCAGCCCGTTGGTGGCAATGGCTCACTTTGCCTGTTCTGGGTAAGGTTTGGTCTCTGTGCTTTTAAGGGGTCTGTTGGGGGCCACTAGGGGCTTGCAGATCGGTGGTGTCAGCAGTCAGACTCGATGCCTGCTCTCAGCCTATCTACTGGGACTGTAGTTGCACCACCTTGCAAGGCACTCTCTCTGCCTTTCCCCCTGAGAGGGGGCCAAGTTCCCTTGCTCACTGGTAGGCAGGACTGGCAGTCACACTGCCTGCTCCTAGACCATCTGCCAGGGCTGAAGGTGCACTGATCAGCAGGGTACTCTCCATACCGCTAGCTCTAAAGTTTGGTTGCTGGAACTGTGGGTACACTGGTGTGTGTGCTTATCCTTCCCCTGACCACAAAGCAGGAGTCTCTTTGGAGTGGCACTTGTCCCGACTGGGGCTGCTTGGAAGGTGTGTTGGGGCCGGAGCCTCTCTGGAGTGCAGTGGGTTGGATGGGACAGATCCTCAGGAGGATGCGAAGGTGGGGCATGCAGTGCTAGAAGGGTAGGTGCTGCATGTTTACACTGGTTTCCTAAAGCTTCCAGCTATCTAGGTGGTGACTGGGGGTGGGCAGGGAATGGTTCCTGCTGGCTCTTTTGTTCTTGGGGAAGTTTCCCAAAGATCCGTGTCCCTCCAGCACACATTCTGAGATTAGTAAATAAATGTTCTTCATGTATACCCCCAGGTGCTTTTTCAGACTGCTTATTCTATGTTGTTATCTGAGCAGGTTGTTATGCTGGCTCTAAAAGGATAGGGACTCGAGTTTCCTGTCACCCTCTGGCTCTCTCCCAGAACCAAACCTGCTGATTTTTAAAGTAACCAGAGTTAAGCCCCACTGATTGTAAAAACTCGTGAAGTTAAGTCCCACTGGTTTTCAAAACCAAATGTAACGGGACTCATCTTCCCAATGTGGGTCCCCCATTCCTGGGGTGCCTGGTGTGAAATCTGATCCTCTTCTTTGTGTTTGTGGTGTCCCTCCTGTTTGTGGTTATTCTCACTGGGGGTTTGGTTCCCAACTTCATCTCCACCCCTTCTACCCTTTTTGATGTGGCCTGGTCTATGCTATTACCTGTGGAAAGTCTGTTCTGCCATTCTCAGGTCATTTTCATAGTTGCACTGTTGTGGCTGTTATCTTGGTGTGTCTGTGGCAGGAAGTGAGCCCAGGATCCTTCTAATCCACCATCTTTCAGAACTCTCCCTATATCCTCTATATTTTTGTTGAGATTTTCTATTTTTCCATTTGTTTCAAGAGTATTTGTGTTTGCTTATTGGAACATTTGCGTAATTATGGTTTTAAAGTCTTTGTCAGGTAATTCAAACACCTGTTAATCTCAGTGTTGGCATCTGTTGATTTTCTTTTACATTGTGATATATTTCGGCAGGTGCTCAACCTAGTTAAGGTTCCAGCTTCAAGTTTCTACCTGTTTTCTGTGGTTTGTTTTCCCATAGTGACATATACATGACCAGTGGGGCTCAGATGTGCGTTTGTTCCCATTTGAAACAAATAATCTGAGAATGGTTCAATTTATCAACTTCAGTAGTTTTGAATGAGTGATTATTATGATAAGCCTTTCCCAGTGGCTCATTTTTGCATTATATACCTTTATTCTCAGCCTTACTTCTTTTATCAGTACTTTTCCAATTACTTAACACCTACTGTGTGCTATGGGCTTATTATTCAGTGGTGAATTCTATGAGAATTGTGTCTCCTCCTAGGCAGATTTAGGAATAAGAAAATATACAGAATGAGAAATGAGCTATTGAATGAGTAAACATATAATTAAAACAGAATTGTGAAGGCAAGGAATGAGACTTTTGAATAGAGAATAAAGGAGAGGGATATAATTAGATGGGCCCAGCAGGAAGGCATTTCTTTTGAGTGTTAAAAATGAGACTGTTGTCTCCCACAAGCAACAAATGCCACAGGATTCTTGTGTGATGGATGAAACAGTCTGACCAAAGCATGAAGATACTGAAGAAATCACTATAATGTTCGGAGCACTAAAAGAAGGCAGTGGGGTAGAAATAGGGTCCAAAGGATGACAGTGGCTTCATAGGTCTTGTTATCTGTGGTAAGGGTTTTGGATTTTATTATAAGAGTAAAGACTAGCCATTCAAAACAGTTTTTAAGTGTGGATCCTTGAACTTTGATCTGCATCACGATTATCTGATAGAGATGTTAAAATTACAGCATCTTAGGACTTATTCCTAAAAATTCTGATTCTTTGCATCTGAGTTGCTTGAATATCAATACTTTTAACAAGCCTACCAAAGGATTTTGATTAACACCTAAATTTCACAGTTCATCCCTTCCCATATTATGAGCATCACCATCTAACGTAAACTTTCTGCATTTTCGGAGCTCTTCTTAATCCTTTTCCAAATACTCTGGAAGTGTATTTTATATACTTCACTATATATTTAAAAAAATTTTTTCTAAGACAATTATCATATGATCTGTCTGATATGAGAAATTTGAGAGAGAAGGCAGAGGTTTGGGGGGTAGGGAAGGAGAAAATGAAACAAGATGGTATCAGGAGGGAGACAAACCATAAGAGACTCTTAATCTCACAAAACAAACTGAGGGTTGCTGGGGGGAGGAGAGTAGGGAGAGGGTAGTTGGGTTATGGACATTGGGGAGGGTATGTGCTATGGTGAGTGCTGTAAAATGTGAAAGCCTGACGATTCACAGACCTGTACCCCTGGGGCAAATAATACATTTACATGTTAATAAAAATAATAATAATAAATAATCCAAAAAATTTTTTTCTATATGTATATATATTTTTAGAGTTATATACTCTTCAGTGGATTTTGTACATATGTGTACAGGAAGATAAAATGTGTTTGCTTTCTCCTTTTCTTTCAGATTTGGAGTCAAATTATGGAGCTGAGAAGTTACCTTCAGAAAATTATATTTATGAAATAAATTTGCCTAAACTGGGTATAAAACAAATAAGTAAAACTCTTGGCCTCAAGGCCTCCAATTTTAGAAATGACTCAGATAGCAAAAATAGATTTAGGGAACAACAGGGGCATCAAGAGGGGTATATCAGTCAAAATATAATAAGCTATGAAAAAATGCCTACTTCTACTCATAGTACTTCTCCTATTCACACTACAGATAAGCCATATGAATGTAAGGAGTGTGGAAAGTACTTTAGTCGTGGTTCAAATCTTATTCAGCATCAGAGTATCCATACTGGAGAGAAACCCTATGAATGTAAGGAATGTGGGAAGGCCTTTAGACTTCTTGTCCAACTTACTCGACATCAGAAATTTCATACTGGTGAGAAACCCTTTAAATGTAAGGAATGTGGGAAAGCTTTTAGTCTTCCCACCCAGCTGACTTGCCATGAGAATATTCATACAGGTGAGAGGCCATTTGAGTGTAAGGAATGTGGGAAGTCCTTTAATCGTGTGTCAAACCTTGTTCAACATCAGAGTATTCATACAGGTGCAAAACCATATGGATGTAAAGAGTGTGGGAAAGGCTTTAATCGTGGTTCAAATCTTGTTCAGCATCAGAAAATTCATTCTAGTGAGAAACCCTTTTTATGTAAGGAGTGTGGGAAGGCCTTTAAATACCATTACCAACTTACTGAACATTGTCGGATTCATACTGGTGAGAAACCCTTCGAATGTAAAGAATGTGGGAAGGCCTTCAGTCTTCTGATTGAGCTTGCACGACATCAGAACACTCATAGTGGTGAGAAACCATTTAAATGTAAGGAATGTGGCAAGGCCTTCAGTCGTGGCTCAAATCTCATTCAACATCAGAGTATTCATACTGGTGAGAAACCATATGGGTGTAAGGAATGTGGAAAGGTTTTTCGACTTCACCTTCAGCTTTCTCGACATCAGAAAACTCATACTGGTGAGAAACCCTTTGAATGTAAGGAATGTGGGACAACCTTCCAGTATCAGTACCAGCTTAGTGAGCATCAGCGAATTCATACAGGTGTGAAACCGTATGAATGTAAGGAATGTGGGAAATTGTTTCGTCGTGGTTCAAACCTTATTCAACACCGGAGTGTTCATACTGGAAAGAAACCTTTTGAATGTGAAGAATGTGGGAAGGCCTTTAGACTCCATATACAACTCATTCGACATCAGAAATTTCATACTGGTGAGAAGCCCTTTGAATGTAAGAAATGTGGAAAAGCCTTTAGTCTTCTCACTCAGCTTAATCGCCATGAAAGTATTCATACAGGTGAGAAGCCATTTGAGTGTAAGGAATGTGGGAAGTCCTTTAATCGTGTGTCAAACCTTGTTCAACATCAGAGTATTCATGCTGGCATGAAACCATATGAATGTAAAGAGTGTGGAAAAGGCTTTAATCGTGGTTCAAATCTTATTCAGCATCAGAAAATTCATTCTAGTGAGAAACCCTTTGAATGTAAGGAATGTGGGAAGGCCTTTAGGTATCATTACCGACTTATTGAACATCATAGAATGCATACTGGTGAGAAACCCTTTGAATGTAAGGAATGTGGGAAGGCCTTTAGTCTTCTGACACAGCTTACTCGACATCAGAACATTCATACTGGTGAGAAACCATTTAAATGTAAGGAATGTGGTAAGGCCTTTAATCGTGGCTCAAATCTTGTTCAACATCAGAGTATTCATACCGGGGAGAAACCCTATGGATGTAAAGAATGTGGAAAGGCTTTTAGACTTCACCTACAACTTTCTCGACATCAGAAAACACATACTGGTGAGAAACCCTTTGAATGTAAGGAATGTGGGACAAGCTTCAGACATCAATACCAACTTATTGAGCATCAGCGAATTCATACAGGTGTGAAACCCTATGAATGTAAGGAATGTGGAAAGAGCTTTAGTCGTGGTACAGACCTTAGAGTACATCAGAGAATTCACACTGGTGAGAAACCCTTTGAATGTAAGGAATGTGGGAAGGCCTTTCAACATCATTACCAATTTCTTGGACATTACAGAATTCATACTGGTGAGAACCCCTATGAATGTAAGGAATGTGGGAAATGTTTTACTTGTGGTAGTGAACTTAGAGTACATCAGAGGATCCATACTGGTCAGAAGCCATATGAATGTAAGGAGTGTGGGAAGGCATTTAGTCGTAGCTCAAACCTTATTCAACATGTTAAAATTCATACTGGCGAGAAGCCCTATGAATGTAAGGAATGTGAAAAGGCCTTTAGCAATAATTACGAACTTACTGTACATCAGAGAATTCATACTGGTGAGAAACCTTATGAATGTAAGGAATGTGGGAAAACTTTCAGACTTAGTTCAGTCTTTACTGCCCATCAGAGAATTCATACAGGTATGAAACCCTATGAATGTAAAGAGTGTGGAAAGACCTTTAGTTGTAGCTCGAACCTTATTCAACATGAGAGGATTCATACTGGTGAGAAACCTTATGAATGTAAGGAATGTGGAAAGGCCTTTAGACTTAGGTCAGTTTTTATTACCCATCAAAGAATTCATACAGGTCTGAAGCCCTATGAATGCAAAGAATGTGGAAAAGCCTTTGCTGTGAATGGTCAGCTTACTCGACATCAGAAAATTCATAATCGTCAGATGTCCCATGAATATAAGGAATGTGGGAAAACCTTCACTGGATACGAACAACTTACTCAACATCAGAGAGTTCATAGTGGCAAGAAGTCCTATGAATATAAAATGTGGGACGACCTTTCATCATGGACTGAGATTCACTCAACAGCACAGTATTCCTACTGGTGAAAAACTTTGAGTAGGAGTAGCGTGGAAAGATTTTACAGTCAAAGCAAACACCTTAGTGTTGAGAGGACCTTCTGGTGAGAAAGTCTTTGAATGTAAAGAAATACAGAGTAGCCTTCATGTTCACAGTTTACTAATCATGAAAGAATTTTCCTAGGTATTTTAGTTTCACGCGCTTAGAAAAGCCTTCAAACTCAAACTGGAGGAGAACTTGTTGGAACAAACGTAAGCTAACATCTACCTGAGGCAGGTGCTTTATCACCACTGCCATTTCACTACCTGCATGACATTAGGTGCCTATCCTCTTTGTGCATCATTTGTAAATGGTAACAATGCTGAGTGCATACTAGTGCAATTACGGAAATAATTGTGTTGCAATCGTACAAAATCCTTACAAGAGTACTTGGCACATGCTTGTGTTCATAAAGAACAGCTTTTATGTTTCATTAGCATCATTGTTAATGACACGAAAATTATATTATGGTGTATAATTTAGAAAAATCTCATCTATTCCTTAATTATTAAGTTTTAAATAAGTACTGTATAAAATTTTATGGTAAGTAAAAGAATATGAGGATTTTCATTAAGAGTTCATTCCTTAAGTTACATCAAAAAGTTAATATTGAAAAAAAAGTTAATTTTGAAAAGAAACCCTATGGATTTAGAGAATGAGGAGATGTTAAAAAACCAGCTGTTGAAGAGTCAGTTTTTGAAGTGATTTGTCTATAAAAATAATATGCAGAAAATATATAATTTATTTCCCTGTCCAGAAGTTAAGATAAATATTAGTGAAAGATCAAAATAAAAGCATCCATTTATATATTGAACTTTATCATGAAAATTGCTGCATATATGAAAAGTTGAAAGAATGAACACCCATATACCCCTACATAGATTCAAAGTTGTTAACAATTTGACATTTATTTTTCTGTATATTTTATGTTGTACCATTGAGAATATGTTTTTGACCTCATGATACTTTCCCCTTTATTACTTCAGTATGTCTCCCAAACATAAAGACAATCTCATATAGAGCCATAGTACCATAATTACCCTTAAGGAAATTCTCCATAATTCCACAGTATCTATCTTACCAGTTTCTTCACCAGCCTCTAAGAGTAGGTTATTTAAGGTTCATTTAAATAAATGAACCACAGAGGTTCATTTAAGTAGAATGCATTCCAGATTCTGTACTGTATTTTGTTAGCACTCTATATTTTAGTCTACAACAGTGACTCAAAATTTCCTGGGTATCAGAATCATCTGTGGATCTTAGTAAAAATACAAAGGTCCAGGCCCACTGAACCTTTGTTTTTTCTAGCTGTCCAGGCAATTTTGGTATGCAAAATGGTATCTCTATAGAGAGCCACAGATCTAGAACATTTCCCCTTTTGCAAATATTCTTAAATAATGTTGACTTTTTGAGAAGTCCAGGAAAATTGTCTGCCATGTGTTTAGATTTTTTGTTTCTGTATAGTGTCATTTGGCCCCCTTTTATTCTTTGTGTTTTCTGTACAAAGGAGATGGGGGTGGGGAGCTTCAGCCACATTCCACAAGTTCAGTCATGTTTGCATTTCAATGGAATTCATTCCTGAATAGTCTATTTCATTTTTAAATTTTCTATTTGATTCAGAATTTAAATACATATGATTATAAATTTCCAAAGAGGTGACAGTCTCTCCACAGATCTTTACAATAGAGGTCTGGTGTCATCTGACCCACATGATCAAACTTAGTTTTACTAACAAAGCAATGACCTGTCCTTACATGTTTTCTGACCTGTTGCAATATGATATATAAACATAACCTACAAAGTATTCTCCCCTTAAAACATATAATCTGAACCCAATGGAACCTCTAGGCCCAATTTCCTTTGTTTTGTGCATTTTTTAAAAGATTTTATTTATTTGACAGAGATCACAAGTAGGTAGAGAGGCAAGCAGAGAGAGAGGAGGAAGCAGGCTCCCCACCAAGCAGAGAGCCCAATGCGGGGCTTGATCCCAGGACCCTGAGATCATGACCTGAGCCGAAGGCAGAGGCTTAACCCACTGAGCCACCCAGAGGTCCCAGCCCCTGTGGTTCATATGATTTCAAGATACACCTCAACAATGACCATCAGAGAAATTCGAAGAACAGGCATTATTATAGATCCCAGAAGGCACACCCAAGGGTAACACAGTGCGGTTACAGGTATAGGGAGAGAGAGTTCAGACCTGGGGCTCTGCTTTTATTAGGAACTGAGTGTAGGATGTCGAGGGTTTCACAGTTTCCTTATTGGCCAATTTAAAGCCTGAGCAAGAATTAAGTTACTGGAAGGGAGAAGCAAGGTTAATCAAGTGGTCAATTATCTAGGTTACCCAGGGCTTTCTGAAATAAGGAGCTTCATGAGTGAAGGTGGCCCAATTCCTTCTCTGGTTGTTTTGCTAGTAGTTGTGTCAAACAGCTGGTGATATGTCTATGCAACATGGCTGTCTTTTGAAGTGGGTGCCTCAGCGATGAAGATTAATGTCAGGTATTTACACTATTATCAAAAAACTTAATGTCAGCACTTACTACCCTGCTAGATTTTACACGAATTGCTTTTTCTTTAAATTCATTAAGCTTTTTTATTTTTAAGATTTTATTTATTCATTTGACAGACAGAGATCACAAGTAGGCAGAGAGGCAGGCAGAGAGAGAGGGGGAAGCAGGCTCCCTGCTGAGCAGAGAGTCCTTGGGATCATGACCCAAGCTGAAGGCAGAGGCTTTAACCCACTGAGCCACCCAGGTGCCCCAAAATTCATTAAGCTTTTAAATCACATAAAAAGAAAAAAAAAAAACTACAAAACATTGCATACTAGTTTGTCTTGTTGCCATGTATTTAACTTTATTGAGATCTTTATTTCTCTGTATGGCTTGTGTTACTGGCTAGTGTCTTCATTTGACCTTGCAAGACTCCCTTAAACATTTCTTGCAGGGTAGGTCTAGTGAGCACCAGCTCCTGGCAATGTCTTCATTTCTCTGTCAGTTTTGAAGGGCAGTTTTTCTAGATACAGAATTCTTGGTTGAAAGGTTTTTTCCTTTGGCATTCTGCATATATTGACCCACTGTCTTCTGGCCTCCAAGATTTCTTCTGAGAAATCTGATAATTTCATTGAGTATCCCTTATATGTAATGATTCACTTCTCTCATCACTTTCAAGATTCTCTTTGTCTTTTGAAAGTTTGTAATGTGTCTTGTGGCTCTCTTTTTATCAATTTTTTAAAGATTTTATTTATTTATTTATTTGACAGACAGAGATCACAAGTAGGCAGAGAGGCAGACAGAGAGGAAGCAGGCTCCCAAGCAGATAGCCCAATGTGGGACTCGATCCCAGGACCCTGAGATCATGACCTGAGCCGAAGGCGGAGGCTTAACCTACTGAGCCACCCAGGCACCCTGACTTCATTTTATATAAAGGTTGGTGTGCTTTTTGGATGTGCATGTTTACATCTTTAATCAAATTTGGGACATTTTGGGGCACCTGGGTGGCTCAGTGGGTTAAAGCCTCTGCCT